>NW_024041373.1:16031696-16629380 GCF_014851395.1 Micropterus salmoides
CAGGTGACAAAGCAAACGCGCAGAACGAGCAGAAGGCATGTGGTGACGCTCTGGATTTTAAACATCAGTGCTCACCTTGTCCACCTTCCAGAATTTTCTTCTGGTCTTCAATGGCTTTCATCTTGGCCTCGTGGACGTCTGCCAGTGCTCTCCACTCCCCCCTGTTGATATTCATCCCATCAAACATGGGGGTGATCTCTGTGTGAAAGCGAGAAAACTCCTGCAAACACGCAGATAACTCAATGTAAATGCAGATGCATAGATGCAGAAAATAAGGAAAAGAGGGAAAAAAGTGCAAAGGCTGCATGAAAACATTATTGGATAAACATTATATATATAAATCATGTTTGTATCTATAAATAATAAATAATGTTTTAGAGATGTTTATCTAGGTACCTTGTACACAAAGGAGCAGACAAAGTCGATGAAACCACACTGCATCTTTGGCAGCTCATCAGCATGATTTCTGTCCATCATCGGCTACAGAAAAAGAAACCAAAAATTATGATTATTGTTATGAAAACATATACAGTATGAGCACCATACCAAAAAATATTGTTTAAAGCTCTTACAATAGGCTGCTGATCAAGGACTGTCTTTTCGAGGTCTCCCTGCTCCCAAAATTCTGCTGCCACCATTAGAGCGACCTAGGACCACAAGAACCAAGAGATTGATAACAACAAATGGGCGAATTATGCTTTCGAATTATGTTACAAGTCTAGAGTCGGGAACACACCTTGCTCTGCATCTCCCATGGCTTTGTAATGGCTGAAAGGTCACAAGCTGTCATCATCATTGCCCTGCATAAAATACAACCTCATTTTTGAATGACAGCAAGAGCACCAACACAAGACAACCTAAAGAAATGTTCACGTGACAAAAGTATTTAAGTGGCCCGATAAACTATGCATTTACATAATAATTTCCTTCCTAGTTGGATTGTTGGAGATGTAGTTGATCTTCTCTTTCTCCTCTGGAATCCCTTCCATAGCGTCCACAATTTTTTGGAACATTGTTCTCTTCCTGAAAGATGAGAAAGCTGTCAGATCTTTTCAAAAGTCCTTGAAAACCATTAATTGGTATTAAAATTAAAATTTCAAGTATTGTTGGATGCAGGACCAACAGTTAATATAAGCTTAGATGGAACAAAACTCCTTACTTAAAGTAGAGGGCGAGATCAGTGGCAATGATGCAAACTTCAAACAGATGCTGCACCGTCTCAAACTGACGCTTCTGAAGATTTTGGAAGATATTCAGGTTCTGTGAATGACAGAAGAAGAATGAAGTTAGGCAGCAACTGAAATCTCAGTGAATCCCTAACAAACAAATCTAGCTAGTATTAAAAACATTTGCAAATAGTTTACAACTATTGATAAAAACATACAGAAAATGCAAACATATAAGGACCGCACCTCATCCTCCATCAGTGTCTTACTGTACTCAAGATGATGTCGCTCCATGATTGAGGAGCTGTGCAGTTTTGCCAGAGGGGATAAACTCCTACAAAAGTCCACCAGAACCAGAACATATGAGTCTCACATATTTGTCATGTTGTTTTCAATTTTGCACCTACTGAAACCAACTGATGAATCAACTTGTCAGTAATGTCACCTGACCACCAAATATCTTACTTTGTCTGGTAGAGATTGTTGGTTCCTCGGTGGTCAATATCGTGGCAGAATCCAGCAGCAACCATTGCAAAGGCCTCGAGATCCGAGTAATACTTCTTCAGTTTGCCTGTCTGTTGAAGAATAGAGAAGACAACCCTGTGTTATAACAAACAGTAGAGCAAGTAATTCCCCACCCCCACCAGAGAAATGTTAGAATTAGAAATCACACTCACTAGCAGCAGAGAGAACATGGTTTGTCCAACATTGAAGCCGTGCCTCCAGTTGTGGTAGGTGATGTCACGGTATCCATTGCGAACGGTGTACATCCATCGTGTCAGGATCTGCACGACAGAAGGTTGAAAAAAATAAAAATAAAACAGAGCTGCAATGAATATTTTGCATCATTGCCTCAAAGACTCAGATCACATAAACTTCTTTTAAAGTTATTTAGCAACTTGTATCAGCCATGCCTTGCAAAGTATACAAATGATAATAATATTGTTGAGTGTTTCAGATGTAGTGTGCTGCCCCAAACAGACAGGGCTGAGTGTAGTGAACACAAGCAAGTTTCCTGACGACTTTGACGATGTTTACTGTACCTCAGCTGGGACTTTGAACTTCTCTACCACCCCCAGCTCAAAGAAGCAGCGGATACCACACTTGATGAGCTCAAACTCTGACAAAAGGAAGTCACTGAAGCGGAACTCGTGCAGCTCCACGGCCTTGGCCTCTGGGATGTTGGCTCTCTGCACATTTGGAAACACAGTGCAAGCAGTCATGGCATACCAAACAAACTGAGTTTATGAGGAGCACTGCTGTCTAAAAAACTCCACACATCGCTGACATGTCGCAGTGCTTACCAACAGTTTGTACACTTCCTTCTGGTCGCAGTCTTCTGGTACAGAGCCAAAGCTGTCTTGAGTGTTCTGCGGGGAAAAAGAAAGTCAAATGGGAGCTCAATCCAGTGAAGGAATATCAGTCAAGTGGTGGAGTAGCTTACCAGGATGGTCTGCACGTCATCCAGTGTGGCCTTTGTGTGGTACATGAGCATTTCCTGGTAAACATCTTTGCTCCACTCAGTCCTGTTCACTTTGTCGTATGTGTCGCTATTCAGAGTGGCCCAGCCAAGGAACTGAGTTAGTGCCTGGTGACATGGACAAATATACAACAATCAATTTAATTCTGTAATTTCAACTATTACCTCATTCTTTCATAGATGTTATTCCGTATAGATAAGCCAAATAAAAAATACGTATGTAATAAACACAAATATTTTACTGTTAATCTTTTACTTAATAGAAATGACTTTAAAGTACTATGCAAATGTATTATAACAGTATTAAAAAATTATTGGTCCGAGGCTTAAACAGTAAAACAAGCTAAAAAATACTTTCAAGTACTTCTATAATCTGTTCATCATTCTCGTCGAATGGTTTCCCATCTTTTCTGTTGAAGAAAGTGGCAACACTGACAATTTCTTCCTTTTTGTTGACGATAGGGAGGGAGAGGACATTCTTAATCTTCCATCCAGTCTCATCCACCGCTTCTTTCTGTCAAATGAATCAAATATAAAATCCAGATTATTACTGTAGATTTAAGTGAACGGTTGGGTTGTAGGGAAAAAAAAGAAATTAATTGAATGCCAGTTGTCAGTGAAGAGTGTCTCACCTGAAAAGCAAAATACTCATCTGCTGAAGCGTTCATCATGTTGCAGATCTAGGAGAAGTAAAAAAGTTATTACACGTGTGTTTGGCTATCAGCGGATCAGTGACAGCAGTTATTGAACTACTTTAGGTGTGTGGGTCTCAATAATAAAAATTAACAAAGGTGGAACTTACAAATCCATTCTCGGCTACATATGCTGGGAGTCCGCTGACTAGAGCCCAGTGGTCAGCAGGAGGGCCGCTGGGAGTTCAGAGAGGATGAGTAACTGCACATCTTCTTATTCGACTACCAGTTAAAGCTAAAAATATGCAAATAAAGCTTCATAATCAGGCCAGTTGATGTGCTACAGCACATCATGATACTTACGGGATGACTTTAATCTCCTCTTTGTCTTCCAGCAGGTAGTCAATAATCTTGTAGAAGTTGATTTCCTGAATGTTTTAAACATACAGTCGTTGTTGTTTATTTGTAGTTTTTTATTTCATTTCATTTAAGTTTTTCAAATTGGTTGATGAGAAGAATGGTACAATAATAAACCCAAGGTTGGACTTACTCTGCCATCAGGTGTCTTGGGGCCTTTGTATGGCTCCTGCTCTCCTAGTTTGATTGACCACTCATCGTAGAATTCCTGGTGAAGAAAATAATTAAAAATTAATAAATATAAAAACTCAAGTGCTGCAGTATGCAGCAGCAGATATGATATAATATATAACAAAATCTAATTGTTAGCAGTGTAAGTAAATAAACCTAAAGTTGAAGCTTTTGTCAGACTTTCTTCTATGCACCTTTTCTTTGGTCATGTCGAGGAGTCCCACAGAGTATCTCTCACACTTGATATATGTCCTCACTGTGTATAAAGCTTTGTGAAACTGCCTCTCAATATCCGTCAACTCTTCAAAAACTTTGCTGGCTGACCACAGCAACACCTATAGCAAGGAAAAGAACCGCTGCTTATGACTTTAATAGAAGCTTTTGATTCTTGTCTTGATAGATTTATTCTTTTTAGTGAAATAATTAGGAAAGCAGTCAAATATTTTCCATGTCTTGAAAACCAGACTGGACAAGTGGATTTATTACAAGTATTTTTTTACCTGGCTTCTCCTGGACTCTACATCCCACATGTAAGAGGTGTGAGCTTGGAGAGTGACCACCATAGCAAAGTTGACATATTTATTGAAGAGCTGTAATGAAACAGCAAAGAATCAAACTTCTTTATGAATCACATTAACGTGTCCCATTTCCCTTTCAGTTCAATGACAACAGACGACAGTCTCTGTCTCTGACAGATCTTCCCTTGGATTACCTCTAGAGTCACAAAGAGCCCACGAAACAAGACAAGAAAAATGTGTGAGCCTCCCCTCCCTAAAAGGATTATAAGTCAAGTGGCTATAACGGTGACCCAAATTACCACGTCAAGCCTCTAAATGTACAGAGACAGGAAGCTAAAATTGGCCATGTCAAGATAAGGATGTGACCCCCACACTGGATTTGTCTGTCTACCACAAGTGATAAAACCCTGCAGCCACAACGGCATACTTTCAATTTCTCCAGCCAAGAAGTGCAGTCTGTTTGATTTGTTTTTGCGAGTCATTCAGGCAAAGACACTAACAGCCAGTATAAATACCTTGCTATTAAAAAGTTCACTCACCTCCTGATCAGTCTTTGAGAATTCATCAGCACCTTGTTTGTTGAGAGCCATGATGACACCGATGGGTTCCTTTCCACTCATGACAGGAGCGGTAATCATGCATTTGGTGGTATATTTGGTTTGTTTATCCACAAAGTCACTGAAATGACGGTCCTGAAAATAATGAGAATGGTTAAAGGTTGTGTGCTAATACACTGACTGCAAGATGAATGTAAAAGAACGCGTCCATTGCAGATCTATTTGTGCATGCCGTTATGGTACTAAGCTACGAATCTGCACGAGTAATGAGACAAGCTGACGCACAAATGACTATTAAAGCTGACTGTAATTAATGTTCTTTATTCTCCATGCAGTTTAATAAGTCATTAAGGTTTGTGCTGTTGAAAAGAGTGTGATAATGGCTTAAATGTCCTGAATTATGCATACATGTTCATCAATACATGATTCATTAGTTGCCACTGAACTGCACTGTATCTCTCCAAAGATAACAAACTAGTCTTTATGGTTTAATAAAACACAATTACAAGATTAAGTCACTCCATGTTCTCAGATGTTGCATTTGTCATACAGCCTGGTTTGGCCTATTTGTTCCACAAAGCACAATTAGTTTCACCATATTCTTTGATCTATTTGTCTTGTAAGTTTATTTCTAAATTTAGAGTTCAGTTATCATGTTTGTCATGAGCTCACCTTCTTAACATCAGGAATATTCTGAGGCTTCTTGGAATGGGCCGTCCATCCAACAATTCCCATGTCGGTGGGAAAAACTATCTCCACATTGGGGTTCACTATATTTCTATCGAATGGAGAATTGTGGGTCACATCGAAGAGGATCGTGGACAGCTCAGGCACTCCGTTACGAGCCCTGTAGCCAAAGTAGCTGCAGCGATCAGCCTGGACCAGCAGAGCCATCCTCTGGAGAATTTTATGCAGAGCTTTTTCCATCGGGTTGTTGCCCTGCATCTCCTTTATGAGCTCAAATATGAACTCGGCCTCCTGGATGGTGGATACATCCCTGTAAGATGCTGGGTCTTTGACCTGGACCTGGTTGTTGAAGGCAGCAGTGATCACATCTGCCTTGATTTTCTTATCATAGTACTCCTTAGCAAACTGTGGGTTGTTGTCAAGAAACTTCTCTACAGTGTCTTTGTCTGCCATGTTGTCCAAGTTTGGATAAACAATCCCTTCTGTAGCTGCACTAAGCTACAGACAGGTGCAGCTGGACGGAGGAAGAGCAGAGCAGTAAAGGTGGCAGCGTAAATCCTACTGAGACATTTCCCAAACTCTTCTGTGGACACAGGGCCAAAGCTGCTGTACCAATCTTCTCTCTGGTAACAGAAGAGAGTGAGTGGCTTACTGGGTAAGGGGATCCCAGGGGACACTAATGACCGTGACGCAAGAGTCATAAAACCCCTGAGCTTTCTTATCTTGTAAATCCAGCCACTTGTCATTTTAGTGGGGCCAATCCCAGCTGAGTTATGGCACCTACAGTATGACCTGATCAAATGCTAATATCACTGCCTTGTTTCTTCTGCAAAATACCGTTGATTCATGTTAAAAATTATGGAACGATTTTGCCAGGATAAGGATAATACCAGAACAATAATACCAGGCAAAGGAGGTCAGAGGAGCCATTGACCGCCTGATAAAAGCTGTGTTTAAGTCTCTTGTGGTTTCTGAGAAGCTTTGTATGAGAGACTGTGATTCATGTAATAATATAGCACCGCCTTGCAAGCTGAAATAACTGCACCATAGCCGGTCAGTTCAGAATACGCCAGCAGTACTAGTCAGTTTTCATGGATTCATCTACAGGCACCTCTCTAGAAAGAAATGCTTATCTCACAGGCCTAGATGTCCTGGGCCACTTCTGAGTGAAAAGCGCTGTGAGATAACTGTTGTTGTGATTTGGCGCTATATAAATAAAATTGAATTGAACTTGCTCTCCTGATATACTTAAGAATCAAAACACTACTCAACATAGTATTTTTTTAATGGAACAGATTATTAAAAAATAACTAAAGACTGTAATAATAATAACAACTTGTGCTGTATTACTGCAACCCACATTTATTATTTGTCATTTCAAAGTAAGATACATTGTTGTAGATGGAAAAGAAATGGCAAAATAGCATGGATGTATTATAAAATAAACCTTTACAGTGTTTGCTCTTTCAGAGGTATTCTTAAAATAAGTGTTAAAGGAATTATTACTTTTGAGTGTAATGTGTCAGCTCTTGAGAGCAGCAAACAATCAAATATTGTATCTTCCATGAAAGGTATATGTTGTCAAATGTGTGGACAAACGTGCTGATGCTTTATGCAAGTTTTAGTCTTCAATGTGACAAAACAATCATGATAATTATGGCTGTTTTGCTTGTGTTTGACCACTGCCACAAGCTCCTTCTGTCAGCGGTGCTACAACAGAGCCACAGCAGAGCCTGCGCCAGCCGTTCTTGAACTGGCAGAGCGAGTAGAGGATGGGATTGAGGGCCGAGTTGGCCATTGTGAACGTTACCACCCAGAAGAACATGGTAGAGGAGACACATAGGTTACCAAGGAAGTTCCTGGCCAGGATGAGGAAGGTAATGATGAAAATTGGGCTCCACATGATTAAGAAAGAGAGCATTAGGACCAGAAGAGTACGGAAGAGCTTCATATCCTGGCGGGAGATGTGATATTCAAGACAGTCCCCAACTGGGGGCTGTCTGTTTCTGGGTCGAAGCCTTTGCCTACAACTTTTAGCTATCTGCAATAAAAATAAAATAATCATACCGGCAATCTGTACTTTGTGATATTATATGATGTGGACAAAAGAGAAACAACGAAACCATCTAAGTAACCTTATTGATCTACATATAGAACTAGACATGGAGCATGATGTCCTCTGTGTTTGTCACCAATGTGTCTCAAACATCCATAAAGTCACCCCAGAGCTAAAATCAATGTGTGGCTTCTCAGAATCATGTTCTATTGTCTGTATCGCTTTAATGTACACAGGTAGATAGAACCAGTTGTCCAATGTAATATTGACCATTGATAGTGCAAGACTCTGAACCCACACACACACACAGGTAACCTTTTCAGCTTCATAATTAATAGATCACACACATCTCTGTCCTCACAATGATAGAGATGAGAAGGACACAGACAGTACAAATAAAAGTGTCAATATATCCATAAATGAATGGGCATGAGTTGGCATTATTTGTTGAATAAATACACACAATTTTCCAATTCAAGGGAAAATGCTTCTTCAATGAACAATCGTTATAAAAAAAGAGGGGCAAAAAAGTACAAAATGCCCCCAAAAAATGGGGCCAAAATGATGAGAAATGCAAATATCTTAAAGGATATGGCTGGCGATATTCTAAATCATTCTTACTGTCAACAAATCCCATTAAAAGACCAAAACCAGTTCTCAAGTATATTCTGTGTATCCACAGCCTGATATAGTTCGTTCTGTGACATACTCTTGTCCAAAAACCTCAATGGGCCACATCATTGCACTGGGTGACATGTAAGTTTATCACCATCAACCTGGACACTGTAGTTTATTTTTAGTCAAGTCTCACATGCTGCTCTAAATACGGTACTTACTGGAGCCTGAAATGTGTATAAATCTGCTGCTGAAAATAGTCCCCAACAAATACAGTATTTATGCTTGTATGAGTAAAAAAATTTAGGAGATTATTTTTTTTATAAATCATACTATATGTGACCCATTTTTAAAGATTTACGTCATCAGTAGGAATGGATGGGCTTTTGCCTGAATGCCACAGACAGAGAAGGAAGTTTGTTAATGGACTAACGCATTGTTAGCTTTGGTCTTTTAGTTTTTTTTTAACAATAAGAAAAATACAGAAAAACACCAGCCTTATCTTTTAGAAGTTTCTCTAGGATCCTCTTAAAACAGTCCCGTCCTTCACTCTCTGACATGTGTGCCAGTCAAAGAGCACAATACACCCACCTGTAATATTTTGCTGTAACTGACCACTATTATTAATCCTGGGAGAAGGAAGCACAGGGCAGTGAAGGCCACATTCCACACAATCTCTCCAGTTGTGTCAGGCCACTTGAGAGTACAAATGTGTACACGGCTCTGGGGAAAATAAACAAAAATACACAGAAAGAAATACATTAATGGCAGAGACACTGAGATATCTTTTCATCTATCAATCCATCCATCCATACCTGCTCTGGGAAATCCACTTCCATCACAGTGAAGAACAGACTGAGGGGTATGGAGGTGAGTGCAGAAAAGGCCCAGATGAAGAAGAGGGTGGCAGTCACCATCCTGGGGTTTAAAGTGGGCACAGCCTGCAGCCGAAGGATTGCCTGGACCCTCTCCACACTGATGGAGGCCAGGGTAGTGATGGTGACACAGCCGCTCATACAGATGACATACAGCACAGTGTGACAGGCCGAAAACCCCAGCGTCCAGGACACAGTCCACCGCACTGACACAATCAGTGGGATCATGCTGACAAACAGCAGGTCGGCCACAAACAAGTTGAGGGTCAGGATGGTCTTGTTGGCCAGCAGTCTGCGTTCCCACGTTACCAGGGCTGCAGCTCCTGCATTTGCTGCCACGGACACCAGGAAGACAAAGGTGATAGCCAGGGTCTCGACAATAGCAGTGGCAACATGATCTGACTGCTGCAGCTCGGAGAAGAAGGAAAAATAAGTGAAGTTTCTTAAGTGGAGTAAGTGAGCTTGAGCGTTAATATCCATATAGACTGAAAAAGGTAATGCTTACTGATTTCACTCCTGGAGACTGCCAGGAATATGAATGGGAGAAAGGTGTTGATAAGGCCTAAAGTGATACCAGAGAAGGGGAGGAGGAGGGATGGAGGGTGGTGACTAACCTTTATGATTGCTCGAGCTGCTAACTGAGGGGGAGTCAAATATTACAAGGTGTTCTGTGTGCTTTTGTCTTCCACTGTGCGGTTAAACATCATTTTATTTTGTGCAACCTCATTGTCACAATTCTTTCGCAAACTCGTTTTCATAATTTATTTTGCGCTTTTCCAACAATATCAAAGGCAGCAAGACTTGCACACTGTGGATCACCTCTCTACTGATATCATTAAATTAAATTAAAAGTCACTTAAGATTGCTGTTGAGTGGGATCGACACAACTTCCCAGTGGGTTAATTCAGTTTCTAATGTTCAATCAATGCAACTGTTGAAGTGTTAATGCTGTGTAAATTGCAAATTAGCTGCTGTAATTAGTCTGACACCACTTTTATTTATGCTGTGAATTAGATTACCATGTTTACTTCATGGTAATCTAGTAGTGATCCAGTAACTGATCACTGGCTACTGAAAATAGGCTTTCCATCTCGTGCAAACCCTCCAGGGATAGGTTTAAAAATGTTCAGGAAGAGGAAGAGATTTACCCAAGAAATCTTTGTTTACAAATTATCAAACACGTCCTCTTTCTGTTAAAATATTTTTGTGATGCTGGTGTTTGGAGAAACTTCCGCTTGGCTATCCCCCTGCCTCTCAGACAGGCAAAGCTCATTTTCTAACTTTACATGAAGATGTTTCCGTATGAAAGGTTCCTGAAATCACAGCAAGTAAGGAGGTGTCTCAAGCATATTAGCATCTTTTTCTAAAGCTGTTAGCTAGCAATACTATAATCCATGCCTCTAAATAGCCCAGAAAAGGATTAACTTCCACAAGCTGTTTTGAGTTATTGATCTGGTTTGAGCAACGTGAGACCTGGGAGGAGTTCAAAGACCTACATCAGTATCATACAAAAGGTTTCATTTAATCTTTAGCTTACAACAACCTAGCCTACACTGTAAAAAAAAATCTGTACTTTAAAGGTTTTATTCCTTTTTATTTCACAGATTTTTCCTGTATTTTTGAAATACATGAAAATATCAAAAAATTACAAAAATAAACTGTGAATTTACATGTCTAATGTAAAATAACATGAAAAACCTGTAGCAGTGAATAATCATAACATTTCTGTTATCTTAAGGAAACTTTTGGGGTTTTTCACGTAAACAAACTGTTCCAATACATTCAGGAATTTCCCGTATTTTCACAAATATTATTTTTCTTATTTAAAAGAAAAAAGGGTTCAATTTAAGTTTAATAATGTAAAAACATTTCTTAAACTTGGTACAGTTAGTAACAGTTAACCGTAACAAAAAACATTTGTTCTGTAACTTGAAATAGATTTTCTTGTTAATTGACAAATATCTCCTTTAATTATGGATATTTGGAAAATACTTAATTACAGTAATTTCACAGCTTTTGACTTTTATTATAATTCTTAGATTACAAGTTAGATTAAATAGTATATAATTGCCCCAAAGTGGTAAAATTACAGAAAGGTAATATTTAATTTATTGTTAAATGACACCTTTTAATAGGGTTAAAAAAGAAAACTTCCTGTAAAATTACGGGTTTGTGATGAAAAATTCATTTTAATGCCATTTAACAGATACTTCGACTGAAGAGTCTTAGCTATAGGTGTATAATCAAAACCTAAAACAAACATATTTAAATACTGTTTTTTCATAATTAAAAATTACCAAATGTTCACATTTTACATTAGAGTAATACATATCCATTTATCCTATAATAGAGATCAGAAACCCATTTTGAGTTATCTTGTACTAGGGTTATATGTGACAGTTTCAGACTTCCTTAAATTTGCTTAATTTGAGGAAACTCAGACATTTACATTTATTCATTACAATTGAGGTCGCACACCTCTGGAGCAACTAGGGGTGAAGTGTCTTGCTCAGGGACACAATGGTTATAGGTGTGGGGGAATTGAACCCGGGTCTCTCACACCAAAGGCATGTGTCTTATCCACTGCACCACCCCGCAGACCTTTTAAAGTACCACCACAAAACAAAATTTCCACATCTGATACTATTTATAGACCATTTATTCAGTTCCATGCTCACAACAAATAAGCCACACAAGTCAAACATTTCAGTGTAAAGAATTGTTCTCCTGAAACAAAAGTAGTTTAGTTTATATTTACCTTATTGAAGACATTTTCAGATCTATTCATTAGAAACCCAATTTGGTCAACATAAAGAATATTTTGGATACTGTTAGACACAGCTCCAAGTGCAATCTGAATGTAAAGTAATTGGAAAATATTTCTTAAAATGCTGGCATTTTGCTTTGATAGGACTGTACAGAGACATGAAAGGCAAAGGAGAGGGGGAAATGGTGGTTTTACATACAGTGAACTTAATGCACAATCCAAAGACTTCTTCCTTGGTTTCAATATGATATTTTATGACTTTCTAAAGCCAGTTTTTGTATCTGGTAAATGTTGTTACGGCTGTATGTGTTTCTCTGTGCTGTTCATCCTTGTTCCTTTTCTGTCCTCTAGTTCTGCCCCAGGAGTGCTACAGCTGATTGCTGAATTAGGTCCACCTGGCCTTGCAAGGCAGTGCACAGCTGTGTGCACGGGAGTTGGAGAAGTCCAAAATTTCTAAATTAGGTTGGTAGACAAAAAAGATGCAAATATATGCAAGTAGAAAGAATGTGAAGTTTTTCTTGGCAGTCTAGTGAATCCATTTGTTTGCAAGTTTTTGGTATCCAACCAAAAGTACATTTTCAGATTCGACTGACTTTGCACAACATCACCTCTGGATGACCTAAAGAAACCACTTGGATTCTTAGCTCAATTGGAAAACATAAACAACGGCAAACAAAATCAACAGTCTATCTATCCAAGGTCTGCAAGACATTAAGTAAGTTTCCCTTTATAATTGGTATGGTGACTAAATTCTGGAGATGTGTTAAGCAATACCCCTCTCCACAGAACTGGGGAAGAATTCAAGTCTGGTGGCTACATGGCTGCAAAAATGACAGAGCAGATAACCACTCCCCCTCCACCACCAGCTCTTCCATGAAGTATGAGCAAGAAGCAAAAGGCAGATGATCTACACTAGCTTGTCATTCCTTACATCCAAAAAGCTTGACAGCGTTTGATTTACAATATAACTGCACTGATAAATAGGGCTGTGTGATCTGACGGTATACACTATATTGCCAAAAGTAGTGGGACACCCCTTCGGAATCATTGAATTCAGATGTTCCAATCACTTCCATGGCCACAGGTGTATAAAATCAAGCACCTAGGCATGTGGACTGCTTCTACAAACATTTGTGAAAAAATGGGTGGCTCTCAGCTCAGTGAATTCAAGCTTGGTACCTGTGCAATAAGTCCATTTGTGAAATTTCCTTACTACTAAATATTCCAAGGTCAACTGTTAGTGGTATTATGACTAAGTGGAAGCAATTTGGCCCTGCGATGGACTGGCGACCTGTCCAGTGTGTACCCCGCCTTTCGCCCAATGTCAGCTGGGATTGGCTCCAACCCCTCGCGACCCTGTACGCAGGATAAGCGGTTGACGATGGATGGATGGATGGATGGAAGCGATTTGGAACAACAGAAACTCAGCCTTGAAGTGGTAGGCCACATAAAATCACAAAGTGTGGTCAGCACATCTGCAGAAGCTGTCAACTTTCTTCAGAGTCCAGAGCTACAGACCTCCAAATGTCATGTGGCCTTCAGATTAGCTCTAGAACAGTGAGTAGAGAGCTTCATGGAATGGGTTTCCATGGCTGAGCAGCTGCATCCAAGCCTTACATCACCAAGTGCAATGCAAAGCGTCGGATACATGGTGAAAAGCATGCCGCCACTAAACACTAGTGCAGTGAAGACGTGTTCTCTGGAGTGACAAATCACGCTGTCTGGCAATCTGATGGATAAGTCTGGGTTTGGCGGTTGCCAAGAGAATGGTACTGGCCTGACTGCATTGTGCCAAGTGTGTAAAGTTTGATGTGGGGGTGTTTTTTCAGGGGTTGGGCTTGGCCCCTTAGTTCCAGTGAAAGGAACTGTTAATGCTTCAGCATACCAAAACATTTTGGACAATTTCATGCTCCCAACTTTGTGGAAACAGTTTGGGAATGGCCACTTCCTGTTCCAACATGACTGCGCAACAGTGCACAAAGCAAGGTCCAGAAAGACATGGATGAGCGAGTTTGGTGTGGAGAAGTTGACCTGGTCTGCACAGTCCTGACCCCAACCCGATAGAACACCTTTGGGAGGAATTAGAGCGGAGACTGCGAGCCAGGCCTTCTCATCCAACATCGATCCCTGACCTCACAAATGCGCTTGTAGAAGAATGGTCCAAAAGTCCAATGAACGAACACACACAGCTGATGACCAGTTTTAGAACAGTATTTTTGACGTTTCTTTTAAAAGGAAAATCTAGTATTTTCGGGTGTTGTACAACATTTTTATGTGAAATTATATAATAAAACTCAATTAAAAGCAGCACTCTACTATAAATTTTAAGCCTGATTATTTGTATTATAGTAGTGTTCAACTATATTTAAAGGTAATTTAATTTTTTTTTACAGGTGTATATGTTCTTAATTAAACAATAAAAGCCAATACAGTTACAGACTGTATTGTACCAAAGTCTGTATGCCAAATTTAATTGCAATCCATCCAACAGCTGAGACATTTCCCTCTGAACCTAAAATGTCAGCCTTATGGAGCCACTGGAGCAAATGTCAGGATCACCTAAAAAGTCATTATGTTGAGCCAATACGTGTGTACTGCCAATCTACTAGATGTTGACCTTTTTCTCTGGATAAGTGAAACATTTGACCTCCTGGTGCTGTTAAGAGGAAAAGTCAGATGAACACGAAAGTCAAGCCTCCAGGGACCTGCAAAGCTGCACAGACAGCCAGCCATCCATCCATCCATCCATCCATCCATCCATCCATCCATCCATCGTCAACCGCTTATCCTGCATACAGGGTCGCGGGGGGGCTGGAGCCAATCCCAGCTGACATTGGACGCAAGGCGGGGTGCACCCTGGACAGGTCGCCAGTCCATCGCAGGGCCACACATAGACGAACAACCACTCACGCCCACACTCACACCTAAGGCCAACTTAGGGTCACCAATTAACCTAGACTGCATGTCTTTGGATGGTGGGAGGAAGCCGGAGTACCCGGAGAGAACCCACGCAGACACGGGGAGAACATGCAAACTCCACACAGAAAGGCCGGGGCAACCGGGGTTTGAACCCACGAACTTCTTGCTGTGAGGCGACAGTGCTAACCACCGCAGCTTGGCTAAAAATCTGCTAACCAAAGCTTGTGTTCCTTTTAAATACTCAGAAACACAACAGCAACTCAACACTGTTTATTAAAATAACTTGTACGACTGGTTACACAGGTAAAACCCAATCTATATTACAGAAGATCCAGAAGTGAAGAAGTTCTCAGTTCAGCTCAGTCTAGACAGATTTCTAGGTGGTTCATCAGTTCTCGGTAGTGACTGGCAGGATACTCGGCCCGGCAGCTGGGACACTCCAGGAAGCTTTCATTTACCAAGCTGCTGTGAGGGGAGTATGTAAAGCTATCTCTGGAGGGCAGGTAGGGTGGGTGTGCCGCTTCACCTGTGCTTTGATCCCGCTGGTCTCTCTAATATAAACACAGTCATCCATTAGTTATAGTTAAAAAGATTAAGTCAGCTTTTCAAGTAGTTCTATCATTTTTGTCCAACAAAACAAAGCTGCACTAATCAATATTTTTAATATTAACAATGTATCAAATTGCTATATGTAATGTCACTCATAGTGAAACAGCCACAGAAAATTATCACCTAACTCTGCAATTTCTCTGACATCTATTGAGCCTTTTAGTTTGTCCACAACGTACTCTTATCAACCTCGTTTCCAGGGCCAAAAGGGAAGTGAATATTGGACTTAAAGTTGTCATGTGACCTGAGACATGACTCCAAATAAATGCTAACATTGCTCTCTAGCTTCTGGATAAGTAAACAGGCTATTGAGTGCAATAACAATATGTCAATGTTGTGTTTTTAGGTTGTTACCGCCCCATGCCCAAATAAATGTCTTAATACAGCTTTAAGGTTCATCACCGATGATTTGGGATATACTAATTAGTAATCTAGCCCTTTGCACTATTCATGCCAACCTTTGACTGTTTTGTCGTGTGGTCTTTAGTTTTTTGCAGCATCTTCAGAACTCTGACCATTTGCTTCTTTAAATATGAACAATCCTGCCTCTCATCCTCAAGGTCGTGTGAAGAAATCTTGATCTAAAATTTAAAAAGTTTGTATTACAATGGATGGAGGATATAAGATAGCATAGGTGTGGGAATAAAATTTTTCAAATATAATAAATAATCTCATTTGCTTCTGTGAGGACTGATAAGTAAGTAAAGCAAAGAGGTAAGAAAGTATGAAATGCCCACTTCTGTGGATGAGTCAGGTTTACAAGCAGAAAGGAGCAGACTGACGGACACAGGCCGTTGATCCTCCTCAATGTATAATAAATCTGTGTCATTATTAAGATTGGTTTGCTACATTCTACAATTTCTAGTTAATACTAAGGATTTATTCAAGGAGGGGGGATACTGGTACAAAGTGAATGTGTCATACCTGTCGCTCAAGATCTGCAATCTTTTTCTGGTCTGCATGGTGACGATTTAACATAAACTTCTGAAAGACACTGGACTGAGACGAGAGAGTTTATTGTTATTATTATTATTATGCATTATTGCATATTTGGTGAATTTTTTATATGATGACAGTACGATTTCCTTTTTTTCCTACTGACTGAATGAATAGTTTAATGAAGACATACCTGCAGCTCAAAGTTTGCCGACCTGCGCTTCTCCTCATCCAGTCTGCACTGGAGGTCTTTGGTCTCATCCCTCAGCCATTGCTCTTCATCCTCAGAGTAACGATGATCTTCCGGTGCACTTTTTCTGCTCATTTTTTCGGTCTGCAGCTGCTGCTTGAGCTCCTCCACCTCACTCTCCCTTTCGTCGCACCTAAACAATAAACTGGTCTGTCACGTAGCTGACTATCATTCTAACCTTCTCCAACTTTGAGCAGAACATTTATTGTTTTAACAGTAGACACACCACTTTTGGGTTATTATCAGGTTCTGCTGGGTCACATCGACCTGCTCCCTGAGCACCTCCAGCTCGTCTTTGGCTTTCTGTAAGAGTCTTTCATAGTGCTCCTGAATCCGCTTTAATTGCTCCTTCTCTGTAATGAGGGAAGCAGATGAGGAGGAATTTACACATAGACGTACATAATCAAAGAAGTTAGATACAGCCCATGTAGTAATAAAACACCAGATTTTGACAATGCATTTCATGCTGCAGACTCTGTAATACTGGGCTACTCCAGGGCAATTTCGATATCTTGAAAACCTTGTTGTGACAGTCTTTTGCCCCTTGTTGCCTCAGTTGTGAGTGCCCACTACCCACTGCCCCTCTGACTCACCATCTGAATGGTCCTCATTGTGCTGCTGTGAGCGGGCCTGACTGGCTTCGTTCAGCTGCTTCTCCAGCCATAACATTCTGGCCATAATTGCCCTCACATAGGCCTCTCTCTGCTGGTCATATTCCAGCCACTGCTTGTTCTTCTCCAAGGCCTCGGGGGATTGAATAAAAGAATGAGAGACACATAACAACAGAAAGACAGAAAGAGAGTTGTGCCATGAGGATGGACTCAGTCAGGCATGTGTACAGTCCACAGGCACACATCCTCACTTCAAAACAAATGCACACACAGAAAGTTGAAAGTAATGTAAAAAATACAAAAAGGTGGATTAGGCATTCATTGAAATATACAAACAGAAGAGATGTTTTCCAGCTATGTGACAACCACACAGCACTTACATCACTGAGCTGATTTTGGAGCTCTATTTCGTTGTTGGTTGCAGCTGATTGGTCTGAAGCAGAGTCCTAACAGGAAAATACAGCACGGGCTTATACATGTGTGAATGACTTTACCCAACTCTCCCAACTGCTTTAACAAAAGCGATGTCATTGTGACATGTCAAGGTCCAAAACACAGGTACAGTAGGATTTAGCGCATTTAAAAAAAAAGTGTTGTGACCTCTACAATATCCTGTATGTCACTGTATGTCACTGATGGTATACTTTGCAGGAAAGTGGGCTTTTATGGAGAACAGCCTCCCTCCTCTCTAAGACTGGTAATTAAAAACCACTGCTGCCATCTAGTGGTGTAAAACTGGTAATCACTGAGAGGAACTTGGTAATTCAAACTCCCCAAGAAGCAACACTTACAGCCATAGGCCCTTTTTCACTGAAGACATTTTGACTTGTCACAGTAGGAAATGCCCAGGTTTAAGTAATAAAATTAACAATGGCTGAATATCTATCCATTTTTCAGGTTACAGTCAGGTTTTTCTGGCTCACTGGGACACTTTGAATATAACGGAGCGTTCGTTAATGTTATTAGAAACACCTGTGCTTTTACTACTATGACAAGTCAAAAGGTCTGGTGGGAAAATGGCCTATTATGTACTACCATTCTGCACAAATATTTATACAGTTAGCATCTAACAGCCCTGCTATACCTTCTTCCTTGCAACGTTGTTCGAGATATTGACACCTAGTGGCGACGCTCACAAGCTTGTTCTTGATTTCTCCAATCTCTCTGCAGTAACTGGATATGCTCCTCTTTTTCCTCATACTCACTACGTGCATCAGCGCCCCGTCTTTCTCACTCAGCTGCTCTGACGGCAAAGCTCTCTTCTCGTCTTTGGTCACCTGCTGACAGCTCTCAAGCCTGACAGTTTGATGAGAGAGGAATCTCTGCGAAAAAGACACTGAGAGAAATAAGTTGGTTCACTAAACTGAAATAGTGAATAAAAAACAAACAAACAAACACTGGCAACATCATTAGGTGGAGTTAATGGTACAGTGTAAGTAACCTTGGTTAGTTGACTTATGTTGGTAAATACCAGGGAAACAACACTGATTGACTGAAAAGTTTACCTCCACAAGCTTATAATGTTCTGAATGTTGACGAGACAACTCAACCAGTGTCTTCTTCAGATAGGCATTCTCCTTCTTCAGACTGCTGACAACTATCTCAAGCTCTGATTTGAGCTTTGTCCTCAGGAAACCCTTATATTTGAGGGACACCATCTCAATCTTCTGTTGACAAATATTACAAGCGACTGACACAAAAATAATACATTTTTGGATTTGGTCAGAATATACAATTTCAAAAATAAACATTCTGAATGGGTCCAAGTTGATTTCCATTTAGTTGATGACAATGACAAAAGCAGCAACAGGAAAAACTGAACTGGACCCAAGCTCGTTTTCTAAGCAATTCAGTAGAGAAAGAAAAATAAAACCTTTTACAAATAGATTTTCAATATTATGCAATGCAAATCAACAACTGTCATAATATTGAATTTCTGTTGACTCTGTGTCAAAGAGATGCTGATTCAAAACTGGATATTTGTAATTTAATTTAATACTAAACCAAACATTAGAAACGCTATAATACAGCCACTGGCTGACTATGGCCTTGTATTATATTGGGTTGAATCAAAACCTGGAGCAGCCTTAAAGAGCCACTGTTTAATTTTGTAGCCTTTAAGCCAACATGGCCCAATGCTAAGAAATAATGGAAACATCTAAGTTACTTCTCTAGGACAACTGGGCAAACCAAATCTGCTGGTGAAAATCATGTGATCTGATTGAAAGCTCCAAAACAGATGAAACAGTAAATGGACCTAGCAAATGTAAATGTTTGGTATTTTTACCTTTTAAGTTACTTAATTTAAAACATTTTCTATTTATTGGCTGATGATAACTAATATCACATCCACACTCACTTGTTCCAAGGACGAGTGTTTAAACTGGATATTGTATGCTGGACTTACAAAGCTAACTTAAAAAACAGCTAGCAAGTTAGCTAACGTCAACTTATCCAACAAAAACAACTATTTTCAATCTTGTCAAAGATTGCATAACATTAACTTAGTTAGTTAGGCAACTAACTTTACCCTGTGTTAGCTGGAATAAAAAAGTTACCTCAAAATTAACGTTACAGCACAGCCTTGTTCTTGATTTCTTGAAGAACAAGGCTGTGCTATGTTAGCTAGCATCACGTGCTGAAAAAGTATAAAGTTATTACTTCTACTCTAGTGAAATATGACTTTCCATGTCTGAATTGACTTTAAAATGAACACTTGTCTTTTAAAATGACAGTTTCACCAAGTCCACTGTAATAACTTCCTCATATTTACTGAGCATTACCTGGGGAGGGAGGGTAACTTGACAGAAGGAATGTTACTGTGTGGCCCTGCGATGGACTGGCGACCTGTCCAGGATGTACCCCGCCTTGCGCCCAATGTCAGCTGGGATTGGCTCCAGCCCCCCCGCGACCCTGTACGCAGGATAAGCGGTTGACGATGGATGGATGGATGTTACTGTGCTGCCTTTAATACCCGCAAAACATTAGCTTAACAGCCAGATCAGTTCCATGCGAAAATATAAAAAATATCAATAGTGTCCCTGGTAGACCGTTTATGTGACTTAATAATATGTGTTTTGATATCTTGTCAAGGTATGTGGCTAAGGCTTAGTTAACTGAAAACAATTGCTGTAAAATAGCATATGTTGTTACTGTGCAGCTAACATCTAGGTTTGATTAATTTGTAATTTCCGACAGCCTGGAAAGGAGGCATTACTTAACGCTACATCACCACTGGGGGGCGCTGCAGTACAAGAAAAACAGTGGATCGACTCCACTTTTTACCTGTATGAGGAATGAATCAAGTCATGTTTCTGCACAGGTATGTCAAGCAAAATTGAGCCAAAATATGAAGCATTTTGAAAAGGTAATGAGTAAGCTATAGATGTCACTTTTATGTCTCTGTCTGCTGGTAACCCACCTCACCCAGGCTGGTTTGTGGCTTGCCTCTGACTCATGAGTAAGGCCGCCCCCCCTCCCCCATATCCACTACAGTGTGCTCCACATCTGTGCTTTTCAGTTCCGTCTGTGTGGGCTCCCTTGCTCTCTCAACGGAATATGATATCTGAATAATTTTGGACATCAAAATGCTGCGGGTCGTCGTTGAGTCCGCAAGTGGGATCCCCAAAAAGAAAATTGGAAACCCAGATCCAATAGTTGCGGTTGTCTTTAGAGGTGAGAGAAATTCACAATGACTTTTTGTCACTGGATAGCCTACATGCTGTATGCTCCGTTAACTTTTTTTGATTGATCATACAGGGAATATTTCAGTGTTTCATATTTCCTGTCATCCTTAAGGTTTTGGACATTTGCAGTTAAATGTAGTAGCTGTTTAGCCTACAGAATGCGTCTATTACTAGAGCTTAATTTGAATATTTGGAAGAAGTGCAACCTTATAAGGTCAGAAAAGAACTTTTTTGGCCAAAAGGCTCTTCTTTATATCCAAATTAGATGCCTCAAGTTCCCTGCAGATTATGCTGATGCAGTCATTTATTGGTTGGAAGAAGTGTTTTTGTCCAGTGTTGCACATAAATATGCCTCTTTTTTTTATTGTGTTTATAGGTGAAAAGAAGAAAACCAAAGCAATTGACAATGAATTGAATCCTGTTTGGAATGAAGTAAGTAGGGAAGCTGTAAAGTGTGAGAGTTACAGGATGTGGATCTGTTCATTGGGAAATAATTACTCACTAGAAAGCTGGGTTCAACCTATGGTTCAACCATGTAGAGTACATTGTGTGTTTGTTTTGAAAACATTGTTACTCTTATCACCTCAGTTACAGTATGTTGGTGACTGAAACCTTCTCTTTCTTTCTTTCCAGGTGCTTGAATTTGATCTGAAAGACTCTTCCTTGGATGCATCTTCATTCATCAACGTGGTTGTTAAAGACTATGAAACAATCGGCAAAGACAAGTATGTATAAGGAAGCACCAGGCAGATGTATTGTTGTATTTGCAGGCCATATAACCCTCAGCCTTCCGCCCAGCATGACAAATTTATGATCATAAACACACTTGTTGAGGGTCTGTGAGTGAAAACCATGAAAGGAAAAACCTCACTGCACTGTGCAAAAGGTTTTACTTTTGAGAATAGAGTGATTATAAACTTTGAAAGTGCCTGTTTCTTAGCAGTTGTACTACAACTGTGTGGTTGAAAATACCTATTATGATCTTTTCCTGAGAGAGCAGAGTAGCATGTTTTAACTTCACTGAGCTGTTAAACCACAGGACTCACTGCATCCATGTTAAGACTTGCAGTGCTAGTGAAGACGGTGTAATGTCTCCCTCACAATAGCGCTCCAGCTCATAGGAATGTTGCCTTAAAAGGAAAAAAGACCTCTTCACTTATTTTTAACCTTCCCTACTGTAGATTAGAATTTTCATCTATTTCTCTGCTTAATTTATGTTTTATCTATTTGTTTTGTTTATGCATTTTGTAACATTGTGAGTCAGCCTCCTTTTTTTGCGCAAGAAGGTAGACCAAATAACATTTCCACTGAGTCACTTGAGTGAAGTGACCGATTGTGCACAATATAAATCCAGAGGCAGGCACAAGGGGTGGGGTGAAGGGATATTTGCCTCACCCACAAAAGGACCTTTTTTGATTGTAAAACACATGAGGAGGGTGAATAACAGAGCTTGTGCTGGCTTGTCATCGGCACATCTGTGATGACTATTTGTAGCTCAACCTGTAATTCTATAATAATAAAAAAATAATAACGCGGATTCTGGAAGAAAATCTAAGTGTTAAGTCCTGCCTGCATGATTGAACATGCAGCGCAACTCTCACTCATGTCTACAATCTAGGAAAATCTAGAAAAGGAATGTGACTCCGAGAGTTAACACGGATATCTAATCTGTGGTACTATCAAGATAAACCATCTCTAATGGCTAAACTGGCTCAGTTTGTTTTTACTCCTGAATTAGCTTTGTTTAAAAGTAATATATAAGTAGTGGAAATATGTCAGAATGCCAGGAAACTCCTGTCATTCTTACCTCATCTGGCTCTTTCACTGTGTGGACCAGTTCCACTTGACTTGAAGTTTTGTTTTCTAGTTTCATAGGAGACTCATGTATACAAACACAAGCGTTATTCTGTATAAATTTAGCATGTGGCCTCCGCAGCGGTAGAGACAGTAAACTGTCATACCAGATTTCTTCTCCGTCTTATCCTCCACAGCTGGCCCTGCTTTACAAGGACAACTCAGATTTTTCTTTTACTCTTTGTAATGATAATCAATGGCACAACTTGTTGAGAACAAGGGAGAAGGTAAACTGAGCGTGCTCATAGTCATGAATGTGAGTTTGCCTGTTCTCATGTTGCTTACTTAAGACTGCCTTGTCACCCGCCTCCTTGGCTCTATATTTGTCTACCCTTAAACTGGGCACAGCGCACCCGGCACATGCCTGTGGTAGATGTTAAGTGTTTCCATCTCTTTTCTTTTTTCTTGTGCACTTCTTCATCATTTTAGGGGCTGGCCTATGTAACCAGCTGGTCTTTGTCACACAGCAGAGTATCCCATTTGTTCTGTTGAAAGATGATTCAGCTGCTCACAAAAAGCTTTTTTTTGCCAAAAATAGCCAGGCAAAGTGGATGTTTGATATTAGGAAACTGTCCCTTAGATACAGTATGTTTTTTTATGCTTTTTTTTCAGGTATGTTGTGAATATGAATTGAATTGAATTACAGTACGGATGGTAATAAGAGGTCAAGAAGCTATTTGGCCTTATGGCATCCATCTGTAACCATAATTAATAAATTCAAATTTTGATCAAGTTGGTTTTGGGAGGATTTTAGAAAATGCCTAATGTGTTGCAATCCATTGTGGTTATTAATCACTGTTACTATATGACTTCTGTTTTGGGGAAAAGCAACAATGTAGGTGTTGTTGCTCGGCTTGTCATAATACAGTATATTTGTGAAGAAGTGAAATAGGGAAGTGAAAACTCTCCAGAGCAACGAGCAATTACAGTCACAAATTGTGAAACCAAAGCATCAGCATCCTCTCGATTGTTTCTTGTAGCTATTCGTCTTTGTTGTATTTACATATATTGTTTCTCTCCAGCTGCAGCGATTTATTTGCTGATGTATGTCTGATTGTCTGACCAAAAGGCAATGTATGTTATTGCTTTTCAGGTTCATTGGTTCAGCAGTAATCTCTCTGAGAGACTTGGCCAGTGGTCAAGTGAGGTCCCTTCCATCCAAGAATGTGCCCTTGATCAATGAGAAACAACAGGCTATTGGGGTAAATATTTCACACTATAGTGAGGTTATCATTTTACCAGCAACAAGAAAGTGTTTCTACTGTTAAAAAATGAAAATGCCACAGGATAACTATAAATAATTTATTAGGACCAATAAAATACAACAGCATGAACATGCTGCCGAGCTAAAAGAAAAAAAACAGCCACTTAAAAAATAGTAAAATGTGATAAATAAAAAAACAGGTTAAAAAGGACAACTTTAAAAGACTGAAATAACTAAAATGTACAAAATAATTTCACGAGCCTAGACATTATCAGATTCCATACACCTCTGCAATTTTATGACACGGTGTATGAGCTAAGGCAACTTCTGCTCTCGCAGTGGATGATGGTACCTGTATGGGTCTGCAGGAAGTAGTTGAATTTTCGGGAGCCGATGACATAGCATTTGGTATTAGACGTATACAGTAGAACTGATAATGCTAATTGAGAAAACATTTACTTTTTATAGGCAACCATTAATTTGCTCATTGGGTATGAGCCACCTGCCAGCGCGACTCCAAACCTAAATGGTCAACCTGATGGTGACATGGCTCATGCGGATCCTGGTAAGTAGACAGTTCACCTAAGAAATTAAAAGGGATGCTAGTTTTGCTTTCTAACAAGGGAAAAATTTATTAAATTCATTGGGGGTTTTACCTATATTATATTGCATATGGAACGCTGTATAACAGCAGAATAACAACTCATCAAGAGGAATACTGTCGTCCAGCTAAGTGCAATTCACTTTTTGACTGCCATTATTGCTATTCATAGAACATTTTTAATTTTAAGAATCACAGTTTAATAATCAATTTTAACTGTTCAGGCTTGTGAGTTTTGATGTATCCCTTAATAGATATAAACAATAATAAACGAGTATATTCTGTCTGATTATTGTTGTTTCAAACACATTTAAAAAATATATATGTCCGCCATGTTGTTGGATGTTAGCAAATACATGACAAACTCCCAGGATGTAGGCTTTTCTCTAGTAATGGGGTGTTTACTGTCGGTTTTTGATACAACTCAAACTGACAAAAAGAATATTGGTTCAAAGAACGTTGTGATTATTGTGGTTTTGCACCACAGGGGTCAGTGATGAGGGTGATGAGGGTGATGCAGGTGTGGATGGAGGAGGTCCAGGAGCTCCTACTTCACCAAACCAGCCTGGGAAACCCAGCTATAAGCCAATCCGTCTCAGCCGTAAGAGGCATAGAGCCCTGGCCAATAAGCCTCAGGACTTCCAGGTATTGTCTGAGTTTTGATCACTCATTTCTTAGATGATGACAAATGCACAATTTAGAAAGGAATTTCTTATTGTTAATCACATGAATCAGAGCAGTCTTCACCAGAGTATTGCCGGGCCAGCCAGTAGATAGTGAATTGTAACATTTATCGCTCTATGTTAGAGAAGTGCAGATATGTGGTCTTGCATCAGTTCAAATATGATTTTCTTCGGGAATGAATTTTCCCATCAAAGGTCCAAAAATATATTTGAGCTGGCTTGTGTTTGAATGGATTAGGCTGGTATTTGTCAACCCAAACAAGTCAACGGCACCTTTTCAAAAAAGGATCCTGATAAATTGTGTCACTGTTTGTTCAGCTGCCTCACTATTGCTTTCAATGTCCAGATTCGTGTTCGGGTTATTGAGGGCCGACAGCTGCCTGGCAACAACATCAAGCCAGTGGTTAAGGTGAATGTGTGTGAACACAGCCACAGGACTAGAATCAGAAGAGGAAATAACCCGTTCTTTGATGAGGTATTGACTCCATCGCCACATTTAATAGAAATTTGTTAATCACTTACTTTTTGCCTTCTATCTTGCTTGTCTATTTTTGACATTCTCTTGTCTTCTCCCTATGCCACCTAATCCCAACCAGCTTTACTGTAATAACCTCCTGGGGTGTTTCTCTCCTTATCTGCAGAGGTGATATGACAGTGGCACTTGATGGCAGTGTACTCAGCTTTCTAATTCCTCTCATATGCATTTTCCCATGTCTCAGTTCTTGCCAAAGCATAAGCACCACAGCTAAATAAATTGTAAGTTACAAACTGTGTGACAACAAAATGTAATGTGGATATAGTGAAATGTATTGTTGATACAGTGACAAGAGTAATACTTGTTGTTTCTGTCCCCCAGATGTTTTTCTACAACGTTAATATGCTCCCCTCAGAACTGTTTGACGAGAGTATCAGTCTTCGGGTGCGTAGATAACTCCTTCAAATGCAATTTTAAAGAACTGTCCATAATATGCTTTTAAAATCAGGGAATTTCTACATTTGCGGGAGCTGTAATGCTGTGTTTTTCCTGACAGGTGTATGACTCCTTCTCCCTCAGATCTGACAGCTTAATGGGAGAGTTCAAGGTACATGTGCTTTTAAGCCCTAATCTAATAGAATTTTGTCACCTGTAGTCATTGATCACTCAAGAGGAAGTGTGGTATTTATCACCACCAGGTAGACAGATTTCAAAATTTCCAATAATTTAAATGTTTTCTTGCTTATCCAGCTGGATGTTGGCTACATCTACGATGAACCAGGTCAGTGTTTCCTACTAAAGTGAATACTGTGTGAAAAATGATTATATCATATGCATGTATTTGAACGTGCTGAGTATTATATCATGTCCAGGTCATGCCATAATGAGGAAATGGCTCCTCCTGAGTGATCCTGACTCCAACACAGGGGCCAGAGGTTACCTAAAAGTCAGCATAATTGTTTTGGGCACTGGAGATGAGCCACCGGTGCGTATACATTCTTATGTACCATCAAATTTGTTTCTACTATTAGTACTTGTACTGCTATCTACCAGATCAATATTATGACAAACTCGCCTCTCCTCTCTCCAGACTGAGAGAAGAGAGATAAGCGAGGAGGAGGATGACATAGAAAGCAATCTTTTGGTGCCAGCTGGTGTCACAATGCGATGGGCAACACTCATGCTCAAAGTCTACCGTGCAGAGGATATGCCACAGAGTAAGTGTGACCCATAAATTCCTCTAAGCATTGTAGTTGAATGTGGTCAGATCCTCTTGAAAAACATCTATTCAGAATCTACTTTACATTGCAGTGGATGATGCCTTTATTGAGACGGTAAAACAGGTCTTTGGAGGGGATGGAGATAGGAAAAACTTGGTGGATCCATATTTGGAAGTCAGCTTTGCTGGCAAGAAGGTATTTCATTACTTCAAGTAAAAGGAATATATGAATTTTTTAATATATGTTCTCACTGTGTGAAAATTTTTGTTTTAGCTGCGCACCAAAATCATTGAGAAAAATGCTAATCCAGAGTGGAACCAACTCTTCAATCTCCAAGTCAAGGCATGAAAGATGCTTGTTAACATGTTTCTTATGGGCTTGAATAAAATTTCAAATACACCTCAGCACAAATTAATACATGCCTTCATCTGCCTCTGTAGTTCCCGTCCATGTGTGAACGCATCAAGTTGACTATGTATGACTGGTAAGAGCTCAAATTAATTCATACATGGCAGCACAAGTGACAATAATATTACAACCAATGTTTGACGTGCCAGTTTGCTCTTGGCAGGGATCGTCTAACTAAGGATGATGCCATAGGAACAACGTTTTTAAACCTGAGCACAATGTCTTCTTCTGGGGGAGAGACTGAAGGTAATCATGTGATCTGTATTTGTGTAATGATTGTTGTCACTCAGTGTTTTAAATGTTTTAGTTTTTTGTTTTCAACATAAAACACACACACACGGGCTGAAAATTGCAACACAGTGTCTGCATGCACGTGATAAATTTACGCTAAAAATAGATGTGCTGTTGTTGTAGCTTAAAAACTGTTGATACAGGCTAAGAGCAAATGGGACCATAATATTCATAAAAGGACACACTGCAGTTATCCCCATGACAGGCTGCATAGCAGATGTTTGCATTTATTTTACCATTACTTTAAAAAATAAGTATAAAACCCCTGCGATGGACTGGCGACCTGTCCAGGGTGTACCACGCCTTTCGCCCAATGTCAGCTGGGATAGGCTCCAGCCCCCCGTGACCCTGTAAGGTTGACGATGGATGGATGGAAGTATATAACCTGCTGCCTCTGTTTGTGTATCTATTTTCATACCCTTTATCGCGTTATACGCTTTGAATCTGATGAGGTGGGGTTTTTAAAAATGTGTGTGTGTGTTACAGTGAGCACCACAGCATCAGAGGTTGGTTTTCTCCCAGCATTTGGGCCTTGCTATGTCAACCTGTATGGTAGCCCAAGAGAATTTAGTGGCCTGCCAGACCCATACGAGCAACTCAACTTTGGAAAGGTAAAGTATTTGTCTAGGACAGAGGGTTCAGTAGGTATGGACATGTGTGACATTTAACTTACATGACAATGTGTACATGAGGTTTTTGCATTTTGATGCGTTGCAGGGTGAAGGGGTCGCCTACAGGGGGAGGGTCCTTGTTGAGCTGTCCACTCAGCTGGATGGAAAGGTTGATAAGAATGTGGATGATATCTCCAGTGATGACATCCTAGTGGCACAGGTATACACTGTTACACTATTATATATACTGTTACTGTAGATATTGTACAGTAATCATTGAGCACTATATCGATATGCAATACTACCAAACTGTACTGAGAGTAGATTCTTTACCTATTCTCACTGGAAAGTCTGGATGATATGGATGATACTGTCAACGTGCTCCAGTTTGGTTGAACTTTCTGGCTGGGCCCCCTCATAGTTAGACCATGGTGGCCCCAATCTCATCTGAAAATTTTGCTCTCCTTGGTCTTGGTCTTCATCTTCCTCATCCTCCTCCTCTTACTCTCAATCCACTTGCCTCTCTTTCCAATTTTGGTGCCTATTGCTCCAAAAAAGAAGAAGTATTGCTAAAGCTCTGATTGCCTTTTGAACAAATGTGCAACATGCATTTGCCTATGTGAGGAGTCAGAGTGGATAGTGCGAAATTTAAGTTGAGCTTTTTAAATGGTGTTGTGTTTGTGTGAACACAAGATATTTTATTCATGAAGACTGTGCCAAATGTAGAGAATTGTGTGGTTTAGAGTGTAAAGCAGTAGATGTGCTTGTATTTTAGCAGAGGTGATTCTGAGTTCTGGTCTTCAGGGATCTCAAGTACTAGTGTTAGTGTGTAAGCAAGTGAGCTGTCTAATTATTTATTTCATTTATATTACAAGAGCCCAAGGTTTTGAATCTGTAAATTTACTTATAATTTTTCCATGAAATTGTTATTACAATGTAGGTCTTAAAAGCTACCCATCAGTAGCTCAGTTTTTGGTTAGAAAAGGGACAGAATACGCACTAACCTCACTAACACGGCCGCATTCTTTTTGAGCACAGAAGTACCAGCGGAGGAGGAAGTACTGTCTGTGCGCTGTATTCCACAGTGCATGCATGCTCCAAGTGCCCGGTGAGCCAATCCAGTTTGAGGTCAGCATTGGTAACTATGGTAACAAGCTGGATTCCACCTGCAAGCCCCTGTCATCCACAACCCAGTACAGCTATGCCGTGTTTGATGGTACGTCTGCAGGAATTCAATGAATTACAAATTACTAGGGTGCCCATTAATCTAGGGTTTTGTCAATTTCATGACACAAGCAATTAGACTGTGTGATTTCTTTTGAGGAGCATGAAGGAGATCTAAATGCATTATATAGTATTTCAACCCTGTTAAATGTATTTTTTTATTTAAAAATATATCATATAAATAACAATTGTCCGTGGAATACAGTATATCATTAGAACTCCACTGTAGTAGTGGACAGTTCTTTAGTTAAACTGTTTACAGCAAATGTTAGTGCGCGGTCTACTCCATAACGTGTGTTTAAAACATGACATGGGTATATTTATTTTGTATCCCACAGGTAATCACTACTATTACCTGCCCTGGGCTGACACTAAGCCCGTAGTGACTCTCACTTCATACTGGGAAGACATCAGCCACCGTCTGGACTCTGTCAACATTCTCCTCTTCATCGCTGACAGATTGGTGAGAAAGAGTCACAGTGGCACACTGGTGCACTGTATGCCCAAATCTTTTACATGTCTGCACAGGTAGTACTGCTCAGTAATGTCCTTTTATCTGTCTTTGTGATTTATTTTAGGAGTCCCATCTCACCTCTTTAAAAGCGGCCATCTTAGCCAAGGTGTCTGAGACACGTCTGGCAGAGATTTGGCTCAAACTCATCGACCACATGATTGAAGACCTTAACAGGTAAGACAGGACCAGACAGATCCTACACTGGATCTGCGTGTTGTATGAAGTAATGCTATAATGTAATTGATCATTAGGAAATCTCTAGTTTCTCTAGTAGTTCTCTTTGTTTTGTTTGCTTTTAGGTCACATACAATTGAGGTGGTTGTTTGGGTTGAATTCTGTTGCATTAGTAACATTACTTTCACTACCAACGTTTTGACAGTTTCCAGCTTCCAGAGCTGGAAGGCCAGCCCAATGTGACTGCACTGGATCTCCAGATGAAAAACCTGCGTAATGCTGCTGTGCAAAGTATCATACAGATGGCCAGTCGCATGAGAGAGGAGGCCACAGATGTCAAGGCTACTGTCTGTGATATTGAAGACTGGTTGGGCAGAATCAAGCAGCTGGCAGAAGAGGTCAGGAGAAATTAAACTTTTCCATGATTGCATGCTATGTTCTATACAATTAGGGGTCCAGACCCTGAATCTTTATTATTTAAATTAAATGTTGTGTGTCTCCATCAGCCTCAGAATAGCATGCCAGATGTGATCATCTGGATGTTAAGAGGAGAGAAGCGGGTGGCTTTTGCCCGAGTCCCTGCAAACCAGATCCTGTACTCCAACTTCAGCGAGCAGGCACGTGGCAAACACTGTGGACAGACCCAGACCATCTTCATGCAGGTACGAAACTAGTCAATATACAATAACACATTCACTTATTTTAAATTATATATTTCATTGTTAAATCTCAGAAAGAGTTCCCACTTTCATCATTTTTGTTTGTCAGTACCCCATGGACAAAAATAAAGGCGTGAAGATCCCTCTTCAGCTGCGTGTCAACATGTGGCTCGGGCTCTCTGCCCATGAGAAGAAGTTCAACAGCTTCTCAGAGGGGAACTTTAGTGTATTTGCTGAAATGGTACAGTAGCTACACATTTGACTTTCACATCTGACTTTAATATGCTTTGAGGAAAATAACGCTCCCAAACTCACCTGCTTTCTTTCCGCAGTATGAGAACCAGGCCCATGTGATTGGGAAGTGGGGAACTACTGGCCTGGTGGGTCGCCATAAGTTCTCAGATGTGACTGGAAAGGTGAAACTCAAACAAGAGCGATTCCTGCCACCACGTGGATGGGAATGGGAGGGAGACTGGTTTGTTGACCCTGAGCGAAGGCACGTTTAAGAAACTTTATCACACACAAGCACACACACCCACACAGTCCTTCGTGATTCGTGACTTGCACAGTCTCAAATATAAACATCCTGTTATTAAAATCATGAAACAGAATCATGTTCATATTTCATCTCATCGTAAATCAATGCTTGCACTAGCCTCAGCACAGAACCATGTTATGAACACAATGACAGGACATGCAAAGGAATTTCGGCACCAGCCAGTGTTTTGATTTAAGGAGGTCTCCCTCCACCCCTTAGTGCCTCCTACTTCTCAAGTGCTTACATTCTCCCACCGAGGCTCTTATAAATAATGCTATCTGAAGCCTGTTTTCCTGAGCTTTCCCGCTTTGTTTATCATGGTTCTACATAGCTACTGTCTGAGTCACAAAGCTTCTCATCAACTTGTGTGCTGTGGTGGTGTTTTCTACAGCCTTTTAACAGAAGCCGATGCGGGTCACACAGAGTTCACGGATGAAGTTTTTCAAAATGAAACACGCTTCCCTGGTGGGGAGTGGAAGCCCGCTGCAGAGCCCTACACAGACGTGGTACGACCTGCTGCCCACACACAATGTCACAACTTTTGTGACATTGTGAAAAAAAGCTGCTATACTACATGTTTTTATTGGATCATCATGCGTAATGTCGAAGGAGTCACTCATAGTGATGAACCTGCACTTCCCCTCACCTCTGTGGAGAGTTGTAACATCTTTCAGATCATTGTTTTGGTCTGGACTGCAGCTTTACTGTTTTGATTCACTTTCATTCCAGTTGCAGTAGGCTGCTGTTTCCAGATAAGAAAATCTGAGATAAACCCACTGTACCTGCCCATCAACACCCGTCAAACAGACAAAAAAATAGTGACTAGCTGGTGAATATAGTGGAGCACTTAGCACAAGGAAAGAGATATTTCCCTCAGGAGTTGGAGGGAATTGAAACAGAGAGCTTGAATATTGGAATTCATCAGGCCCCAAGTAGCCAAATATTTGTTTTAATTTAACAGTACTCAAAATGTTTATTAACATGGATAAATTTAAATTAAATTTTTAACACCACTACACACTTCAAATATACAACTATACATCACATAAGTGATTGACAGAGTGTCTGTGTTGTGTAGAATGGAGAAAAGGGTCAAAGCCCAGGAGAGTTTGAGTGTCCGCCGGGATGGACCTGGGAGGATGACTGGAGCTTTGACAGCAATAGGGCTGTTGATGAGAGAGGTAACACGTTCACTAAAACCAAAATATGTGATTGAAATCTTCTTTTCACTGTGTTGTCATGTTTCAAATGCTGCGAGTCTAACTAGGCCTGTGTTTGTCTTTTGGCACCAGGTTGGGAATATGGCATTACCATTCCTCCTGATGATAAGCCCAAATCTTGGGTTGCAGCTGAGAAAATGTACCATGTCCATCGCAGGAAGAGACTCATCAGACCACGGAAGAAGATATCCGATAAAGTGGCTGCTACTGAGGTGAGGAAGAGGCAGAGGTATGTGAGAAAAAGAGAAGATTTGAGAGATGTTATGAGTGCAGTTTCTCATTCTTTTCTTGTCCTTGTCTCTACCCTAGAGGCAAGAACCAGGGGAAGGCTGGGAATACTCTTCCCTCATTGGCTGGAAGTTCCACAGGAAGCAGCGCACCTCTGACACGTTCCGCCGCCGCCGCTGGAGAAGAAAGATGGTCCCATCAGACCGCATGGGGGCCGCCGCCATCTTCAGACTGGAAGGGGCATTAGTGAGTCTTACTAAAGTCCCCCGAGAAGCATTGCTAAATGTCCCCCATCGAGGAAGTTGCCACGGCAACATGAGTTACTTTATGCCAGCTGAGTCATATCCTCTCATTATTTTCCTGCATGTGCCTGTTCCTGTCAGATGTTGGCAATTAATTCAGGAAGTTTATTTTAGTTCTGCATTCTTTTCTTCAGATTTTCTTTGCTCTTTTGCTGAGATGTTTGCTGTCAAGTGTTCTTTTAAGCATCTCACCATGAGTTTGGTTAACAGGGGGTTGATGTTGATGAAAAGGCCAGTAAAGCGGATGCTGCCAAAGTATTTGGTGCCAACACACCCACTGTTTCCTGCCACTTTAGCCGTAAGTAGATTTAGATAAAGTGAATTCCTGGTCACTCATGCTGATTAAAGGCTTTGTGTTTCTTCAAACTTCCTGACTGGTTCTTCTGCAAAATAACACTGAATCGTTAGTGAAAATCTGGCTAAATACGTGCACATGCCTGTCAGCAGTGTACCAGGTGTCCTGTGAGATTATATTGTTTTTGGTGGTGTTACAGTTTTACACGCTGAAAAGTGCAATGAGGTAACTTCTGTTATGAATTGGCGCTATGTAAATAAAAGTGAAGTGGATTGAATTAAGTGTTTTCTCCCTTAAGGGTCTTATTTTTACCACCTGAGAGTGTACGTGTATCAGGCGAGGAATCTCTGTGCCATGGACAAAGACAGCTTCTCAGGTAAAAAAATAAAGCAGAGAACCTGTGGCTCAGAATATCCAGACAAAGTGCAAGCCCGGTCAAGAGGAATAAATGAAATCTACTCAAGAATAATTTTGCCAAAGTAAAAATAACATTAACCATCATAGGTTCACATAATCTGTCACTAATTTTTTTAATAATACCCTTTTCCAGATCCCTACGTCCATGTTTCATTCCTACATGTGAGTAAGACCACGGAAGTCATAAGGGCCACCCTGAACCCCACATGGGATCAGACTCTCATCTTTGAAGACATTGAAATCTATGGAGAGCCACAAACTATTGCCTTCAACCCTCCTGATGTGGTGTTGGAGCTGTATGACAGCGATCAAGTAGTATGTTTGTATAATTAATCTGCCAAACTTCTTATCAAAGCACAGAGACGTACAGAATTATTTCCTAGAAATGCAATTGGAGTTCATGATGGCTATAATCAGGCTTTGCTAAGTCTTTGTGTGTCTGCTGTACTTTATTTTTGAAGGGTAAAGATGAGCCCATGGGTCGCTGTACATGCACGCCAGTTGTGAAACTGAACCCCAGTGTGGCTGTCAGCCCTAAGCTGCTGTGGTTCCCAGTCACCAGAAAAGGTCACAGTGCTGGGGAGGTCCTGCTGGCTGCGGAGCTCCTACTGAAGAACAAGGTAATGAATATATTTGAGAAAGTAAATGTTATGGCAGCAAATTGTTTCCTCTTGTATTAAATCTTTTAACTATTATAATTATTATTACTATTATTGTTATGTCCCGAAAATATAGAAACCTGTGTAAATGATTATGCATCCCTTTGTTCAGGGCCAGACGCCCAAAGCTGCTCTAGGCGGCAGGTCTCTGCACCAGCTGTATATGTGTTGTAGCACTTCTCTGTTTCTTCTCTTTTGTTAACAAATTCTTCAAAGACAACGGTTTGTTGTAACTCAGTTACTTGCTCCATCCCTAACCAGCAATATACAATTTCCACGACAGTAAACGTACTGTAACTTAGCTTTATGAAGCTGCACTTATGAGGTGATGCTGTTCTTTGCCCTCTAGGAGAATGATGGAAATCTGCCCCTTGCACCTCCTCGACGGGGGGAGAAGCTCTACATGGTTCCTCAGGGAATCAGGCCTGTAGTGCAGCTCACTGCGATTGAGGTACACCATCATTCCCTTCACATAGCATAATCAGCCCTCCCTAAGTGTAACTCCCTTTCACTTGTCTCCTACCACCATACTAGTCCCTTAATCTGTCCATACTAGTTTTTGTAAGTGTGTTTATTTCCCAGGTCTTGACTTGGGGGTTGAGGAACATGAAGACCTACCAGTTGGCCACAGTTTCCTCCCCCAGTTTGATAGTGGAGTGTGGCGGTGAGATTGTTCAAACCGCTGTAATCAAGAACTTCAAAAAGAACCCCAATTTCCCTGGATCTACTCTACTACTCAAAGTGGTACGGATCCTCAACCTCTCTACAGAAAATAATCAGACACCTGTAAGCTTTTGATGTCTGGATTTTTCATACTTTCTTACATGGGCTGTTATGTTGTTTTCTTACCTAGCTTCTCCCCAAAGAGGAGATGTACACCCCTCCCATTGTGCTGAAGATTATCGACCACCGACCATTTGGTAGGAAACCTATAGTGGGCCAGTGCACTATCGACTGCCTGGAAGAGTTCCGCTGTGATCCGTATCAAATTAACAGTGAAGCCTGCATGTCTGCTAGAGGTAAATATACTCAAAATATATTCACATACACACTCTGCTTCATACAGCAGAGAATTATTGAATTCCGTTTCCATTGACTTTGCAGTGGCAATGATAGCTGCTGCCCAGAGAGATGTTGTCATAGACATTGAGGAGAGACCCATCATGAAAACTGAGGTAAATAAAAATGTACACACTAAAGGTGGCAGACGCTATTTTCTCATCTACTTCTTTTTATTGATAAGTATTCTCTTCTCTCTTCTGTTTGTTTCTCACTTTGTAGCTTCAAGGAGAAAAGGTGAGATTTTAGCATTTCACAGATAATCTGGTGATAGATAACATATCTAAAATACTAACACCATTATTTTCCATTGTGCAGGAGGATGAAGTTGTAGACTGGTGGAGTAAGTTCTATGCCTCTGTTGGAGAGCATGAAAAGTGTGGGCCTTACCTGAAAAAGGGTTACGACAAGTTACAGGTGAGAACAGGTTATCACACACTGGGGAAACACAATTTGCTTGGGTTTGTGTTGGTTTTATGGGCTATAGCTAGCAAGCTGTGACAGACAGGTTTGTGACCTGAAAATAGTAATAATAGTAATGTAGTTTGCATTATTATATATCCAAAGCAAAAACACAGATGCTGACAAGGGCCAATAGATCAAACATTGGGAAGATTCAGTAGGTAGTTCTTAAGATGAAAAACAAGACAAATGTGAGGGTTCTGTGAGAACTTGCTATTAAAGTGTGACGTATAGTTAGGTTAAAAACTCACAGTAGTGAAAGTTTGAAATTGTAATTACTCTTCTGTGATGTAGTTGTGTTATGTGGTTTCCAGGTCTATAACTGTGAACTAGAAGATGTTGCACAGTTCCATGGACTCACTGATTTCTGCAGCACTTTCCACCTTAAACGGGGAAAGACTGAAGATGATGAGGATGATCCCTCTGTGGTGGGGGAGTTCAAGGTAAAGAAGCCTCATTTTGAGGAAGTATCACTGTCACTCAGCATCCCCTTATCCCTGAACCACTTTTGCTGTGATATAGCTTCTTTTCCTAGTCTTTGTCTGCCCTCTGGTGGATCATTGTTGAATTTCAATTAAACGCAAACGATTAATTTGGCAGCTACGAAATAGAACAGGATTTAGTCCTGGTTCAGGACATTTCAACAGCTATGTTGTTATAATGCCGGCTATAATGTATATAGCCAGCAGATTGGTCATACTTCTGGAGTTCTAAACCACAACTTTCATCATGTCCTGAATGTTTATTTCAATTCAGGTATATTTTGAAATTCACTTTGGATTATATGGACCATTCTTTACTTTATAGCAAGCATGGCTGCAAAAACAATGTTTAAAAACCCCAGATGAAGCTGAGTGACTTCCATATTCAAAGGAATAAAGCAATGACCAACTCTGGTTGTTTTAACGTGATAAATTGATTTTAGGTTTTTACTAATTACAAATAATGCTCTATGGGTGCCTGTGTTTTGAATTGTTTCATAGTAAATTGAAGAAACTTTTCCACTTCTCTGAGTAATTTGCATAGTGTTGTGGGGCATGGGAAATGATTGAAATAAAGTTTTGTCTCTGGAATAAAATGATCCAGTACTTTTTCATTTGTTGGAGAGCTCATCAGCTTTATTTTGGCAGTTTATTCTTCAGGTTGAATGAAAACTCCAGAGATTTAATTGATCATCTCTGATTCTACAGTCTATTGTTACCCTGGTATGAATATGATCTTTAGTCCCTGATGGAATGTCATTAACTTGCTGAGTTGTGTTAGGTAACTAAAGTTGCTCTACTCTTTGCGGTGATATTCAGGGCTCATTCAAGATTTACCCACTGTCTGATGACCCAGGGGTGCCAGCTCCACCCCGCCAGTTCAAAGAGCTTCCTGAGAGTGGACCTCAGGAGTGTCTGGTCAGGATCTATGTGGTGCGCTGCATTAACCTGCAGCCTAAGGATACAAATGGCATGGTGAGTTTTCTGTAAAGATATAGCTGAACAACCACCCTGATCTAGTGATAAAGATCTGTGTCACAGCCATGCTCTGTAAAAAAGATACTTGAAGCTACTGAAGCTTAGATTTTTTTAATTCTCATTCCAGTGCGACCCATACATTAAGATTGCACTGGGAAGGAAAACACTGGATGACAGAGATCACTACAAACCAAACACCCTTAATCCAGACTTTGGGAGGTGAGACAGTGATGTGTTCAGTTTAGTTTTTTTGTTCATTTGTCATCTGTTCAAATGATTAAGACCAGTTTTAAGTTTGTGTAGGAACATAAAGCATCAAAAAATACATTATATGATGTCCTCCATCCTTGTCCAGGATGTTTGAGCTGTCCTGCTTCATCCCTCAAGACAAGGACCTGAAGATTTCTGTGTATGACTACGACTTACTGAGCAGAGATGAAAAAGTGGGCGAGACAGTCATTGATTTGGAAAACAGACTCCTGTCTCGTTTTAGGCCCTGCTGTGGCCTGCCAGAGACTTATTGTGTGTAAGTATGCACTCTTTGTGTTTAGGTGTGCACTATGAATGCCACATCCACAGCACAGCTGACACATCCTACAAAGAAGGCCAGGGCGTTCTTCTTTTATGTGTTTTAGTTTCTCAAAAGGCAAAGCTACAATTTTTTTGCAGTTCTGGGATTAATCAATGGAGAGACCAACTGAAGCCTTCTCAGATCCTCCAGAACTTGGCTAGGATGAGAGGCATCCCTCCTCCACACATCGAGGGAGATGGCAGCTCACTATCCTTCTCTGGAAAACAGTACAACCTGCAAGATTTTGGTATTGCCTTTTTTAAATGCCCTATCATCATATTTTAGTATTATTATTACATATATGTATATATATGTATGTTTGTATAGTATTTGAAATTAACATGCATCTTCTACAGTTTAATGTTTTCATCCTTGACTTTTGTGATCTGCCATGCCCTTTACAGAGGCGAACACAGTAATCCACCCGCATATGGGCCCAGCCAGAGAGAGGCTAGCCCTGCATGTCCTCAGAAAACAAGGCTTGGTACCAGAACATGTTGAGACCAGAACCTTGTGCAGCACCCACCAACCCAACCTGTCTCAGGTTAAAACATTAGCATTATTTTTTTTAGAGATAGAGTACCAGTATATCTATATAATACATATAATATATAGATATATATGCATGTGTGTAGCATGAAGGGACTACAAATTTTATTTCGTTATACAACATTGTGCTGTATAATGACAAATAAACACCCTTGTACCATATAATAATCTATATGTAACATAATGCTCTGTGAAATGAATGCTTTAATGTTGTTGTATGATCACTTTGTTGAAAAGAGTCATCCTTTCCCACAAATACAGGGACAAATTCAAATGTGGGTAGACATTTTCCCTAAGAGCCTTGGTTTGCCAGGGCCTCCATGTGATATCACTCCACGCAAAGCCAAGAAGTAAGAGACACTTATATATATTATAATGTTTTATTGTAGTGCATTTAAGGATAAAATATAATGGTATGTATAAAACAGGTACTTCTTGCGAGCCATCATTTGGAACACAACTGATGTCACTCTGGATGAAACAAGCATCACTGGAGAAAACATGAGTGACATCTACGTTAAAGGGTACGTTACTTATCCTGTCTTTTACCGAAAGCCTTAAATATACATTCGACTCACAAATAGCTAATCTGAATTCATCATCATGTATTCTAGATGGATGCCAGGTATGGAGGAGGACAAGCAGAAGACTGATGTCCACTACAGATCCCTGGATGGTGACGGAAATTTCAACTGGAGGTTCATCTTTGGATTTGACTACCTGCCTGCAGAACAGCTGTGCGTTGTCTCGAGGAAAGTGAGTGAGATCATGGAGCAGGAACAAAGCACCAAGTGAATGTTGTTCATAACCATAATGCTTTTTGTTGTGATGTAATGATGGCAGGTTATGATCTATATAAAGTTTCTTTTTACAGGAGCACTTTTGGAATCTGGACAAAACTGAATTTAGGACTCCTCCTAAATTGATCATCCAGATATGGGACAATGACAAATTCTCCCTGGATGACTACTTAGGTAAAACTGCATTGTTATTAACCTCATTTTATGCCATGACCATACACAGGGAAGGCCCTGAAAGATAAATACATTCTAGAGGGAACTATTATGATGATCTATATGTCTGTTACAGGTTCAGTTGAGCTGGACCTACTCAACCTGATTCCTCCTGCTAAAAGCCCAGAAAAGTGCAGCCTAAAGATGTTGCCAGGGATGGCGGGCTCAGCTTCCTCCAAAAAACCACTGCACAATTCACTCTTCTCCCAGAAGTCGGCACGAGGCTGGTGGCCATGTGCAACTGAGCAGGATGGGAAATATGTCCTTGGAGTATGTTTATATGCACAGCACAGTCCCTGGTTAAGGTTTTTTTTTCTTGGTTACTGAATGTGTTTTAAAATGTTACAGGGGAAAGTAGAGATGACACTGGAAGTCGTGGAGGAGAAGGAGATGGAGGAGAGACCTGCTGGTAAAGGCAGAGATGAGCCAAACATGAATCCCAAACTGGACCATCCCAAGTAAGAAAAGTCCTTAACATAACAAATCAAAAATATGATTTTGTAGTTCTGTGAATTGCTTAATTTTTACATTATGTGAATGTTGCTGTCTTTCTCCATTCAACAGCCGCCCTGACACGTCATTCTTCTGGTTTACAAACCCTTGCAAGACCATGAAGTTCATAGTTTGGCGCAGATTCAAATGGATTTTCATTTTATCGATTATCCTTATCCTGGTTATCTTGTTCATCGGGATCCTATTTTACTCCCTACCGGTAAGATTACTTAGTTTGCTGAGAATTTATCGATTTGATTATTTCTGAAACGACCATAAATTATTTTTATCCATCACACATATTTCTTTCTCAGTATTTTGTAATCTGAATGGATTTTAATATATATTCCATATCCACAGAACTACATCTCAATGAAGATTGTGAAGCCTTTCTCCTAAGGAGCATTGCAGAGAAGCTGTGAGCCTTCTTGCTGCAGAATCTACAATCCTCCTCACTGTTATCACCCCTCTGAAATATGCAGTAACTTCCTCTGCTGATGTGGTAGCAGAGTGATATTCAGCAGTCTCCTCTCACATAACCAGACCTGTCTGTTTTTATTTTTTGCACTGTCTCCCTCAGTATTACTTATATTTCTGGTGTAGCAGATAATCTCACTTGTGTTCAAATTTAATTTAAATTTTTGAATGCCAAGACTGCTATATTGTAATAAACTTTGTATAAACACATTGTTAAAAGTTTGTTATGTTTTGCATACATTTGAATTTGGTGCAAACGTTTGGAAACTATCAATGGTTATGATGGTTAACTGAACCTATTTAGACTTATATTTTAGATAGATACAGATTTTTTAATTCACTTTATAATTATAAAGTATAGTATATAATGAAATGAAACCCGAATAAACATAATAACAGGCAAAAACTAAGTACAACATGAAGTAAAGTGTCTTGTTAAAGTGTGAAAAATTGGACTACTTAAAATAAATGTATACTACTGATCATGCTCATCACATACATTTAATAAAGACAGTGCCGCATTACCTTTCATGCCATCTTAATGGTTTCACGACAGTAAACTCCTTTTTGACCCAGTTGCTAAGGTATCATGTCATGTCCTCGCCTCGTTTCTGCTCTCTGGATTGGTCCAGATTTTACTGCCGTCAAGGGGTAGCTGCTGCCTGCGACAATGAAGAGAAAGTAAACCAATAACTGGACGTTAACGTTTGGAGTGGTATGTGGTCTGAGGAGAAATAGTTAAATAAATATATAATATAATAAATAATTATGTAATGCATCTAACTCAGACGTCTTGCACAAAGAGGGGCATGCCTGTAAGTTGTATCTCTTCGTTTTAATGGAGACAGCTCTGCTAGCTTGATCAGCTTGAATTACGTGAGTGCTATCATGGCTAATGTGTAACGTTAATGTAGATTTTACCAGTCAAAGCTAAATCAGCTGAAGATTACTTTTTGTCCTATAAGATGTGTTCGCGTCAAGATGGTAAACTACTAACGTTCACCACATCCCAAGCAAAATATATATAGCGCCTCTTGCAGAGTTAATATTTACCGTGAATTTACTGCCAAAAGTAGGAGGTTGGTTGAGGTTAGTTAGCTTATTGCAACGTTAACTTTGTGGAACCTTTTTTGTACTGGTTTTATAAACCGTCAGAAACAGAAACTGATAACTGCAGAATCGAAAGTTTAGACCACAACTCACCCCGGTGTCATGACCTGAGAAAGTGAACCAAAAAAACGTCCAATAACAACCCTTTAAGTTTTACTGGCTCTCCCTTGCAAACCAGTGAACAAGTCTTTGTAGTTCGTCCCGTGTGAAACCTGAAAACGGCCAGTATGTAGATATAATGTATGTGTGTGTATGTATGTATGTATAATTAAATTATCAAAAACGTTGCAGCTTTTCAACATGTTTTCTTTCTCACACAGTTATTGTTGGATCATCTTGTCTGACCCGTCAAAGATGGATTCTCAAAGAAGGTAAAGCAGTCAAGTTAGCATTAGGATTTTGTGTGCTCAAGAGTTTTGTTCAAGGCTGGATACATGCTTGTGTCTTGAATGTATGTTTCTATACTAATTAACAAGGGTGAAAGATGTATGATTATAATTGTATGGGCACAGATTGTAGATTCAGCCTGCTAAGGAGCCTGCTCTCACTTTGTTCTCCTTCTGTCCTGCTGCAGTGTGACTGCTGAGGTCGAGCCAGTGGATGTGAAGAATGATGTTCCAAAAACAAACTTAACAGAAGGAAAAGATGAACTCTTTTGTGAACCAGAAAAGCAAGACACTTCAAAAGACTGTGTGCTAACGGGGAACACACAAGATGACGCCACATCTCAGAAGTCAATGGACTGCGGGTCAGCAGATGGGCAGGAAGAATCTGTCCTTGCAGGCAGCAGCAGTGACGCCGCTCAAACACACTGTGTTGGGCAGAAATCTAAGAGGCCCAGTTCACCTGGTCCTCACCCTGTTGAAACAACCTGTGTTGCAACACCCACTCCAAATCCCAAAGTCACCCTCTGTCTTAGCAATAGTCCCAGAAAAGGTGCAAGCACGCCTAGTGATGTGGAGATGCTGAGTCCTGACAGCCCCGTCTGTAAAACCGCGCTTGTCAACAGCTCTGCAGACAAAGATCACGGTGGCAGTGCTTGTGCAGAGGACTCTGGCTTTGCGGAGGCTCAGGTAAAGGAATCTCAGCAGTTTGTCAAAGACTCTGATTCTGGATTTTCGGCCAAAGACAGAGTCAATCTGGTTGCTATGGGAACTGATGATGCTGAGATAGCAGAGTGCAGTGGCTCATCTGACATGAGCCAGGACTTAATTGGAAGCCAGTCAAGTGCATATTTCGAAAGGTACTTGTGGACATTTTCACTTAACAGTACTACTTTTTGTCCTTTATGGTTAGGGAATCACCTTTCTGTTGTGTCCCACCTCCACTGTGCATTCTTTTGGTAATGGTGTGGTATACTGACCTGTTCTGTTTTTGTTCTGTACAGCGTTTCATTTGCATTGCATAACATGGACAGAGGATGGCTGGGGACACCCATAGATGAGCTGAACAGAATGCCCCAGTGTGCCCCCCCTCTGTCTCACCTGAAAGTAGTGCCTAACCACACTGTCACAGTCAGGGTGAGTTAGCAGCCACTTGTTCTGTATGTGTTCTTTGAATGTGGTATGGTGTGAAGAAAAATGCAGTCATTAACAGACATGTGTATGCCAATGTGATTGGTCATTGCATGATGGGTCTACACTTTTAATAAGAGAGAACAAGAAAGGGAAAAGGGGGAGGGAGAATGTAAAGAAGACTGTTTAGATACAGACAGTGGAAAGACAGTTCTGGGCAGAGTGGAGCCACCATCCCCTCAGGGCCTCTTGTCACTAAAGTAATACTATCAGACTGTGCCCTCCACAACTAGTCCCATAGGAACACTGCCAGTGCTGCTAAGTAGCTACTACTTGCTCTACCCATCAACTAACCACTGCCACCCAAGACAGACTATCACCATCACCCCATAAATAACAAGAATAGTGGATTTTTAATTACTGTTCATCATATCTCTACATTTAACGGGACAGCTTTCAGTTGTTTAGTCAGCCAGCAAAAGAACATGTGACTTTTGGTAAAACAAGTGACAAGCTTGTTATCTATGCATTTAGTTTTAAGATAAGCCATTAAAATTATACAGCAATCTCTTAATTAATTTTGATTAGAAGGAATGACCAAAAGTTGAATGACTTCTTACTTTCTACCGCTCCATGTCTGTTTTAAAAAATTTTATAGGCAGACTGTTGCATATTCTTTTGGATACGCAAGGAGAAAGCAGTTATCGCAATCTTCATTTCTCTACACACAACAGTAACATGTAAAGACACTCTCCCTGCCATTTTGTTTCCCGGTTACAGACAGATCTCCTCAGAGAGGGAGAGGTCCCTGTCCCTTACCCCTCCAAGTTCAAAGACGCGTGGGATGATGTGTCCGTGAAGATGCCCTGCTCTGAGAAGAATCTGTTTCCTATGGAGACTGAGGTAAACTAGTGCGTCACAGCTTTGCATGCTGTCCAAAACATGGTTTTCAAGGTTAATTGCTCTGGGAACATTGTAGTAAAAGCCGTATGTCCTTTGGTTGCGTCATGCAGGATGGAGGTGGTGTCCAAAGTAGGTGGGAGCTGATCCACACTGCCCTGAAGAGAGGGTTCAAAAGTTCTCTGGATGTGAGGGTAAGATAACTGTGTTTGCCTTTATGTTACCAAAGATTGAGCATTACATCCCTTATCTGAAAAGGAGTGGGAGAGACACAGTTTACTCAAACCTCTATTCTGGTATCTCCTACTCTTCATGATCACTTTTTATTTTGATTCAGTAGAGCTGAGCACACTGTTACGTTTGTAAATAAGTGACCACGAACAAGAAATGTGTGACATAAAGTTGGCTGAACATGGACATGTCTGAGCAGTCATATTTCATCATTTTGGCAAAAGCTTAGTTTTATTCCATCCACTTGTAAACGTGAGACTCTTGTTTTCAGAGCATTTTTGAAACCCTTATTTTTGGGTGTTTCTTGACAGATTTGGGTATTGTAATAAAATTGGAAAGTTGTCTCATGCCTTTGATATATTATCCCAATTGAACTGTCACAGCAGTTTCAAATATGCAAAACTTATTCCATAAACAACCACAAGGTGGCAAAGTTTACAACAAGTATAGCTTACTACATTATGTATTAAAAGAAGACTTGTAATATGTGATCCTAAATATTTTTGTGCCTTAAACTTGCTGTTAATCTGCTGCTATACAGATTTATATATTTAAAAATAGTCTTCTATGAATAAATAACTCATAATTATCCTCTTTAGGATGCAACATTGAGATACAACACAGCCCATGCAAAGAAATGGGACTTCACTGCCCTGAACCTTCTTTGCACAGAGGTAAGCTGCCCAAAACAGGACTGTTACTGGATTTTTATAGGCTGGTCTGACGTTTATACCAGCTTCCATAAAGCTTACTGACTATACTGTATTGCCAAAACATGTCTTAGGCATGCTGATTGTTCTTGAACATGAAGTATATGAAATTTAAATCCAGTTCTTCAGTTGGATTGAAGAGGGAAACCTTTTCCAAAGACACACAATATTAAAAATTATTCTAATTTCTAATTTGCTATATAACAGGCTTTCATATTTGTCATTTTAGAGAATTGAAATAAACACCTCATCAGTGTAGGGCTGGGCAATAAAACAATAATGATTATTATCGCGATATAATTTTCCTCAATAACAATATAATAAATGTTCAATATATCGTCAATAAATATTTGCTTTAATTTATTTGAATCACAAACAAATTAGCACTTAATGTTTCTATTAAAATATTAAATTTGTTGAAAAAGATAATAGTTTTGAATGCGCTACCTCTGACGTGAAGTTGATGCCACTGTTTGGCATTGTTGTCACACTGACCATAAAGAAAAGTTTAACCACATAATTAACCATCTGGTTTCTTCAATTTTCACTCAGGAGAAAAAAATCTGCCTTTAAACTTGAAAGAAATAATAATTTGACATATAGCATATGTTTTTATCATGATACCATTTTTGGCCATATCGCCCAGCCCTACATCAGTGTGAACATTGCCGTGTGGATTCTGGCAGTGTTTTTTTAACTCACCATTGTTAATTATGTCTTTAAAAATTTACTGTAATGAAGAATGAAGCTAAAGCTGGTAATAAACTCCATTTGTTATTGCAAAGGGAGCCTGATTTTCTCTGTTTGGCTGCAAGCCCATCAGTGTGCGTCGTCCCCTCCCAGTACCAGACAGTCTCAGAGGAGCACATAGGCATCACACAGTTAGGACAGATGAGCACAGAGCATGGCGGCAGCAGCTGTTGCAGGTGAACCAGGGGAACGACTTTCTTTTTTTTTTTTTTTTTTTTTCTTTTCTATCTCCCTCCCTCCTTTAGTTTAACACTTCTTACCCTCTGTTCAGACAGTTATGGACTGACATACCTGTTAAGAGAAACTTCCTAAAAGTCTTCTTTTTTAGTCTTTGAATAAATACCAAACAAATTTCAGTTAGAAGCGTTATTTAGTTACCTACATTTAGTAAAGCATGTAGCATGTCATGAGTTCTCGTCTTTGTTGGAGCCATTAGGAACAAGGTCATTATTCTAATGAAGCTCTTACAATTAAGTGGGAACATTTGTTACTAGTTACAGTCCAGTCAGATTGAAATGTGAACCTGATGTTCATCCCATCTCATCATTTGAGACCATTCCAAAATGTTTTTCCCCCTCCTCTCTGAAATAATTTCTCAGAGTAAAGCAGAGAGCTCGGTGGATCAATAACTGTCCCAGGCTTTTATAGCTTAATCCACTTTAATTAAAAGGTCCCATTAAATTTGTAAGGATGCTGAGTAAAACCAGCAAGAAGCTTGCCCTTCGCGGAGTCTACTGCGTCAGCGGCCCCACTCACTGTCCTGAGCACCGTATTTCCCCCTGTTTTTTCTGCTGAGGCATTTAGCAATACAGGGTGGTGCTCATGGGAGAAGGACAAGTCAAGGTTTGAATATCAAAAGTTAATAGAACTGTTATTGTAGAGGAATCAGAGTAGATACATGTGTGTGCAGATACAAAAGCCCTCCTGGTTGTGACTGCTGTCTGTCAGTTACATTTTGATCAGTTGATGGATGCAGGATGAGGGAGCATTCAGAGCATCATGCCAACACACTGTGCAGGAATGATTAACAGCTGCCATTCCACAGCAGACATGCACCATTTTATGTGATTTGTCTTTCACACAAAGACTAATGTAGTGAAGAATCACATAGAATTGTTTAGCCATTCTTTGGGCAACCCAATTGATTAGTAATTGACAGAATAAATTGCTTCTGCCACTGCTTCTCTGCTCATTCCTTTTATTTAAATGTTACTGCTCTTTTGCTGTAGTTTGTGGCGAGTTTGAATCCTATCTGCTGTACTCCTCAGCCAAGACCAAGCCTAATTAAATCTGGAGCAACATTTGTGCAGCGTTGGGGTAATTGTCAAGAGGTACATTGCCCCTGGGCCAGTGATTGACACTCCGCTCAACGTGTAATAGCCATAGGGAGGAAAAAGACAGTTATCCAAATTAGGGCTTGTCTGTAAATTGTCTTAGAGTTTCTCCCCTGCCAAATGAAACTGTCACTGTGTCACTTTCTGATGAATGCTGGAAGGCTGAACAGAAAAGCAGTCCAGGTGTAGTAGAGCTGATGTTCCAATAGTACACGCTCTCTTTCTCTCTCTCTCACTTTTGTGCTTTTGTTGTTTGTTCTGTTTCTCTCTCACACAGTGATTTTATATAATTATGTCAGAGTTTGACACTAAATGCACTAAAAAAAACATTCTCTAAATAAAAACTGTGAAATCGAGATGTGTGTAAGTTGAGCTGCCAGGAAATACCCTGTAAATACCAGAATGGATGGAAGATCAGAGTGTAATCGATCATTAGCCCGTGCAGCAGTAAATCTGGACTGTCGTGCTGGAACTCAGTCAGTCATATGTGTTGCTGTAAAAGATATCGTTTGTGTGTGCAGCCTAACCTGTGTGTTACTGTTGTGGCTAGCTGCTGTAGCTGTGGAAAGACTGTGGGATCATCTTTCTACCCTCATCCTGCCGCATCACCAACTACCATCTATTAGTCCCACAGGAGCACTTTATGATGTCTGTCAGCTCATTACTTCTGACAGCATTTAGTCAGACCTGCTCTGCAGCCATATAAATGCCTCTGGCCAAATCACCCACCAAAGACTTCCTGTTGAAAATCAAGCCACCCTGCCACTCTCTCCACAATTGGTCATTTGCATTTGCTCCAGAAGGTCCATTTAATCAGCGCAAGCTCCCCTGCTCACCTTGATAGAATAAGGCAAGTGATTGATGACCGTGACGTTCGAAGCCAATACACTCATAAGTGATTGCGTTGTAAATCTTGGTCTATGATGGAATAACTGGGTGTTTATTTTAGAGGGAATTGCAGATGGATGCTGAGGTAAGCTATAGGCTGAAGTATGGATGCCTCGCCCGTGGCAGGCTCGCTTCCAGATTGATGGGAGTTTCCTCTGAAAACAGGTTCTGTGTAGTGAGTAACTCTGCAGCATTTCTGTTTCTTCTTTCACCACTGAAGTGCTAGGATTATTGATATCTGAGGAGCGTGAGCACACCCTAAAACAACAATAAACTTCCAATATCTTCACTGACACGGGTATTTTTTGTGGGATACTAAGAATCTTTCCTCGGTGTTAGTTACTGTTATTGGGAGATGACTTCAGACTCACTGTCAAACAGTTATTAAACCATTTAAGTTTTTCATCAAGTAGTTGGCTGCTCCTGATATTTTTCAGGGCCATTCTGTCTCTGTCTTAACAAGACAAGACTAAACCATAAAAGAAATGATTACAATTATTGAAAAGGAAATCGCATGTTGAGTTTTCACATTTAATTGTGTTTTCAGTTGAAACAGAATAGGGAAACAGAAGTAATGTGGGGATGAACTGTTGAAAGGAAGGTTCAGAAAATGTGTTAGTATTACTTGTTGGAAATCTGTCTGTTCAGAAACAGGGTATCACTGAATCAACCTGTTCAGGAGTAATGGAATTTGAATGTCAAAATGTGGGGAAACTAACAATAAATAAAATATTTGAAATGTATTAATGGAATATAAATTATTAACTAACAAAATACAAATAAGATATAATTCCTGTCTCTCATTTTGGTCATCATATTGTTTACTGTAAAAGTAAAAGAGAGAAGTGCTGATTTAAGAGCGCGAGATGTACACTGTTGGAATTTGCTCTACACTCTTAAAAGCAGAATTGTTTGTTTTTGTTTTTTTTATTCAGTTGTGTTGGATGTTCTTTTTTGATTTATCATCTTAACATTTTGGTTGGAAAAATCTGTGGTGTTACAAACCAATATGTCACTTCAGATCTAATCAGTCACTCTGACTGCTGGCTCTGAGTAACTGCCTGCCTAACTAGGCAGTCAGCTCCACAGAGATATCCCATTTAACAATACTTCTGCCGGTATGTCTCTCTTTTTTTTTCTCTCCCTCTCTCTTCTCCCCAGTATCTTGAACATAGTGAGTTACAGTGCCTGTTTGAGGTCATACTTCCATCTATGGTTGACCTAGCACTCGATGCCCCTCGCCTCTGCACAATGGTAAGGGCAGTTTTACTATTTTAAATATGTACAGTGTCTGATTAGGGGTGGGTTGCTGGAGTTTGTGTGAAGAAATTGAAAGGTGAGCTGTAATGGGTTTAAAGAGTGAAGAGTCCAGCGGTGTAAAGGCGAATTGGTGTAAGTGTGTGCTGTCAGCAGGGAGGAGAGGGAAAGTGTTAGATGGTGAATGTTATACAAGCTCATGAGTTACAACTGCTAGATAATGAATGCCCCGTTTTGGTTCATATCAAGGACTGCTTCATTAGAAAAGAGGGCTGAGAGAGGAGAGGTCTGTCTCATGACCAGTCATCCATCTGATGTGTTATGCTTATGAAATTTAAAATTCAGTCTATTCCTTTGGACTTTCACACTAGCCATTCCTCCTGTGAGCAAGATATTTTGAGAAACCCGGTTTGATATCACCCCCATCAAATCTCAGAGTCCCTCTCTTTCATTCACAGTAAATGGAGCTGATCCAATGTCACAGATCTTTTAAATGTCATCCCTATTTGTCTTTGTTTTCCTTCACTGTCATCAATTATAGCAATGCAAGTTCCAGGATTGGCATTTTTGTAATCCAGTTATCTATTTCAGATTCCTTAGTTTAATTCAATAAAGTTAAATCAGCTCCCACTCTGACCCGGATAGGAAAACCCGTCTCCAATTGTTACTGGAGACAGAAACTGGAGGCAGGTTTATCTAAAGAAGGGGATTTCTAGTACGGATTTCACCTTAGAATCATTTTTAGCCTTTGGATAATGAAGCTTTCTGACTCTCTGCTTTGTTTTGCAGTATAAAGCATCAAGGTTAATGTTTATGTGTGTGTTATTAGAGCTGGTATTGATCTGCTAACTGGGCAGCCTTGGAGGCTCTTTAGCCCTAATCAGTGAAGATGGATGTGCCCTGAGTGTCTGACTGAACTAACGTTGGGGGGAAGGGCAAGAAAACGAGGACCTTAATTACTACCACCCATTTACCCGATGGAACTCTCTTTGTCTCTTCTGCTTGCTAGATTCGTAAACTAATTATCTACCCCCATTTTCCGGCCTACAGTACCTACAGTACCAGTACTTGTACCCACTTAACATTGTGTGTTTCTGCTGCATCTCTTTGTGTATCTATGTTTCCCATTCTGATCTCCAGTCCCTCAGTTTTCGACTCTTAGCTGTGATTCCACACCTTTTGCTCTGTTCTTTGTTTTGATTTCAGTCACGTTTTTTGTCTCTCTTTCTAGCCAATCCCCCTACTGAAGTCAAGGATGAACCATTCCCTGACTCTGTCTCAGGAGCAAATAGCCTGTCTTCTGGCTAACGCCTTCTTCTGCACATTCCCCCGACGCAACTCCCGCAAGTCAGAATACTGCAATTATCCTGAGATCAACTTCTACAGGTAAAGGCACACCAGCCCTTGTAGAAAAACTGGAGAGACGCAAAAAATTAATCAGTAGCTCACTAGGGTAATTGAGTGAGCTGCAGTTGTTGGTATTTTATTCACAAAATGAGATTTGCCCCTTGAGTCTTTTTGTAAGCCATTACTTTAAGCAGGAGACTAAGGAGCTCTTAAACTCTGATATTGATCCTGAGTTAGCCTCATTGGTCTGTACGCTTCAAGAAGAAGCTTATTATGCTGTCGGACAGGATGATGATAAGCATGACTGGACTCATTGGTATCATTATACATTTTTCTGGTCCTAACTGATTGTGGAGCATCCTGTGTTGCCCAGGTTTTATTGGCAATAGTGTCCTTTCCAGTAATTGGGCATCAAATACATTTAAAGATGTACATTATTGTCTTGATTTATTACAAATATCTTATTACAAACAGGTAGAATTTTGATTGAGTTGCTCTGTTTTTAGTGATCCTACCATGGAGGAGGAAAGTAAACTGATTTCCATAAGGGGGCACTACTGCCTTGAAAACCCACTAATAGATTGTAAATGTATTGTTCTCAGATTCTACTCATTTTACTGAGTGTCCAGTAAGTCTACTTGCACTAACATTAAAGTTTCTTTTTTAGCTTGACTGCATTGGGTCATAGCAAGGTAAACTGATGGCCGTTAACAGAGTTACAGCTCGTTGTAGTGTTTTATTGTCAAAGGGCATATTTACAGGTTGTTGTTTTTAAGTTGTAAGATTACGTTGTGTGCTGTAGCTGCCCCTGTTGCCTTATAGTCACAAGGATGGGACTGTGGGCAGAGAATCTCTTTGAGCTCCATTTGTTTTGTTATGTCCTTTTTGTGTGGGAGTAGGAGTGTTAAATTGGTCTTCTCTGTTTCTGCCTCCTCAGAACCAGTGATCTGTTAAGAAAGCCTGGGATGGCTAATTGAAACAAATTGTTTTGATAGGCTGTTTGAAAGTGCATACCTGTCTTATATGTCTCATAATCTTGAGGTGTCGCGTTATTTGGAATGGAGGGAAGGGACGCATGAGTGATAGTTGTTGCACTCTTGTGGTAACGTGTGCTGACAGCAAGAGAAGGTGTGGCAGTATTGCACAGAAATAATTAATGAATTATTTGTCTTGTTTTGTTATTTCTGCTGAAGACATTTGATATGTTGACTCTCAGCCAACATCTAACTGGATCTGGTGGTCATTTTTTGAACACTAACAGCTTAAGGTATTTTTGTCACCAGTGACAATGTTTAGACAGTTGAAATGTTATGTATGGGTGGAGTTATAATGAGATTTTGTTAACAGCTTTATTATCTTATTTATGGACTGTAGATACCTCAATACACACTGAACATAATCCAGATATCACCACAACTCGATTACCCTGTATTTCTTTAAGGCAGTATCTCCTCATTACTGATATGTGTAATAACTTCCGGTGTTGTTGCCTGACATACTGGAGATGTCGGTTTGCTAATACCTTATTATGATAGTGCTTACACTATCATGAAGGGAAGGTGTAGTACAATATCATTTTGAAATTTCCTGCAGTTGGGATGGACCCTTACTGCTATCCGGAGCCTAATTAGCCATCTGCTCTCTCTTGGGGATATATATAATCTGAACCTTAATCGTACTCTCGCTATCAGGCATCTGTATGGGTACAAGATATCTGCCTTCACATTAAACGTTAGTGGCAGGCTAAGTGAAGAGGCTTCTGTAATAATGTAAGCATTGATTCCAGTTGCATGGCTGGCTGTTTCAGACCCATGCCAGCACTTTGTTGCAGGCACTTGATTCTGCCATCACTGTTAGCTTTTCAGCCAGCAGCGAAATGCAGGAAAGAGCAAGAGGGGGGGAAGGCTTGGTGTTTCTGAGCAGATTAGACAAGACAACCAGTGCAGTCTAAAACGGGATCGTTACTGGCCCTCCCCCTCCCCCTGTAATTGGGGGAGTGTCCGTCACTTTGCTTATCGTCTACAGTAGCGCTCTGTCTTGAACGAGGAGACCAGCAAGCAATCTGCTGATTGCTGTTTTGGCAGAACTGTCAAGGTTTGTCCTCCGTTAAGTAATGGATAGATTCAAGGGGGAGGAAAGAAGGCACACATATCTCTTCAGCTTGTGTTTTCCTCTGTTTGAGAAGAAAATGACACAGGAAACCTGTTTTAACAGTTTAGTCAAAAACGAAGGCTCATTTTAAATCAAAGCTGCAAGCAGCGTTGGGCGGGCCCTCGCAGGTGTAGCGCGTCGGGGTGTGATCTGGCCGCGTTGCATATTCTGGAGCTCTGCCGGTGCAGCTGTGAATTTGCTACGCGCTTCGGACGCTGCATGAAGGTGTTATACATCACTTCCTGTGTCCCCTTTGTGGCGCTACATAGCACTTGGCGCTATGAATATAAATTAATATTGGTGTGTAGATGTGTTCGGGGCGGGACAATTATCAAGCACGTAAAGTTTGGTTCAGATGTGAGCATGTACACTGAAGTCACAACAACTTCCTGTGTCATGGCGAAGAGTTGATCTTTGACGCCACAGACACGCCCATCGATGAAAACTCACAGATAGCACAGCTTTTCATCGTCAATGCCTTTAGAGGGCACAGCAAAAATTTGAAGTCGATTGGACTAAATCCCTAGGAGGAGTTTGTTAAAGTACGGAATGTGTAAATCATCCAGAAATTGCCGAAAAATTCAAAATGGATGACTTCCTGTTGAGTTTAGGGTATGGGTTCTTGAGGCTTTTTTGTGCGTCTTGATATGATACATGTCCTCGTGCATGTAGAGTGAATGTGGCCGAGGGGCTAATTTTTTCCAACTTTGTAGGGGGCGCTAGCGAGCCATTTTGCCACGCCCAAAATGACAGATTATGAGTAAGGCACTGTGTAAGGAATGTAAATAGTGAGGAAAAACGCATTTCATATGCAGGAACTGTATTTAATAAATGTCTTTTTTTTTTTCTCACTGAACCCTTTTAGTGCATTACCTTTGTTTTTATTTATTTACTGGTCTGAAAGCGGTGGGAGGGGAAAATGAATGCCAAACTGTGATTAGTCCTCAGCTTTGATCGCTTTTAATGGAGGGAGAGCACCAGTATGGGGTGATTTAAGCTGTCCCCGATTCTCTCTCTCACTCTTTCTGTCTACCTCTATGTCTCCCCGTCTCCCTTCTCCCTCCATCCACCCTAGTTTTTATGGTAACTCTGAGGAACTGAGACACGGCCTCAAGCAGTGCCATTGTAAGTAGAAAGGAGGTAGATGGGAGAGACATCATGCCAGCTTAAAAGCTTGACCTTACTAATGACATGCTGTAGCATGGTTGTGCAGTGAGCTATAGATAATTACTCTGAGAACAGATTACATTTTATTTAATATAAAAAAAAGCTATATTTTAAAATGTTTGAGAGTCTAAAGAAGGTCTGTTTAACAAAGTCAGCACCCTGGAAAGATATCTTGTGTGATCTCAAATTCCCTTTTGCTTTCTGTTTCAGGTTATTTGAAGGTTCTTCACCAAGAAAAATAGAAAAATTGAAAACTCTGCTGTGTTACTTCAGGAAAGTTACACAGACCAGTAAGCATTAAACATCTCCCACACGGTGTTATAGCAACTGTTTCTCTGTAATGCTGTCCATGTTTTTCAGTTGATAAAAATGTTTTTGATTATGATTTGTTTCTCCTTTTTCAAGAGCCGAAGGGTCTTGTTACATTCACAAGACAAACATTGAACAATCCTCCAAACTGGGAAAGGTAATACTCTTTATTCTGCTATGTTATGAATTTAATGATTTTATGAATTTAAATGAAATGTTTTCGGCCAGTAAATATATTTTTTCATTTACACAGACAATGCAGTTTTTGTTAAATTGTATCAAAAATGTCTGCAACAAATGTGAAATGTGTTGCTGTTGTCGGAGTAAACTCAAACAACATCAGAGTTGCGTTGTTGCTCACGTGCGCAACTCATCGTCATCATCCATTCCTACCATAAAACATAATGATGGCAGCATCGTGCTGTCTGGTGGCTTTTTAGCAGGTGCAATTGTGAGACTGAGTGGTGTGCAGATAAAGCTCAGGCTTCAATCACAAATGTTTCCCATGTAGTCTCCCAAAGCCTCAATAAACCTGCCAGGAAGAATACTAGTGAATTCCAAAATTTTGATGTGCAGAACATATCCAAGAGATTAAAGACGTTGCTTCAATGGTCAAATGTTCCTACAAAGTAATGACTGAAAAGGTTTCAGGAGATTTATTTAAAAATTTGTTTTCAAGGGGCTCCTCAGGGACAAAAACATAGAGATCAACATAAATACATAAATAGCAATGGTAATAAATTAAACAATCCAACAACACAAAACAATCAAAATTACACATAAGGGCTCTCCCATAATCCCAAACTACACACTTTCACATTTGTTACAAGAATCATGGTATACACACAGTTAACACTGACAAAATACCATAGCCAAAGTACTCAGTCTATCTATAAACTAATAATGAAAGTAAATACAATCAAAGTACATTTGAGGTAAGCAAGCAAAGAAGTCTTGAAGTCATTTAAAGAAGTAATTGATATGAGTGAGTTAGGCAAATTATTCCAGTCTGATGGTGCTTTAAACTTAAAAGCAAAAGTAATGTGTTCATTTATTTCATTCAAGAAACTCTAGAGCATTGGATCAGTTTACTGGCAATTGTGTTCCCCTTGGAATACAAATTCTCTTCACATTCAAACAAGACCACTTGTTTTCATCACTCCTTTAACAATGAAATTAGTGTATTGTGTTAATACAGTTAATTACTCTTTGAAAGCATAGCTTAAATTATTATTATTATTCTTTTTTTTTTTTTTGTCAAGTTCCCAGACTCAGCTGACGCGCCTACATATCACTTGTAATGGGACGATTGAGGACGATGGATACGGGATGCTGCAGGTAGGAATAGTTTTGCATTGAATGCCAGGTAGAACTCTTTGTTCAACGTGGCATAATGAACAAAAATATTTTGTAACAGTGGTACTGTAAACTTTGTGTTAAAGTAGTTGCTGCTGTGGTCAAACGTGACTGCGACCATCACCGTGCCTTCCTTTAAGCCTTCAAAAGTCAGAGAAACTCTACCGCTTGTCTGAATAGTTGTCCACTACCTGCAGAAAATCTGAAATACACCTGGAATGGTTATTGACTATTTCTGCATCTGTTCACCCCATCTCCTCACTACTCTTAGTGTTCCAAGGATGACTGGTGCATTTTTTGCTCTGGCTGACAACTGATGTATACACTTGAATAGCTCAGAGAGGCAAGGGTTGAGGAGAAGACCCTGGGGTGAGGGAGAAGAAGGCACATGGAGGAAAAGATGACGAGGGGAAGCCATTGCACTGGGGCGACCCAGTGGGCCAGGAGTCCTACAGGCGGATTGACGGCTACCTCAGCAGGCTGGGCACTGGCTGTGTGTTGAGTTTCAATAGGGCAGAGTGGGCTGTCATTTTGTCAGGAGGTGAGATTGAAGGGTGAAGGGGGGTGAGGTTTGGGGTGAACCAGTGAAGGAGGTGGGGAGTTGAGCGACCGGTAAGAAAACATACACACATGCACAGACAAACACACTCACTGTCACACAGATTGACGTAGCTGTGGGCCAGTGAGCAGAACCCTCACCCCTGACAGGCTGTTTAAATAGCAGCGTTGTGATTGAATGGACTGTTCTCATCTCCATGCCACATGGCATGAAGCTCCAGTATCACATCAGAGTATTTCCTCCATTGAAACAGGGGCCCCAGAAATAACCACAAGCAGCACTGTGTGCACAGTGGTGCTTTTCTAAATGTTAGCTAAATGCTAAGGTTGTCATTATAACAAGCTCTCAATGACAATGCTAACATGCTGATGTTAAGCAGGTATGCGGTTTACTATGTTAAGGATCTTGCATGCTCACATTTGATAATTAACACAAAGTACAGCTGAGGCTGTTGTAAATATCATTAGTTTTATAGGTATTTGGTTATAAACAAAATAATTAAAAATAAAAATTTTGACCTGATGATAATGCTAGATGACATGTCAATTTATCCTGGAGAGACAAAAAGACGAATACCAAATTTCATGCAATCCACCCAATAGTTGTGTAAACATTTCGGATCACGGAAGTTTTATTTATATATATATATATATATATATATATATATATAATTTTTTTGTTGTTGTTGTTTAGCTAATCGCATTGTATTTTGAACACCATGCACAACTAGGGCTGTCGCGGTGAAGTAAATTCCACCGCGGCAATATGTTGGGGCTCCACAGCGCGGTATGCATTTTTCATCAATGAAGTAATTTAGTGCCATTTAGCAGAGTAAGAGTGTCTGTATCTGTCACTTCACTGCACAGCGAGCCGCTAACAGCAGCTTTATGGTCTGAGCAAGCTAGCTGCTGCGTGCTAGTCAACAACATTGACGGTCAATTAACCGTGTCTTTTTCAGACGTAGCTATATCATTACCTTCAGGGCATGTCTATCAAGTCAATTTACACAGCTTATTAGTTTTTTTAAGCTTTGTTTTTTACATAAGTTATTAATAAATATTAAAATAAAACAAGTACTCAAATCTAAAATGAAGAGGTGTGTATGATTTGCCTAGTGTAATTCTAAAATTCGGCATTGGTTTGGAGTCGGTAGGTCACATGACATGGAAGCTATTGAAAAAAGGGGCATTTTCTTCCATAAAATATTAATAAATATTCCTATAAAATATGAACTCAAATCTCACATGAAGAGGTGTGTCTGATTTGCAGTGTAGCTCTACAGTTCGGCATTGGTTTGATGTCTGTGGATCACATGACACGGAAGCTATTGAAATAAATTATGATTTTCCCATAACACTGTTTTAACAATTGTAATTTATTTTTGGTCCCTAAGATGACCCCCGGTGGTTAAAAGCGAGCTATCGGATGTGAGCTAACCGCATTTACACTGCCGACACTGAGTGAACTGAGTAAGAAGCCGTCACCTGATCCTGGGTGAATGTCTGTAGAATATCCAACTTAAAACTAACTTCACCGCGGTTCAATTTATATACTGCAGATTGCACGCGCGCCGGTGTGGAGCACAATGGTTATCCACAACTAACCACTGCGCTGTAGTAACGTTATAACTACATTTCCACAGAAAGCAACATGAAAAATAGCTGCAGATTCAAATAAGGCTTACTGTCCACAGGTACTGGACTGGACTGTCCCTCAGGATCAAAACGTTAGTCAAACATCGCCGAGCGTGCTAGCCACATTAGCCGTGCAATCTGCTAACGCCAATTAGCTAACCATTAAAATAAACAGTAAAATAACACAAAACACGGCAACACTTAACAGCTTCGGAGTTTGAAGTCTGGTCACGTACAGCCCATGGCGATCCATCCTTCAACCGTTACAGAGGTCGTTGCGGTTATCGCGACAGCCTTATGCACAACTTCAGTTGAGATTTTCAAGAATGTTTAAGAGCGATTTTGAAAGAGGACATAACTTCTGGGACCTGAGGGATTGTGCTGTTTTGGTTAACTCTTGTGTTTCTTGTCTTTTGTTTCACTAGGTGGACTTTGCGAACAGGCTTGTAGGTGGAGGAGTAACAGGACATGGACTGGTGCAGGAAGAAATCAGGTTCCTCATCAACCCTGAACTCATTGTCTCTCGCCTCTTTACAGAAGCTTTGGAACAGAATGAATGCCTCATCATCACCGGTACATTGTCATACACATGCACACTCACACGATTTACAGCCTCCATGTTATGCTTTGTATGGAATTTATTACTGGGCTTTTTGAACACATTTATCTTGTTTCATCCAGATCTCAATGTTTCAAAAATGGATCTTTCATTTGACTCAATCTCTTTCTTAGTCCTGGTTTCCTTGTCTTTGCTAAAAGTCATTAAACAGTTCAACAAAGTCATGGCACATGAAATTAAAGACATTTTAGTTCTTTTAGTTTATAGGCATAATCTCTGCATGCATCTGACAAGATGAGAATGTCTGGTGACCCCAGGATTGCCTCTTTGCTTTTTGAAAATGATGTAGTTTTTGTTTTATTAGACCATGACCTCTTGCACACACTGGGACTGTTTAACTGCGTATGAAAGGAATAAGTTGGGTGTCAGCAGCGCACTTCCTTTACCTGGAAATGCAGTGAATCAGGTTTTGAGAAAGTTGCTGCCCCAAGTCAAGGGGAGTAAGTATCACAGGGTCTTGCTTCAGTAGTGAGGTTAAGATGGAGCATCAGCAGTGTTTCAGCCATTGTACCACACTGTTGTGGTGAAAAAGGAGCTGAGCCTGAAGGCCCTTGTCTTATGTTAATGAGCTCTGGGCAGTAAATGAGCTAAAGAATAAGATTGCATCTACCACTGGCTGAAATGATTTTCCTTTGCAGAGAGCCCAATCTCACTCTTAGAAAAGTCTTGGAGACAGGCAGGAGACCCCTGGGCAGACCCACAGCACTCTTACATATCCCTCTTGGCCCAAGAGTGCTACAGGGATCCCCCAGGAGTAGCTGTAGCACATGGTTAGGGTGCTTATTTGCTCATAAGGGCCCTCATTTATGAAAAGTGCGTACACCAAATTTCCAGAGTACACACAAAACCACGGTGACTTTATGATTTATCAATATGGATGTTTGAAATCCTACACCAGCTCAGGAAGTGGTGTACATGTACGCAAGTTTTGAGTTAGTGCGGAAATGCGCAGATACAATTCCTATATGATATATTATGACCCACTGTAAAAAAAAAATTAAAAAAAAAAAAAAATATATATATATATATATATATATATATATATATATATATATAAATAAATCAACAACAACACAGTAAATATGAACTTCAGTGTTTATTTTTGTGCAACACGGACTTCAGTGTTTAATTTGTGTGACTTTACCAAAGCATTTGATTTGTAGGCATATGTATTCCTTCATTTGTAGTTTATTTGGGGTTGCTTTTATTTCAGTGTATATCCAAACAAAAATGGGCTGTGACACAAATAAGAGTTGCAGGTCAAACTGACTATATTATTGCCTAAAAACGGAAAAATGCACGCTGCAGATTCACGGAACCAGCCACAAGTCAGCACCCAAATGCGCATTCAAAATGCCATCGAATGTTATTTATATATTTTTTTCCGCAGTGTTTTGCTTTTCTCGACATTTTGAAGAGAATAATAAAACGTTTCTAACGCAACACGTCTACGGTTTGTCTATGTTTTTCTTGCTCAGCGTTTGACTAATATCTTGCATTAAACAAAATGTAAGCATCATCCCTTGATGTCGCAATAGTAGGAATTGTAGCCGCTTAAACGCAAAAACTATAACTGCACTTAAACAGAATGATGGATGACGGTTAGGATAAATCTGTACTCAGGCCTCAGCAATACCCAGTGGAGCCTGTGCGCTTTACCTGACGTTTCAGAGTTAGGCCCAACAGGTGCGCACGGACTGGGTTCAGTAGTGAAAGGCTTTCAATGAACAAAAAATTATTCAGACTGACAAAATAATAATAACGACATTCTTCTAAATAACAATAAGCGTCATTAATAATAAAAATCATAAGAATAATATTACAAATTGTCATGCAATTATTAATGTGATCCGGTGTGCCTCCCCCAGTCTGAATCTGGCTCCTCTTCAGAGCCGAGACGCGGCTCTTTGTGGCGATCTTTGTATCGGACCACTTTTTTTTCACCTACAATAAAGAACAAGAAAATGCATGCTTAACTTGATAAATATTGGTCTATATTAAGCAATAAAACATTCTTACCTCTGTTGGACTGCGCTTCTCAACCCTCACACTATTAACAGAAGTTGTAATTTGGGTCCATATTTTGTTTTTGTTGGCGCCTGTAATCCCACTCTTTAAACTCCCAAATAAAACAATTTTATTTCTTTCCACTTCCCTGGTGATGGTGTCGATCTCCACGTCGGAGAAGTGCCTCTTCTTTGCCGTCTTCCGTGTGTCCATTAGTGTAAAATGAGGGCGTGGGGGAAGCGGAAACTTGAATATAGAGGGGCGTGTTATTCTAATGACGATCGTTTTCAGCCGCGCCATTTATCAAGGGCAGGTATTGCGTACACCTGGATTTCAAAGGTACGCACGGCTTCATAAATCACACGGTGAGAGGAGTCTAAGCATAATCTTACGCCAACATATACGCCCGTTTCTATGCAAGAATGATAAATAAGGGCCAATGTGCTGGGTTTGGTGACATTGTACGGAGAGATAGTGTGCCATAGTTGCCATTGTATATTTCATTGCTGCTGCTTCCCAGTAGCATCTTGTGGATCAGTACTAACAGAAAACCAATATGTCCAGATATGTGGTGCTACAACACTGAATACTCTTATGTAATGTAAGTTGCATTATCTTCCAAAGGTAACTATTAGCCACTGCTGGGTGGTCTGGACATTCACATTTTTTCCATTTATTTTGCCAATTTTTTTTTACCATTGCATAAATTAAATAGTCAAAATGTGCTTTTTAGAATTTGGAGAGACTATGGTAGGTGGGTCCCAGGCCCGAGAGGGTCCAGTAAAGTAAATTACATGTGTCCATTTACTTTTAATGGACACATGTAAGATGTTTTATACTTTCTGTGAATATAATCCATTTGCACTTTTTTCCATCATGTACCTATACATGTATGCTTCCACACTGCCGACATGTCAACGTAGTTCCATAAAATTTATTCGGTCTTTTGATGTATTAGGCCGAACACCGAAAGTGCTTTTGCTATTTTTGGCCGATTAATTTCGGTGGCCGAACATTCGGTGCATCCCTAGTAGTTTTTATTAGGTTAATAGATTAATGTTTTCTTCTTAACTTGTTTTAAGCTGTTATGAATAATGTTAAATTGGTTAACATGTTTGGTTCAGAAGGGTTAGATAGGGTTAGGTTAATGAAGTAGGGTTAGGTATTACACTTGCATATCAATACACCAAGTTTGTTGTGAAGTGTGGCGTTGTGACAGTGGTCCGACGGACGTACATTTGGGCTAAGGACCACAGATTTTAGAAAGCTATGGTTCAACAGAATGCTGTAGGCAAAATTGTAGGTTTTTATTTGTGTTGAGGCTATTCAGTTATTGGTGTTCAGACAGCAGTTGTAAAAATGTAATTCATAAGAAAAACACTTGCTAAGCTTATAACACAAGATTGTTTTTTCCAAAAGAAGCAAAAAAATATAAAATGGCAATACTAAACAAGGCTAGATGAATTTGTCACGTAATAGATGATTTCATAGATAAGTTACAGCCATAGACTCTTTAAAATCAGACTTTAACAGAGAGGAACATATTAATGTATGACGCGATCCATGTATGTCATACCAGCTTGATTATCACTAAAAATGCCCTGGAAAATAATCTCAAGAAAAGAGTGGAAACCTTGGTATTTTGTTGTCTTGCTTCTTTCTCCTATTGAAACCACTCAACTGTGTTTCACATGCCTTTCTAGTATTACAGTTAATGGTGGCTAAACTAGTGTCATTTTCTCTCTTGTTCGTTGAGCGCTGTGTTTAAACCTTTCATCCAGCCCGATGGTAAATCCATTGCATTGATTCACTTGGGACTGCCCAGTTATCCCTCATTTCTCTCCAGCAGAATTGCTCTATTTTTCACTCTCCAACTCAATTTGCTTCGGTCAACCTGTCCAAGTGTTCTGCCCTCTCACTCGCCTCCCTCCGCCTCTTCTGGCCATCCTACCTTTTCTGCCTCACAGCAGTACCTCGCCCACTACTGGTCAACTAAGGGCAAGCACAGATTAAAAGCTTTGGGACAGTTACTTAATACTGGAAGTCTGCGTGCAATTAATGGCAAAAAATGGGAAAGAATAACATAAATGTAGCGGTAGACACAATGTGAATGTCTGTAAGATTTAATTCAGTCCAATACATACATGATAATTCAAATACCTACATTACCTTCATTGGTTTGGTTTTAGTGTCACTGGACACACATGGAGACGTTTTATCTCATTGCCCCCTCACCACATTTAGAAATGGCTTTAATTGATGAATTAGTCAGTTGAATCATGCCCACATCATATTTATTTTATTGCCACTTTATTAAGTTAGCTTGTCAAAACAAATATTTAACATCCACATGTCCTGTTTTGGTGCTTGTATTTCACTGGAGCATTAAATTAGTCTTCAGATTTGCCTTTGATGACACGAGAGGCATCATTATCCGGTTTGATAAATCCATCTGTTTGACATGAGGACATGTATTATAACTTAGCTTTGCGTGCAGAAACTCAAATATAAATGGTGCTCCCAAATGTCTGCACTTGACTTGATTAACTCTGTTGGTGGAGTCTTCTTTGAACTAATAAGACAAACACATGAACAAACAAAATATGAAGAGACTAGGAGTTTGCACCATCTATCTACTATACGTTGCATGTTGCTCATAGGCTGGTTCTAACAGCAGATGTTAGAGACACACTCCACACTGGTAATACCACCAAGATGCAATACAAACACACGTAGCCATTTCTGTTTGGTCATTGTTAAAATTGACGTCTGTCTTGTTTAGTGCCTTCCTCTCATCAAGCCTAGCATTGTCTTTCTTGTATGGCACCGTATTATCTTCTTTGAAACTCCCATCTCTTCCAAGTCACCTTCAGTGGTCACCCCCCCCCCCCCCCCCCCCCCTGCCTCCATCCCTCTTTCCCTCCTCGTCCTCCTCTCCACTTAACTTTATTACATTTGGGCAGAAAGGAATTTATAGCCCAAGTAAGGTCATTGCTCCACTAATGGAATGGGCCAGTTATGCCATAGATTCATTAAAACCTTGCAGAATATTCCTTGTAGTGTTTCCTCTTTAAGTCTAGTCATCTTTCTCTATCTTTGTTCTTCTCTTCTGTCTAGTTATTCACATTTCTTTGTCTTTTGAGGTGTCCTAACCCGGGTCTTCCAATGCATTTGGAACTTCACATCAGTTTTTGTCCATAGGCGTTTTCAGATCGGAAGGTAGAGGGCCACGATGTAATCTAATGATGGAAGCCTGTTTGCCAGGAGGCTGTAATGGGCGGTTGCCAAGATAAATAGGATCAAGGTGAAGGAGGAGGACAGCTCTGTTGATGGAGACCAAGATATGGGTAGCCTCTTGTTTGACGTTAGGAGCCGCTAGTGTCCTAGAAAGTACTTAATTTGACCGGCTGGATGGCGCAAGATGTTTAAAATAAATCTTCTTTTTGTTCACTCAGCCAAGGCTTTACTTAGCAACATAATTCTCATTTGCCCATTTGTACTGTCATTGTTGGTTTATATCCTGGCTGTAGTACAGGCCATTAGCTTGAGTCATACTTTGTCATTGAAAGGCACAAAAAAGTCATCATTCACGCTTAGACTTCAAGTTTGTTTTACAGTTGCAGTATTGGTAGATGATGCATTCTTGAAATTAAATCGTGTGAATTATTAGAAAGTAAAAGCAGTGTTTAATTACTGCCTTTCAAGACATACTTTCAAAGAAAGACTTTTAGCATTACTTTTACAACGCTAAATGTCATGCTAAAATACTTTTCCAGTTGTTGTGAACTAAAAAACTGCCTCGCTCTGCTAGCAGCACATAATCCTGCCAGTGCATACAGTAGAACCTGAAAGGCTGTTTGTTTTAATCACAGGTTTAACTCCTGCTCTGCATTGAAGTGCTGTTTAACGTCCTCATACCTAATGCATACTGTATGTAGGCATCATTTTGAGCACGGCTGTATTTGTAATGACGAATTATGAAATCTTTTGAGCTCTAACCCTGAGCACATATCAGTACACAAAAGGCCTAATGTCTTGGTAACAGAGGTGTGTTACACTGTCAGTTAATGAATGTCGTAATGTTTCATGTTTTGCAAGCATTTTGCAAATGTGGCCAAGGTTAGCTTCTTCTGTTCTAACCATTTCTTCCTATTATGGCTGAAAGCTTTTCATTTCAAACCCCAAAGCGGATTACTTATTAAATCAATTGCCCTTATTTATGACAATCCAATACAAGCTGATACTGTGTACTCACATAGGGAGCATAGAAAGCACTAAATTTGATTTAAGAGAAAAGGCGCTGAAACACATTTAGGCCAGCTGTGTGCTCTGACTGCTGCGTGTCATTTATTCCCCCACTTCCTTTCTTGTTTTGCAGGAACTGAACAGTACAGTAAATATTCTGGCTATGCAGAGAGTTACAAATGGAAGGAAAGCCACAAAGATGAGACTCCCAGGTAATGTTTCCTCACATAGTAGTATTTATTTTGGGATCGTTTTTAAAATATTTTAAACGAAAAATATTTTATCCTATCAGTAAACATTGAAGAAAGCTTTGAGGATTCTTCATTATCAGTCTCATTTTTCTCATTGTTTTTCTTTCATTTTCAGGGATGACTGGCAGAGACGATGCACAGAGATTGTGGCCATTGATGCTCTTAAATACAGGCACTTCTTAGAGCAGTTTCTCCCTGAGAAGATGATCAGAGAACTCAACAAGGTGAGAGAGAGAGTACAGTTGGCTGATATGTACAGTTATTACACATTTCTCAAACAGGCGTGTCCTTGGTTATTGTCAGTGAGCGACAGATAGGATAATGCTGGTTTTTATAATGTTTTCGACTAAAATCTTGTGGTTGTCAGGTACCACCTGCAAAGACATTACTTTTACATTTGGTATTATTCAATGCTCAGAGATCTGTAACGAGAGCTGCAACAATTAGTCCATTAATCGATTAGTTGTCAACTAAATTAATAAACAATCGTTTTGATAATCACTTTGAGTTCATTTTTAAAGAAAAGGCGTCCAAATTCTCTGATTTCAGCTTCTCAAATGTGAATATTTTCTGGTTTCTTTACTCCACTACGACAATAAACCGAATGTTGTGGACAAAAGAAGACGTTTGAAGACCTTGGGCTTTGAGAGTCACTGAGTGACATGTTTCACAATTTTCTGGACCTAACAACTAATTCGATTAATTATAGAAAATAATTGACAGATTAATCTATTATGAAAATAATTGTTAGTTGCAACCTCTGTAACACTGCTGAATCTAGTTCAGGGCTACCAACAACTAGTACTGCACAACCCATATTTATAGTGGTGGTACTCTCATTTACTACAGCCTTTTCTGTTGAGGAATAAGGCAGAATATTTTGCAAGTGTGTACACTTACAAAGGCTTTATTGGATTTTTAAAATGTGCTCATGGTTCAACCTGAGGCTTACACTTAAAGGTGCAGTCAGCGATTCTAATCCATTACAATACACATTTTGTCAAAATCAGCAAATATCTCTGTATCGCCGCTTCCTGTCTGTTTTGTGTGTGTGATTCTGAAGGAGCATTGAAGGGAGGGGTGTATGTGTTTAGTTTAATCTCAGTTTAGTTTTAAATTCTGACATATTACAAAAGTAGATCATAAAAAAGTTGTTCTTGTTTTGTTTTCTTCCCCTCCTTCCCTTCCTCCTTCTCCCTGTACATTTACCCCAGGCATACTGTGGATTCTACAGAAGTAACGCCAACAGCAAGCACCTCTCTGCAGTGGCCACAGGCAACTGGGGTTGTGGAGCTTTTGGTGGAGACACACGACTCAAAGGTATCACTGGCATGAATTACAAACATGCATCCAAATAGGTGGAAGGAGAAGATTGTGTGTATAGCAACAAGTGTGAAGAAGTCAATCATTTTTCAGACACAAGAGGTGAAATGGCACTGCTGATACAGGTTAGCAGATACATAATGTTGCTTACATTCAAATTTTGCCATTGTAGCTCCTGCTGAAGAACTTTCAGCATTCCTGGTTATGGAGTGTACGACACAGTCACAGATGCCTCTTTCTCAGACACCTCTGGTCAATTAGTAGCTCTTCCAGGGTATCACTCACCCCTTCTTTCCCTCCATTTATTGATCAGCTGACACACATTTATGTTTTCCATTAAAAGGGCAATTGATTACAGGGAGGGACACCATAAATCCAGGCTGATGCAGGTCTCTGCGGGCTTACACAACATCACTCTTCATAAGCACTGGCCCCTTAGTGTCCTCTTGAGTATGCCACACTTAAAATGTTAACCAGTTGTGCTTCTGGTTAAAGTCTTGACACATTTTCATTAAATTCAATTATCATACTGCTAGTTACAAAATGAGCTTCTTCTGTGTTACACCTAGATACATGGAGGCTCTGCTGTGTTTAAAAACACATCTCCACATAAATGTACTGCATTATGAATGCAGATTGGAGTAACATGGGTATATTTGTGTGCTGTTTTGTTTAGAGCTGAAGGTGCTAATTTCCTCTGCACCACGCTATGAAAAGATCCACTGGACAAAGTCCCCGAGGATGATATTAGCTTCCGGGGACCCTTGCCCATTAGCCCTGGAATTAGCATAGCTGGTATTTTTAGAAGGCAATAACTGTATTTTACGTTGTAGTCTTGGAGCTGACTTGAGATGTGGTGGTTACATAAGACCGAGCTGTTGTTGTAAAGATTACAGACCTTTCACAAATGATGGTTTGTTTTGTGTTTGTTAATCTGTAATCAATATCCATTCTGTTAAATATTTAAAAGTCTTAAGACCTCATTTGCAAGGGCTAAAAGACTGAGTGCTGTTGATGAGGCTGTGCTACCAGTGGTGGATTATTTACTCTTCTGATACAAATTGCCCCTGTCAATTCTGTTCTTTCCTGCCCGAAGCCATACCTTATCCAGCTTATAGACCAATTACTTAGTTTCCTGAGCTTATTTTCAGTGGTCAATTACACATTTATGATTTTGTTCTCAAACTGAAGGATACTAATGATGCTAATATACTATTGTTGACCGAATTTATCTTTAGCGTTCTACTTCTTCTTTTTTTTTTTTTTTCAGCGCTGATTCAGCTGATGGCTGCCGCAGAGGCTGGGAGAGACGTGGCGTACTTCACGTTTGGAGATGCTCAGCTCATGAGAGATGTTCATGAAATACATACTTTCCTCACCAAGAGAAAAGTCACTGTCGGTAAGAGACATAACAAAAAAAGTTGGGGGGGATTTTATGGGAATTGGAACTTCTGGCCATGCTGCATTCACACCGTTATTATCCTGTCAGCGCTGCCTCTGTTGAGCTCTTACAGTAAATTACATAATGGACAGGAATGGTGATAATATCAGCCGCTGTTGGGATTGTGGGACTCCTGAGGCTCATACAGCGCATGGAGGTTGTCCTTGTTGGCGTCATTACAGGGACAGTATGCATAAATAACAGAATGCAGTCCATCTGTATGTTAAGTTATTCCACCTTATGGGCCGTCTCCGTTCCTCAGCCCATCCATTCAGCCTCAGCTGCAGAGTGGATTACTGCCTGAACTGACCCCAGCCTCTCCCCTCCCCCTCTTTTCATTTTTCTTTCGCTGACATTTATTGAAGCCTTTCAGAGAAATTCCCCTCCAGCCATCCATTTCCTAAAGTGGAGCTACAGAGAAAAAGCTTACGGCTTGTGTGTGTGTGTGTGTGTGTGTGTGTGTGTGTGTGTGTGTGTGTACGAGCCCGTCATTTATAAATGAGCACGAACACGCTTTCATTTTTTGTGTTCTTTTTTTCTTACAGTTTCTAACTCTCTTGCTTGCTGTTTGATTCTCAACCCGTTTGTCCTTTAGTCCATTTCTCTCATCCTGTTCCCCTCTCTCCACCGCCATCTTTTTCCCTCCCAGGGAGGCTGTACAGCCTTTTAAACCAGTACTCAAGTGTGGTGTGTAAGAACTGCCGCACGACTCGACCTGATGTCAGCCTCTACAGTTTCATCTACGAGAATGTCTCTTCCCCTGCTACTGCCGACGCCCCTGACGCTGTCAAGGATTCCGGGATGTCCCATGTAACATCGGACTCTCATTAACACATGAAGAGCTACAACCTAACCACCCTTATGCTGTCTCTGTGTAAAAGAGCCTTTTGCTTACAATCTCTCTCTCTCTCTCGCACTCACACACACACACACACACACACACACACACACACACGCACACACTCCCTTTAAGTTTGTGATCCCTACATACAAACTACCAAAACACAGTTTTGCCTTTCTTGTTGGTGGTTTTATAGGAGCCTTGTAGTGTGTCACCAAATGTGGTGAAATGTTTCAGATACTTAGAGCAATAGTAAATCCTGGTTGCTGTTAGGCCTTTCTTTAGTAAAAATGTGATGTGAAATTATTGTTATTTTTACACACTAATAACAAATACGGCCAAATGTGCATATGCATGGTTATGGACACTTTTTGTTATTGATAATCCAGGACATGATCATCCTCCCTGGTTATCTCGTCCTATGTTGTGTTTGCTACTTTTTTGGATGAGTTGTTTTCTCTATTTACCATACCCAGGCAGTGGTGAGGTTCCTGAATGCAGAGCGATAATGAGATGCCATAGTCTATGCATGGGTTATATTTATTTATCAAATACTCAAATATATGCTGCTCTTTTATATCCTCTAGGGTGTCGACATTCAACACGCATATTGTCCTTCAGGCTTATTTTAATATGAGTCAAAACTGTCAATGAAAGGGTCGCTGGTATGAGAATTGTCTCAGATGAAACAGATACAAGGGGTTTATGGTGATTTTCATCTTAGACCGTTGATTCTATCTATTCGAGTAATTTAATCCTTTTCAAATATATTCACTGCTAAGCACAGTATTACTAATGGATATACAAATAAAGGGGGGGCAGATAAAGAATTGCACGCAAAATGTTATTTTTATTAATGTTTTTACCCAACGTTTACTTTGGAGCTATGGTAATGCTTTTTATTATTTACTGTATTTTCAGATTGACAGTGTGGGTAATATTTAATAATGGGTTCATAAATAGATCAAAGGTTGTAAATGTATTGCATAGTATTGTACTTTAGTTTGTTTAATTTGGTTGTACTCTTTTTATTATAACTTCTTAATTAAAGTTATAGCTAAATCCTGTTAATATGGTATATCTTTGCTTAAATCACTTTGACTTACTGCCTAACGACCAAAGGATCAGTACAATACAAGCAAAATTATTTGGGCACCAGCTATTTATAGGTTGCATAGCCTCACTTTGGTTAGCTCACACATTTTAATGTTAACCAAACTTCATGTCAAGGAGCCATTCTGCAGTGTTCTCAGTATATAGTTTCTTGAAAGTGATTATTCATAGATCAGGTAGAAATAACAGATTTTGCCTTCATCAGAGAGAATTTCTTTTTTTTTATGTGCATGTCTGTAACCGTGCCTTGGCAACACACATTTGTCACTTAATTTCATGAAATCATACATTATTTAATCATTTGAAATGTGATTGAGTTTTGTAATAGCACGTGTACCGAGGGCTTTCAGACAAATTTGATTCTGCCTCCAAACATGCTTTATTAGATGAATTAGGGCTCCTAAATAACCTCATGACGTGGACTTCCATAAATGGTGTGTAGGCTTGGCTTTGGTAAGTGGATTACACATTATCTGCTTCTCCCACTCTTTGTACTGAGCCAGGCATTGACCAGATGAGCTGTGGACTCATGCAAAGTCAATTTGGTTTGGCAGACCTAACCGTTGATGGCTGATGTGAGCGTGGGTCACCTGGACATGAACTTCATTTAGGTTTCTGGTGCCTTCTGGATTGAATCAAAAATGGATTTGGACACTGAGCATTGACTGGATGTGCCAGGTGAATCCTACAAATGAATAACCACAGCCAAACGGAAATAGGAGGTTAAAGAATTGTCACTTGTTTAATTTCCCCATACACAATAAATGTTTCAAACACTGAAAAGCTGGTCCACTTTTGTCCTGTCTGGTGATGTAATTATTTTAAACAGGATGTAATTTAACACCAAGCCTGTAATGTTACCCAGCGGCAGAGGTCTTTTCATTGATGAACACTATTAATAAAACGCCAGAAAGCAACTGGTCTTTGATCCATCTTTGTCAGGAGGCGAGGTCACTACAACAAAATGGCATTTCAGTTCATAATTGCCTGACCCTATGTTCACCAGGTCAGCCGGAGAACAGCATCAAACACAAATGCAATGAAAACGGAGCATACAACTCTGAGCACAAGTGTGTGTTGTTTTGGAGGTAAAGCATAGTGAGTATATTCTTGGCATGGATGGTGAATAAATATTTTAATGAATAAATTAGACACTTTGGTGATGTTGAAAGGAGAGTCTGCACTGCATAACAGTCTGTACAAAGATCACCAGTTTGAAAACCACATAAGGAGTCTCTGATTAATGTGATGCTCTGATATTTAGACCTACACTGATCTGTCTGGTAAATCCTCTTGCAACTCATGCCCACTCCATTTTCCCCTTGTCAGTAGTGTGTTTTGTCATAATTGATAATGCTGTTCTGTCTGTGCCAGCAAGTATGAATGATGAAAATCTTGACTGGGGGGAGGAAAGAGGCTGGAGTGAGGGAGGGCCAATTATCTTATTGTTTAACCCACTCAAGGTAGAAGCCCATCAATCTGAAACCACTTGCTCAAATGACTCATGTTCAGCCTTTATAAAAGTTTAATTGGCTTATATAATTAACACTGAGGGGAAAGACGTGTGTTGTCATTTAGAGGGGCGAAAAATGACCTGTCTGGATGAGAAATGTGTGCAGTTGTACGTATCCTGATTATGTAATCGATTGCACAAAAATGAATAGATTTCTGATCACTTTTTTGGTAATATTTAAGAAACAAAACTTGCCTGAAAATAAAGTGAAGTTTCATGACCGTTTTCCTTTCTTTGTCTCCCTGAGCTGATGTGTATGGCCGTTACCTACAATAGGCACCACGGGCACCTTTGGGTGCCGCTCGCTGTGCACCACCTGACACGCGGGAGAGGGGCGTGTCGAGCCGTCTGCACTCAGATCTGTGTCACCTTCACTCATACCTGTCCTACTTAGACATTTCGGCGATGACACTAGAGTCAAAGAGCGGTGCTGTATAAGGTAAATGTAATTTCTAGAAATAAATCGTAGGTAGCATTCCAGCGCTGTCCTATTTCCCGTCATGCCGCGCTTTTCCGATGGCGGAGCAGAGGGGAGATTATGAGGATTTATGTTGACGTTGAGGGATTAGTGGTCAAGGGAAAAAGTAACAGATCCAGAGTGAAATATGCGGTGTTCTGACACTGGTGTCGGCGCTTTAGCCCGAAGAAGCCAGTAAAGCGTCCTGCAGGGAAAGGTGAGGAGGTTGTAGCAGCGAGCTGATACTGCAGTAAGTTCCACCATCGATACTCTGGTTGTTCGCTTTTTGCAGCTGCAGGGATGTTGCGCAGAAAGACGCACAGGCCCTTACGTGGCCGTAGTCCAAAGTATTTAGTATGCTGCTTCGTTCCGTGGAATTCCTATAGAAAACTGTATGGTCATTTCAGATAACGAGCCTGTGCGCAATATGTCCCCGTTGAGTGTGATGCGATCTGCGCATAGCAACAATCACTTGGAGCAGCTGGAATATAGTTTGATGTGTGACTCAGAAAATCCTCATTCAGAACTGCGACGTCAAGCCCAGTCATGCACACCTTTTCTGCAAAAATTATTGCCAGTCAAACAACAGACGAAATCGGCATTTGAAGAGTTATGAAAGGCCTAATTATTAATTCGATTCAAATGGGCTTTATTGGCATGGGAAACAGACGTTTACATAGCCACAGCAAGTGTGAAATAAAAACAACAACAATGTACATAAATAGAATTTTGGTTTGCTGTTTGAAATATATAGCTAGGCATATGCTTTTACAGATTTATAAGTAAAAATAACTTGATATGAAAAATGTAGACTTGCAGTAAAAAAACAAGTCTCTAACCCCCAACTTTGTCTTTCACTTTGTCTCTCTCTAGCCATGAGTCACTTTCGGGCGTTAGCGGGTGTGCTGAGGGGTGGGTGTGTCGGGGGAGGTCAGTGGCTTCGTGGATGCGGAGAGGCCCCGGCCAGGCGCTGGCTCGATCCCCGGAGAGGGTGCACCTCCGGATCTGCGCCTGCTCTCTCAGTGGTGGCCAGCAGCTCCAGCTATGTGGAGGAGATGTACTTTGCCTGGCTGGAGGATCATAAAAACGTCCACGAGGTAACAGTGTGCCACATGTGGCATTTCTTCCCACATTAATATATAACAGGTTGAGTTTTTTTTTTTTATACCATGAATGAAATTTTTAGAGGGAACAATGTCTAACACAGTTGGTTTAGCAGCTATTACAATTAACTGCTATTGCTAGTGTTGGCCTTGAACTACATTTTAGCCAGAGGGCACTTAATAAATGTGCACTAGGTGTGCTGGTAGATCAGTGTGCTTGATTTCCATCCAGCCTTTCACTGTCCTCCCATCTCTGCGGTCAGTAAGCAGCAGGGGTAGCCTACTTGTTTGCGATGGACCTGCTTGCCTCTGCTGGATCTGTTTTTCTCTGTGTTCTAGTCTTGGGACGCATTCTTCCGTAACATCCAGGCCTCCAGTCCGTCTGGCGAGGCAGGTGAGAGATGCCCCTCTGCTCTGCTCCAGGGCCGAGTGCGGGCTCACTCACCAGACATGGCACAGAAAGTGGTGGAGGACCACCTGGCTGTGCACACTCTAATTAGAGCCTACCAGGTACCCCACACTCCCCAGGCCTAGCTGTGACACACACACATACACACATTAGCTATCAGCTTGTATGATGTGGATTTATGTTATTTACAAATTAAAAGATTGATCACATATCTCATGGGCATCCATTTAAATCTTAATGTGGTGTCTGTGTACAGAATTAAGATGTCATCTACCTCGAGCAACTGCTGGCTCACTATTTGTATCTCTGACGTGCGTGTGTGAAAAATGCATCAAACAAAATCCACTTGACTTGCCAAAACAGATGCAACTGGCAAAGAAAGCTGTTTATACTGTGTGACCTTGTGTTAAAAGGAATATACGATTTGTTTGTCACTGCATGAGGTTATGCAAATTGCAAGATTAACTCTAACCTACTTACCCTGGCTGCTTTTTGAAAATGGAAATATCAAAGAGACTACTTAAACAAAACAGGTGGTAACATTTCCCCTTGCCCTCCAATTAATTCAAGGAAGTATCTGAGGGATTTATTAAATTCTGTCTTTTGGCAAATGCGCCACTTTTATTCCCCGCTTGTTGCAATCCTTGTGGAAATGTGTGTGTACATTGACATAAAAGCACTCCCATGGGGCTCTTTTCTCAAAAAGGTTGACCTATAACTGAGTGTTAGCTTATTCTCAAGCTGTTCACAATCAGCATCATGCATCTTATTATCTGCTGCCTGTCACTTGATCTTTTTTACCTGAGTCTCCTCATCTCTTCTCCCTCCTCCTTCATGTCTCTGTCTTTCTCTCTGTGTAGATTCGTGGTCACCATGTTGCCCAGTTAGATCCTCTGGGAATCCTGGAGGCTGACCTGGACTCCTTTGTTCCCTCCGACCTGATCACCACCATCGATAAGTTAGGTGAGCTTCAGAACTTCAATCGTTCCATTAAACATCAGAAACACCTACCAAAAATCTAAATTGTAAAAGGAGGAAGGATTTTGTCTTGTTGTTGTGTTGAATGGACTTGTCTTCATCATTTTTCATTTACTGAGGTAGTTTCATTACCTCCATGAAACCTATCTGAGACATCTAAGGCTTTAAAGTTTCAAAAATACATGTCAAAATAAAATGTATTGTCAAAATCGTTAACATGGACACAGAGTCATCTAAATTCACTACAGTTTGACATTTTCTGGTTGAGACTTTGTACAGTAGAGGTTTAGAACTTCTTATTTTATCCCCCTTTCCTAACTAAAGGCATATAGAGTTAACCCACAGGCCCTATATATGCTTATTAGATTCCTGCTTTAGAAGTCCTTACTTGTAATTACCTCCAGACACTTGATGTGTAAGGATTTCTATCATAACCATATTATTCTCATTGGCAGGGTTACTTCAAAAGCTTAATTTGCCTTGGAATGAATATATCTGATATGTGTTTTTCCTGCACTTGTTATTTCAATAACATTTCTGTATCCCTTGGAGGGATGTGCATACATGTGCACACATCATACACACATCTCTGGTCCAGGGTTGCATAACTCATCAGAGCCAGACGTGTAAGTGGTATTCCAGTATAAAAGGCCCCATCACGTTATTTGCCAATATAAGGGTTGGTCAGCCTAATGCCGTGATTAATCTTAGGCCTAGCTCTTGTCATTCTGCATTTCATTTAGTGGACAGAGGATCGGCGGGTGCGGGACGGCCACAGAAGGCGATCGAAGTCTATACTAGTAATAGCTAGAAAAGAGGACAGAGAGAGAGAGAGACATTGTTTCTGTTGGCTGCTGTTATCAGTGATCAGTGTGTGTCAGAACATAGCATCGCATTATGTATTGTCACCAGGGCTATAGCTCCCTAATGAAAGCTAATGACTGACTCCGTGGCCCCTTATTTGGTCAGCTGATAGTACAAGAGTCTATTTTGGGACCCCTTTGTCTGTGCTGAGATCCTAATATGATTTGCACTTGTCTCCTCTTATGTTGCCTGCAATCTTGAGCTTGACCAGCTCTCTCAGGTGGGCTTTGTCAGCACAGGAACTTATGTGGGCCCGCAGATACTGATGCTGTATCTCCACAGCTCCCGCTATTGTACTGTCTGCAAATGCATCCTGGATAACTGTTTTTATTTGAGCTTTTTTTGTCACAGATTTTGCCATCAAATACAAATTTGCTTGGATGAACATTTAAGTTGATTCACTGCAGTGTTATTCTCTAAGTTTGCAGGCAGTACTGTGGTTCTATTAATTAAAACAAAAGGTGATTAGGGCAGGTCAGATTCCACTTCAGATTGCTTGTTTTGCCGGACCAACAGTCCAAAACCCAAAGGAATCAATTTACAATGGTGTAAAACGGATTGAATCCGCAAATCCTCACATTGGTGATTGATTGATTGATAAATGACTTAAACCATTTGTCAATTGTCAAAAATGTTCTCTCTCTCAAAGACAGGTCTTTGTGTTATGCATATTACTGTGTTAAAACGGATTTGTTCTGGGTGTTCTTTGGTTTGGATCCTTGGATTTTTTTATGTCCTCCCTTGGAAGCTAACAGCTTCCTTTGTCTACTACACCAAAATGTGATTTGCAACTGACAAATGTGAACAAATAAAAAATAGCTTTAATTCAAATTTTTGTCACGACATGGAACATGTGCTCAGGGCCAGTCCGTAGGTTATGTGGTAGGCCTGTTATGAAAGTCTTAAACAAACTTGCTTTTCAAATGGTATCGTAGGTTTCTATGGTCTTGATGAGTCTGACTTGGATAGGAGCTTTCGGCTGCCTTCCACCACCTTCATCGGAGGAGAAAACACCACTCTTCCTCTTCAAGAAATCATACACAGACTAGAGGTATGTTGTTTGTGTGTTTGTGTCCGTGCATGTGTCTGATGATGGGGGAAAGCACTGTACCAAGCTGTTTGTGTTTTTTTAATCTCTCCTTTTTTAGACATCCTACTGTGGTCACATAGGGGTCGAGTTTATGTTCATTAACAACATGGACCAGTGTCAGTGGATTCGTCAGAAATTTGAGACTCCGGGAATCATGCAGTTCACTAATGCTGAGAAGAGAACTTTGCTAGCCCGCCTGGTCAGATCCACACGGTCAGCAATGAATAAACACCTACTGACTTACTCTTTGATGACAGCACAATATCTCACTTTTAGTTATAGCTCCCATCAGAGGCTCACATAACATAAACAAAACACCCCATTCATCATGTGAGCTCATTATCATCTTTGATAAATTATGTCAGAAGTTACTGTAGGTTCCTGGAAGTGATTCTCCTATTCTTCTTATTGTATCTTTGACTGTCTTGTGTTCTTGCAGTGTTGTCATTTCTATTAACACACACGCACCCACACACACACACACAACCACACACACACACACACATTGGTAGCGAAATAAATTTGCTAAACGCTTGAGTGCTCTAAACCATCATTGTTCCAAGAATCATCATAATTATCAGTGACAGGGTTAATCTGTATCATCAGTTGTGTAAAGCTACTTGTTAGTGGCAAAACCCTCCATTTAACCCTAAATCTGAACTGTCTAGATTTGAGGACTTCCTGGCCAGAAAGTGGTCATCAGAGAAACGTTTTGGTCTGGAGGGCTGTGAAGTGCTCATCCCTGCTCTTAAAACCATCATTGACAAGTCGAGTGCTGCAGGCATTGAAAGTGTAATCATGGGAATGCCTCATCGGTACCTGTATATTCTATATTTTCTTACCTCTCCGTTCAGTCTATGCATACTGCTAATTCTCATCCATCCATGTTTGATGTAAGCTTTGTAAACTGTACTTCCAGGGGTCGACTGAATGTCTTGGCCAATGTGATCCGTAAGGAGCTGAATCAGATCTTCTGTCAGTTCGACCCCAAGTTAGAGGCCACCGATGAGGTGAGGGAACTGCTGTTTTGTGAGAATTATCAGAAAGCATTCTGGAGATGCAACTTTTGCTTTATTTCATAACCTTTTTTACATCTATAGGGGTCGGGTGACGTCAAATACCACCTTGGGATGTACCACGAGAGGATCAACCGTGAGACGGACAAGAACATCACGCTGTCACTCATGGCAAACCCCTCCCACCTGGAGGCGGTGGATCCGGTGGTTCAGGGCAAGGCCAAAGCTGAGCAGTTCTACAGAGGAGACACTCAGGGAAAGAAGGTAACAGTTATTGTACCAGGCAGATGGTGGCTAGATTTGTGTTTGGCGGTGTAAATGTAGATGTGTGCATAAGAGATACACAGATGGTGCTACTCTGTCTTGCTGAGTCTATGATGGGATTTTTTTCCAGGTGATGTGCATCTTGATTCATGGTGACGCTGCTTTTGCTGGACAAGGAGTTGTATATGAGACTTTCCACCTAAGTGAGCTCCCCTCCTACACCACACATGGTACAATCCATGTGGTTGTCAACAACCAGGTATTGGAGAGTTCGGTGTTACGTTTACTGTACCTGACACAATGTGTTATAGTTTTACACAATTCTGTTGTTTAATTCATCATTCCAAAAAACTGTACATCAAAACTAACAAAATTAGCTAATTTGTTGCACTAAAAATAATTTTCATCTTCTTGAGTGTGATTTCAGACTCTAAATTATATCAACTTTTGCATGTGATCCTTTCAGATTGGCTTCACTACAGACCCTCGAGTGGCCCGCTCCTCCCCCTACCCCACCGATGTGGCTCGGGTTGTCAATGCACCCATCTTCCATGTGAATGCCGATGACCCCGAGGCTGTAATGTACGTGTGCCGGGTGGCTGCAGAGTGGAGGGCCACCTTCAACAAGGATGTTGTCATTGACCTGGTTAGTCACAGCTGACTCTTAATGGACTGACAGGAAACACAATCAAAAGTACACACTTAGACATGGCCTCTGTTTTTGAGGTGTGTGTGTGTATGTACAGGTTTCTTACAGGCGCTTTGGCCACAATGAGATGGACGAGCCCATGTTCACCCAACCGCTGATGTACAAACAGATCCGTCGGCAGGAGCATGTGCTGAAAAAGTATTCTGACAAGCTCATTGCTGAGGGAGTGGTGACGCTGCAGGAATTTGAGGTTTGTGATCTAATGCTGTTTGCTCTTGTTAAATATACTGTATACTGGTAGCTGCTACTGTATACTGTTTTATTTGGTATCTCCATCCACTGGACTACTTGTGCATTAAATCACACTTAGATATTACCCTAGCCTTCAAGTGAATACGTTGTGCCAGCACTGCTGTATTTGAGTTTCAATTTACTGCCTCAGTTCAATCACCCAGCCCCACAATCCCTCAGAGAGTATATATTGCTCAATGAAGTTGAAATATATCTCAGATTCTGGCATCAGTCAATGCAATTCTTCATCCAAAACAGAAACTTTGATTGTAACATCTATTCTGATTTTTTTTTTATACCACATGTCAAGAGAAATACTGCTGCGCCTCTCTCCTCCTTTGATGGACATTGTTTTCTGTTGTGTGGCCTGCCATTTGGACTCTTGCAAAAGCCCCATTTTTAATATAGCAAGGCAGAACCATTACTGCTGGTGGAGACCTTTTTCCGCCCTTCATATTTCTTTCTCTCTGTCTCCCTGCCTCAGCTACACACAGTTTTTGTTAGTCAGCTTTAGTCCTTTAATGGAAGTAAAAAAAAACTGTGTTTGCGTCACTTCATATGTGGAATTTGTCATTGTCCCTATCACACATGACCAAATGGGGTTGCAGGAAGAAGTTGCCAAATATGACAAGATATGTGAGGAGGCATACACCAGCTCCAAGGATGAAAAGATTTTACACATTCGACACTGGCTTGACTCCCCGTGGCCAGGTAAATTGTCTCTTTGCAGAAAGTGATTCAATTAAAATTTTTCTTTTGATTGGCTGCTTTTTCTGTGAATACTTTTTTCTTCCTGCTGGAGTGAAGCGTTCTCTCTCTGTAGATTTCTTCACAGCAGAGGGAGAGCCCAGGAGCATGATCTGTGTCCCCACAGGGCTGGATGAGGAGGTCCTGCAGCACATTGGCCAGACAGCCAGCTCAGTGCCTCTGGAAGATTTTAAAATCCACCCTGGTGAGTTTAGTTGCTTTGTACTGGAGAATAGAGCATGCATACATAGCATGTATAGTATTACTAATACTAATACAGATATGCTGTGCAAGGATTGTACACAATAAGAGAAGAGCTCACATTACTGCAGAACAATATGGGATACATGCCGCTTAATGATATGATAAAGATCCATAAAATATAAACAGTGCCACGTTTACTTGATTTTTTTTCTACAGGGATGATATTATGTCAATTAAAGCAGTTCACCTTTAAAGACATCAGTTTCCAACAGCAGGTGTTTGGCCTGCACAGCTGATTCGGCTCATGCTATAGCAATTTAGATTGCCACAGGGGTTTTTAATGTTATTTACAATACGGTACGTTGGTCCATTGCACTACCTTCCCCAGTGCTAAGATATCACTTTCACTTTCGTTCCTATGTGTGTGTGTGTGTGTGTGTGTGTGAGAGAGAGAGATACAGTGATGCACTCGTGCGCTACTGTACATCTACTACTTAATCACAAGGAAAAAACATTGCTGCAACCAACATTTGAATGTGTGTGTGTTCACCAGGTGTGTCTCGTATCCTGCGTGGTCGAGCTCACCTGGTGACGAATCGGCAGATGGACTGGGCTCTGGGAGAGTACATGGCCTTTGGCTCCCTTCTCAAAGAAGGCATCCATGTACGACTCAGCGGGCAGGATGTGGAGCGGGGAACCTTTAGGTGAGTCCATGTCAACACCACTGAAAACTGTAGCCTCTTCAGGCTTCTGGTATTAATGCTGTCAGACTAGAAGGAGCTCCCCCTCCACTACAGTCTTTTACTGTTGACCATTGTTCAGCTCCGCTGTGCTGATGGATCAAGTGAAGTTGCTGAATAAATAGAGTGTTTTAAGAATCATAGTCACAGTAACTCACTTAATCGATTTTTCAATCACAAATTAGCTTTATCTTTCCTTATAATAATGTAGGGCTGGGTGCTAATTAGACAAAATTGCTCATCAACTTTCATCTAAATCATACTGAGATGAAATTACATTATATTTTTATCGTTCTACAGATTTCACAATGGAGGAGTTATTTACATATATAAAGAGTTTTTTCTCATGTTCAGTATATTTTTATAACACTGTGATAATGATTTCAACGATGTCACCTAGCCGTGCATTGCCTCTTAGATTGATTTTGCCCCAAATGGCACATTTGCTGAGTATGTCAGGGTGAGCCTGTCATCCTGACTTTATCAGATATTAAGAGAAGTCTCCTAAAGAGAGTGAATTAAGTAATTAGGGTGGGGGTGGGGAGTGTGGCACAAGGAGTCTGACAGACAGGAAACGTCAGCGCAGTCTCCTGGGAACTGTGAAACCCACATGGTGTTGTCATGGTATGGAGGGAACGAGTGACACATGAACAAAACCAGCTCCCCTTTTCACTGTGCCTGTCTCGTCTGCACCCTATCACTTCTCCACCAACCCATCTTCAATGACACCACCGCCCAGGCCCACCCCTCCCCAGCTCACAGCAACATATCACACTAACTAACCAGAGGCTATGGGGCTTTTTCTTTTGCCTCACGTTTACCACTGACATCTACTTCTCCCCGTTTGCTGTCCCCTTAAGCAGGGCAATTTGCCTGGCTGGGAAAAAAATTACAGCAGTCAAAAACTACATCCACCCTGCATCTCTGTATCACCTGTTGTTTATTTAAATCCTCTTCTGTGTCAGTTGAGTCCGCAAGCTTTCTCTCTCATCGTACTTCAGCTATACCCACTTTACCACCACCCCATATTGCTTTTTTCCTCCTCCCACCTACACTTTTTTTCATCCCCCACTACTCTGCTCCCCTTCATAGTTCTTAGGAGCTGAGCATATTGGCATGTTACAGTTGAGTGAACATGCTTGCGTTTCTGTGATGTACGTAACAGCGTGGACTAATGGATTCAGTCGCCGTGTTTGGGTGGGTTGCATGCGCTGCGCTGTGCACCCCTTTCCCTGACTAATGGGGCCCCTAGGCAGAGGAAGTGTGAGTGTGTGTTTTTGTGTGTGTTAACTAAAGAAAGTAGAGACATGTAGAGAGGGCATGCAGTTCATGAGGCAATCCCATAGAAAGACCTCATTCTCGTGAGGTTTTTGGGTCCTCTTTGGATGGTGTGCGGGTGGATTGAGAAAATGGAACATGAAATGATGTGTGTTACCTCAATTAATGCTGGCTGCTCTCGATTGTGTTCTTTTCATCAAAGGATTTCTTGAAGAGAAAGTGTATATCCTGCAAATGTGGAACAAGGATCAAACATAATAATTATGCAGTGCATTATGTGTCCTCATTAGACCATAATTATGGGTGATATTATTCAAAGGGCTATAATGATCACGTAGTCTTCTAGGAGGTAATATATCACATTCAAGATAATAATCAATAGAATTTGTTTCCTGCAGTTCTTCCGCCTTACTATTACATAACCTCTAGCACTGTGTGTGTGTGTGTGTGTGTGTGTGTGTGTGTGTGTGTGTGTGTGTGTGTGTGTGTGTGTGTGTGTGTGTGTGTGTGTGTGTGTGTGTGTAGATGTCATTAAAGTGATGTTAAAGGGGTTTAAGTGATTGTCTGATCGTGCTGGTTTTGAAAGCTGATTCCTACACTGGGAGCGAGCGGACTGGCAGAGCTTGTTAACGCTCGGCTCTGTGCTCCCATCAGCTCTTATTGGGCTTCATACTGACTGATGATAAGGAGAGAGGAGGCTACTCTTCGTGGAGTGCCTTTGTGGGCAAGAACAGGGGCTGCATGTGTGTGTTTACCCTGCATCTACTGGGTTAAAAACCTTTGAAAGAAATCCTATTGCCCTAGAAAAACTGCAGTTTTCACCATCATCGTTTAAGCCAGCGTACAGTCCTAAAAATTTGCCTTTTGTGGCTATATTGTTCTGCACTTATAAATGGCATACTGTTTTTGTCCTCTAAATACTAGTGGTAAAACATTAAATTAAATCAAAAATCGTTAATGGATTAATCATTTAAGTAATTAATGAAAAATTACATTAACTGACAAACATTAAGTGGTTCCAGCTTCTTATATGTGGTGATTTTCTGTTTTTCACTTTTTTATTGTCGTAAAGTGAAATTTGTATTCAATAATTCAATAGTTTAATCAATGATGAAAATAATTATAAGCTGCAGTATAGAACATATGTCACAGCATCTTAAATTGATTTGTGGGGTTAGTGTTGTTTTTCTTTACACCCCACTGAATTTGAGTGTGATATGCTATCTTGATGTATGATTCTTTTCTCCTCACTCTTTTCAAGTACCATAAACGATTGGATGACTTGGCACAACAGTGATGTTTTTTAGCATGGCTCCAAGGATGGCAATGTCTTTCTGTCTGTCTGTCTCTCGGTCAATCAGTCAGTCTCTGTCAGTCCCGTTTTGTCCAGACTGGATGGATTGTCATGATCCCAAAAGATGAAACACAATGATTCCGGTTTTAAGCATGCTAACAACTAAGATAGTGAACATTTAAATTGCGAGCATGTTAGCATACCGACTTTAGCATTTAGCTCAAACAAAGCTGTGTCTAAGTACAGCCTCACGGCCCTGAGCATAGCTGTAGACTTGTTTCTATATGTCAGTTTCAGTCCTTTATGCCTCTACCTCTCTTGTACAGTCACCGTCACCATGTTCTGCACGACCAAGAGGTGGACAAACGTATCTGTGTTCCCATGAACCACCTGTGGGCTAACCAGGCTCCTTACACTGTCTGCAACAGCTCCTTATCGGAGTATGGAGTGCTAGGTAAGACTGAAGCCACTCTGGCCACAGAGCATGCCATTTTGTAGCGCCGTGTAACAATGACTGTGACTTCAGGTTTTGAGCTTGGCTTTGCTATGGCCAGTCCGAATGCTCTGATCCTCTGGGAGGCGCAGTTTGGAGACTTTCACAACACAGCCCAGTGTATCATTGACCAGTTCATCAGCCCAGGCCAGGCCAAGTGGGTCCGCAACAATGGTATTGTCCTACTGCTACCGCATGGGATGGAGGGAATGGTGAGAACTGAAAATAAACCAGGCTATACTGCTTTGGAAAAAAGAATATGTAATTTTTTGGAATACGTGTTTATTCTTCTTCCATTTTGTCATTTAGTGTCTTGCTCTTCTTCTCTTCTGTCCTCAGGGCCCAGAACATTCATCAGCCCGACCTGAACGCTTCCTGCAAATGAGCAAAGATGATCCCGATCACTTCCCTGTATGTTCAAATGTAAAATTCACATTATGGCTCTAATGGTTACCCATTTGAGGAACATGATCATCTAATGATATATGCCAGAGAATCTCTAAGCTGCTACACAGTTTGCTGCAGTTAACATCCAACGGCTTCTTGTTTAATTGGCTATGCTGATGTCATGACCACTTAAGTAATTATTTAAGTGATGATTGCCGATTTCTCTAGAGCTGAAAAGTCTCTTCATTATGGCCTGCAAAGCGTTGGTATTCAGCAGTAACTCAGGTCCCATTGGTGATCTGGCACGGGGGAACATTCAAGGAGGGACCCCAGCGAGCTGTATCAGCAGAAGCTTACCAGATAAATCTTCAAATGGGATATTGATCAAACTATTAGTGGGAGCATAGTAAGGGATTAACATCCTTTGTGGTGTGTGTGTCTGTGTGTGTGTCTGTGAGAGAGAGATACAGTGATGCACTCGTGCGCTACTGTACATCTCCTACTTAATCACAAGAAAAAAACATTGCTGCAACCAACATTTGATCTGTAATGTTGTCTACATGTCTATGTTATCTATGTTTCTATTTTTATTAATTCCTTTTGTAAACTTTTTATTTATTTATTTTTTTTACAAAGGAGTTCTGTGGAGATTTTGAAGTCCAGCAGTTGTATGACTGTAACTGGATTGTGGTCAACTGCTCCACGCCTGCTAACTACTGTCATGTGATCAGACGGCAGATTCTGCTGCCATTCAGAAAACCGGTAAAGTGTAACATTGTTTGCGTAGATTATATTGAAGTCAAACATATAAGCCACTGCTTTCGACAAAGATAAATCCTGGCATACTAGAAAATGTTCAGATGGTCATTTGACAACACTCAGTGATGTTTAGTAGTTATGTGTAGAGTCTTAAAACTCTTATTCCCTGCTGAAAGTAAAAATGTTTTCTTTGGGTCATATCTGTCTTTGGGTCATATCTGTTATTAAAATTACATCAAAGACTCAAATATGAAAACCTAAGTGACACGAACTGCAGTTATGTCTCAGTGTGTTATTGCTTCATAATGACAGACCCTAACTCGTTTATATTGCAAATTTGGTTCTATATGTCTTTAATACTTCAAACCCCTAAAGTAGGACTAGTTTGAGTATAAAGTTTTGGTGTGTAAAGCATTTCTCCTTTTTTGAATATGCACATCTCTTTTTTCAGTCTCTCACAGTTTTTCAGCCACAGTGAATATCTTAACTGATCCCCTGTTGCAAATGAATGCAATGCTTCGCGGAGCATGAGAAAATTACTTCCTGAGCAAATTAGCGAGGGGGCCAACAGGGGATGGTATTGTTTGTTTTATATGAAAAACTCTGAAATTCTGGACTTGGTCGGCTGAGCACAAAGGGTTTTATTTATTTGTTAAAGAAATGTTTTGTTTTCCCAATGCTGCTGATGTGTGCTATATGGTGGCAACAAATTAGCGTGAAAAGACATAAAAACTTTTATCTCTGGAGTTTTTTCAAAGCACACAATGAAGATACGGATGATAGAATCAGTCTGTTGTTTGTCACTTTTCAGAAACTTTTTCCTTCTTTTCACAGCTGATCATTTTCACTCCAAAGTCTCTGCTGAGGCACCCGGATGCAAGGTCCAGTTTTGATGACCTCGCCAAAGGTGGTTTTACTTTTATTTTAAAATATGACCTATGAATGTTGGTGTACAGTGTTATGTAACATATCATATTCAATGCCTGCAGGCACTACATTCAAGAGGTTGATTCCAGATGAGAGTCCTGCGAGTCAAAACCCAGCCCAAGTGAAGAGGGTGATCTTCTGCACTGGCAAAGTGTACTATGAACTGGCTAAAGAGAGGAAACAGCTAAATTTGGAGAAAGACATCGCCATCATCCGACTTGAACAGGTGTTTAATCCCTCTCGTCTGTCTGAGCATATCATGTACTGTGTATCATTCACACTGTGATGCAATTTTGTCACTTTTTCTTCTACGTATTTTTTGGCTTCTCCCTCAGATTTCTCCATTCCCGTTTGATCTGGTCAGAGCAGAGTCAGAGAAGTATGCCAACGCTGAGCTGGTCTGGTGTCAGGAGGAACACAAGAACATGGGCTACTATGATTATGTCCGGCCACGTTTTCTCACAGTGGTGGCTAACAAGAAAGCCATTTGGTAAGGGTTTCCACTCACTTGTAGCCTGATATGTACATGACAGAGGTAAACCCAGTCATCAGGTAAGGGATTTGAACTCCTGTCACTGGTGACAAACCTTCAGTGTCTCTTTCAGGTATGTGGGACGGGATCCTGCAGCTGCTCCTGCAACAGGGAACAAGTCCACCCACCTCAATGAGCTGAAGAAGTTCATGGACACAGCTTTCAACCTGAGCGCCTTCCAGGGGAAGGACTTGTAATTGAGAACTGGAACAAGAACCAGGCAGGAGGTGTAGTTTCATCTCCAACAACTGTAGTCTATTTATTAAGTCTTGATTGCACTTTTAGCTTTGTGACAATCTGGAGCATAGCCTCGTGTTTTTAGAAAAAATTATTTCAACTTCTGGTTATCATTTGTGAAAGTTCAGTCTGCAGCGCTAACTGCGGGTCCTCTTACATGGAAGTCGCCATGTTGCGCCGCCATATTTCTACAGTAGCCCAAACGGACAAACGGCTATTCAGAGCGCTTTTCGTCACCATGTTGAATACTTACAAAGAAGAAGTAGTAGTAGTAGTAGTACTTGTAGTAGTAATAGCAGTAGTACTCTGTTTAATTAGAAGTAAGAAGAGACGTGAAATTTGGACAGAGGACCACACGTATTGTTTAGCGCAAGAGCCGACAGAGCGTGTCAGCCACCATAGTTTCTCCTGCGCTCTTGCAAAGGGAGGGCTGAGCCGTGGTTAAGCCATTGGTTGCAAGTTGCAACCCTCACCAATAGATGCCACTAAAACTTACACACTGAACCTTTAAGTGATCATTATTCTATTGTGACTCCCATGCATAGAATCCCCACCAATGTGAGAAGCATCATTAAGCACAACTAGGCGAGAGAAGGCTAAACAACTTTGGACAGTCTTTCCAGGGCCTCATGTTTTAAATGCAGAATGAATTATCTTTCACTGTGACACGTTACGCAGGATAGAATAGAATTGTTGTGCATTGTTGTTCCCTGGCAATGCCCTATGTCAAGTGAAAGAGGTAACTTTTATTTATATAGCCCCAAATCACCCAGTTTCCCTTTATCCTTAGAACCTTGATTTGTATGAGGAAAACCTCCCCCAAAAACACGGACCAACATCATGTAGTCTCATAACAGCTTTACTGGAAGAATCTGCACTTTATTAAATCAACACTAATTAGCACAGGGCTTTTATGGAATAACTACAGTGTATGTATACACCTCAATGTCTTGTCTAAAGAGAAGTGGTTAAGTAGCAATAGTACACTCTTTGTATCTTTAATAACGTTCACACACCAAATTTCAGATATGTGACAATCTTTGTTATTGGAGTAGCTTTAGTACTGTAGATGCCTCCATTGCTGCCATGCTTAATACTAGGATATATTAGTTGTATTTGTATTGTTTATTTCTTTTTTTTAGATTATGGATGGATGAATAGTAGAAGCTATGAGACGCACACAAACCACCAACTGGTGTACTTACACAGTGAATGCAAATCACATATCACAGGTATGAAGACTGTTATGAAATTGAACACATCAGTAGGTTTAGTGCCTGCATTTGCTTTGGCTACCTTTGCTGTTAGTGAAGCAGTCTGTATTTATTGTCACACCTCACTTCACCAGGAGACATGAGCCAGCTGGCACAGAGACTTGCAGCCATGTTTTCTACTTAGGACATAAGGCTCAGCTTCTTCTTCGAAGGCTGAGGGATGTACACTGCACACATACACATAAACAAAGCAAAGCATTTAGATGCTTTGAGAGCAATATTGACGCTGGTTGTCACATTAAAATCCCCAGGTATTTAACAGAATTGATATTAGTTACCACTGTGATTAGAAATGCTCCATAAAACTGTGCTTCCTGTTTGGTTATACTGTAGCTTACTGTTTCCACTTCCAGCTGGGAGATTTAACCATTAGCCATGCATAAACCTTTACATATTTAACGATTTAAAAAAGGTTTAATATGCCCACATATTAGTGTGGGTATTGAAACATGCACAACTTGATAGAGCTTACACTGGGAATAATAAAATATGCAATAAAATATATGTAAGTTTATTAACATGCTTTTGTCATGATTTTTGGTGGTAGATGATGTTTGACAATGTAAAAAGTATATGGTGTAAAGTGAGACTGTGAGGAAAAAACACATTCTTCCTTTTACAAATGAAAAGTTGAAATTGTAAGCAGTAATATTTACCCTTCATTTCAAGACACAAAGTTTTGCTGTTACGGACTAACTCTGAACTCTGGTGTGACTAGTAACTTATGGTGGCTAAATGTTAGCCAAACTGTTTGCAAACTTGGGAAAGATAATGCTGTGTAGCTGACATTAGAGTCAGTGCTACTGTTATAAATACTACTGAGCAGGTGGTTTCATTTACTGTTTTTCCATACTTGTTACTTGTGGCCACAGTGGCCGTTCACCTGAGAAAAAGTTCCTATACAGTCTTGCTTTAATGAAACAAATACTAGGTGAAATACTCATAGCCTTAAAGGGGCACCAGGGTTAAACTTGGCTGTCGGGCCCCTATTGACCTCCAACTCCACATCTATCACCCACTGTTCACCATTTGTGTACCCTGTCTCTCCCAACTTCTCATTAAGTAACGTGCAGACAGCGGACTATATGTCAGATTCATAATTTGCCTAGAGACCCAGAAATCAACCCATAAACCTACTACCATTTTTTTTTTCTTTGTGTCAGTTAGAGTGTGTTAATTAAACATAATTTAGGAATAAACATAACCCTGGAATATGCTCCATGTGAACCTAATGAAAACAAAAATGATAAATGTCTTAAAAACCATATTTTGACACAGGCACCCTCTTAAAAAAGACTGGATGACAAGATTAATAATGCAGGTCCCAGCTTAGTTGAAATTGTCCTCTAATGATGCAAATCTCTTACAAATCTGCACTTAATCAAATTACTAACATGCAGTGTATGTGCGAATTTGGGGGGGGGGGGGGGGGGGCATGCAGTATCACATATGAATCCATGCAGCAATCAATACCTGCATTTATTCACAAAGTAATTGTACTCTTACTAGACTGAGTTGTTGAATAAGAAAAAAGCAAATATGCACATTGGTGTTTTATATTTTTTAATTTAAAATCTAAATGGTTATCTTCAGTAAGCGTTCTCCACAGCAGTTACAGCTTCTTTGCAAACAGGGTCCAGTTCTCCATCTCCACCTTCGGGGAAAAAGCACAGCGCGGGTTGCCAGAACGCTCAGCGCTTTGACATCACAGTGTCCGCTATCCGTCCTAACCAAACTCACCAAACTGCAGCTGCTTTATATTACAGCTGAAGACGATCTCCCCGTTGACAGCGAGCTCCACCATGTTCCAATCGCTCGTTTCTTCCAAGACGCTGTGGTGTCCGCGCGCTCTCAAAGCGGCTGCCGACATATTGGATGGACAATGTTTGACCTCACCTAAAACATTCAAGAAAACAGACAACAAGCAGGTATCCTAATTAGACTCTGATGCGGAGAGAAACATACCCTGGAGACCCTGCAGGCGGCGGGACCTGTGTTTGACGACCCCGTTGGATTCATAAGGTCCGCTGCAAATTGTCACTCGCGCGTTTCTCGGCATTGTTTGTTGTGATCACCTGGGTAACTGTAACACAATGCACGCGGACTCCTTTCCCAAAATGTGTGCAGGATTCCCTATTCAGCATTAGGCTGTTAATGCTTTAGACACACTAAATTACAATATGAGAACCACAAAATTCTGATTGTAGCCTACTTTTATAGTAGTATGATAGTATGAGTAAAATGCTAATTCCACTTTATGAAAATTACTTTCAAGGAACTTTATTACTTTTCCTTAGGTCTTAATAACTAACCTTACTATGTCATAATTATATAATATAATTATATTTTGGGGCATGTGGGTGGGGAACAGGGAGCGTAGTGCAGGCTATGTCCAGCTATGGATGAGTAGTGGAATGAAAGGGAAGAACGTTGTTTGTAATTTTTCTTAAATTTATGGATGCAACGTTTTTTAATAATGTGTTTTGTATAGGCTATAGTCTCAGTTTTCCTTAAAATACATATTCTGGTTCCACATAGCAACATGGTCAATACATTCAGAGCAATTCTGACATGTTCAGATGCTTCAGTACCTGTAATGTGCACTAAGTGGATGTGTGTGCAAGGTGACATTTTTCATAAACCACAATCAGGGGAGATTTTTTTAAACTTTAACATTATATTGATATGCATCTATTCAGTAAAATGAACACAAGTCTTTATTTGATTTTGTTTTCTTTTAATCTTCAACAGGACTTCATAAATACAACACTTGGACAGTCATAAACACAGAGATCACTTCTGGTTAGTAAGTTTCATACTTTTCAAACTTGCATTTACACCCTGTAACAGTAGGCTATATCATACAAAAATAAATAACTTAATTGATATATTCTTCTCATAAATTTACAAATGCACAGTTTTCATCACACTTAACATTCTTTGATAGACTAATGATCCCTTGATCACTTGCTTTTTGTTTCTTGTGTGCACAAGCACAACACAAGTCTCAGTATACAGAATACAGTACAGTATGAACTCACATCTAATGATTTTATAAAATAATACATTTTTCAACAGACATTTTAGTAATATGACATCTATTGTTGGTACGATAGACAGCCATTTACAAAGACAACACAAACAGATATTGCATAGAAGATTCTAGTTTTACAATTGTACCATAATCTTCAGAAAATCATTAGATAGTAGCATGCGATTTGCAAGTTGACATACGATGACACAATCAACCATTTATCATAACTCACAGACTACTTTTGCTCCATCAAACTAACTGACAGGCTTCACGGACAAAATGATGCAGACATGGAAAAAGGAGAGTGAATTCTGAGTGCTAGACTCTCTTTTCTGTAATTTTTATGTTTCCCACCAACCGTATCAGTAGCACTGGTTGTCAACAGCAATAAAAATACTCTATTCTTTGGCTAATTCATCTCAATTTAGTGCAAAACAACAATCAAAAGCACAAGTTTATTTTACGTACGGACAGTAGCCACTTTGACATACATTTGAATTACATCATCAGCAGCACCTAATACACTTAACAATACAATTAACAACAAAACAGCTTTACATTTTGTTTTACAGTTTATGTATATTTGTGAATGACTTGAGAAATACGTTGTTGCAGCACAAAAAACACACATTTAAACTCACACCACCACTATTTTGAATGGCACTGACAGTTTCCTATGATTGACTTCCATTCTTTAAAGCTTGTGCCTCTCCCTGTGATGGAGTCTTGGTATGAGCCTCTACTTTAGTCTGGTCCGGTGTCTCCAGCAGAACCTGTGGCAGTGGTTGCTGATTCTTGGTCAGGTCAGCTGGTCTCTGCTGCGGTGTTTTGTTTTGCCAGTTTGTGTCTGTTTGCGTGTGCGTCTCCAGCGTCTGACCCCGTCTTTGCTCGGTCGGATTGGAGCTGGAGTTACATTTATTGCACAGATCCCTCATGTCCAGGAGTCCACGCACCAGACACTTGACAAATTCTGCTGAACATGTCTGCAGGCTCTCGTGGAAACTGGACACAGAGAAGATAATGTGCTCTGACTGAGGGTTGTAGCATGCTCCATAGCCATTTGGAACCACAGGTCCGTAGCAGCAGAACATCTCAACAGTAGTAGGGACCTGAGGGAAGAGTGGAATCCTTCAGTACTGAACACTGTCCGTTTTATTAGGTGTGTGTTGTAAAGTTTGTTGTCTGCCAGTTATATAAAGAAAACCTAAATTGCAGTTATAACTAACTGGCATTTTATCAAAAAAAAATCTCTATCTCTCTAGTGTCACCTCTGGTGAAACAGCACAGGTATGTGCTTGCAGATTTAGTATTGCACTTTCATAAATTTGGGTAATTCAGAAGAGACAGAAAAGAATTATCAAAAATAAACCAGCTGAGGCTGAGATATCCTGACTTTTGTCTCTAGTATGGGTCAAGCTCCAAAAATGCTGGATTCTGTAGTGTCTTTCATTTAAAGCTGCAACAATTAATCGATTGGTCGATTGAAAACAAAATGAATGTGCAACTTTTAGATAATATAGATAATAAATTGATCATTTAAATCATTTTTCAGGCAAAAATGCAAAAAATCTGATGGTTCCAGGTTCTCAAATGTGAGGATTTAAAGTGTTTCTTGTTCTTATGTTATAATATATTAAATATTTTGGAGTTTTGGACTGTTGGTCCGACAAAGCAAGACATTGGATGACATCACCTTGTGTTTTAGGATATTGTGATCGTCAGTTTTCATTGTTTTCTGATATTTTACAGAACAAACAATGAATCAATCAATTGAGAATGTAATCTGCAGATTAATCTATAACAACAATAATCATTAGTTGCAGCGCTACTTTCATTAGAACCATCTTGGCTCCTAAACGCGTACTTCTCTTAAACCCCACTCCTCCCGTTTGTGGCTTAGGCTTTTTTGTTAAAAATGTTAATTCTCAGACAAAAGCTGAGAATACCGAAGACTGAGCGGTACTCCATGTTAAACTGAACTTCATAGATTTGTGGAGTGTCCCTTTCTAAAACATTTTTGATTAAGTATAGCTACAGCTTAATGTTCTAAATTCATAAGACCATACCTGGCTTGTAGAGAGAATGAACTGATTACTGATGAGATGGGCTTCGTCTTTGAATATTTCTGGCTTCTCCAACTTCAGTTCATGTGCAATTTCACGAAGTCCCAGTAAGTGATTGTCTATTGCCTTCCCTGTAATAGCCTGAAAAGGAGAATTAATGCATATTGTAGGCTAATTGTATTTTACTTGTACTTTTTGCAATAGAAATCTGGATGAGATTAGAGAATATTTACCAGAATAGTATAATTTGTCTGTGCAGTTATGGCATCTCGTAACAGCTCCATCTTTTCTGTATCCTGGAGAAACAAACAACTGAGAATCAATGCTAGACTATTAAATACCTTTATTTACAGTAAGCAGTTTTTCAGGGTGGAGCACATCAAGTACAGTCTACTACATCATGAAGTACAAAATCGAATGACATCATTATATTACATTTCATCACATCATTCAAACTGAGTTTTTACTCTGTAACAGCAGTCATTTAAATTAGACAGTATGACTGTAACATCCCAATCATCTTACGCCTGTGCTTAGTTCCCCATCAGTCATTGCTTTTGCAAAGGCCATGGCTTCTGGTGTGGCAGAGCGGATGTTGTCCACTCTGCCTTCCTGAAAACGCCGTATAGAAGCGCTCTCATACGTCGACACTGTTCTGCCGTGACATCTAGAGTAACACACAAAGAGAAAGCCTTGTAGCTTGGAGCCCCGGGTTAAAGTGACATGTCAGAATCCTGATATATATTTATCTTTTTCTTACCGGTAGTAGGCTAACTGAAGAGCAACCTGGATGTAGGCATCTGGACTCATTTTCTGCTTTTTGATAAACTCTTTCCCGTAATCGTGGAATTTGTGGACATTCATGTCCAGATTTTTCACCAGCCTGAGCAGATAAGAATGAATCCTGCTATGAGCTGAAAGCATGTATTCATTTGTTTGAGTATACAGAAACCAGAGAAGAGCCAGACCTCTGTAGTTTGTCAGCGGAAGAGGCAAGGAGTTTGTGAATCTCTGGAGTACATTTCCAGCGGAGTCTGCGTGGTGCATGCAGCTCGCTCACACTTGCAGCCCTCACCAGCTTTGATGGGCTGCCAATCCTGATATCACATGGGAATATAATATAATTAAAAAATATATTTTTAAGTATAATCTTATTTGGATTTTCTGAGAATATGCCGCTAAATAGCACACACCTATGTTGCATTATTTCTTACATGTATTTGAGTAGATACTCTGTACACTGCACTAGTACAATTCCTTCAAATGGTGAGTGTTCACACACGACTCCGCAGCAGCCATCAGCTCCTACGACAAACTGACAGTAATGTATATTTTCAGTGCCATTTTCTTGAGTTAAACCAAACTGCAATGATAGATTAAAGTTACATGAAAGTTACATCAAACATGTAATTCAATGGGAACACCCAGCTTCCATCAGAATTTCTTTAAATGTAAATTCTTAACTTTACATTACATCCAGATGTGATGTCCTCAGTAATTAAGGCGGTAACTCAACCCTACTGTATAACATCCATGCTTCATCTACATTCCTTTTGTCCTCACCTCCTTCTTTCTTCTTTTCTTCAATAACAATGGTTTAACCAGTGAGATTCACAGTGTGCAACAAGTCAAGAAGGCGCACATTAAAGTAGCCTTAATAGCCAAATGTGCTCACTAACCTGCATCGGCTTGTCATACCAGCGGTTGCCCCCATTCTTGGCCACTCCTCCGCCGTGCAGCATCAGCATGGCACGTGTGGTGTCACTTAGCTCAGGCCCAGTGGCGTCATCAAGACAGACCAGACACAGACAACGCTCGATCATGTCCAGAGAGTCCCTGTTAGTAGACTCTAGAGGATAATACGTTAAAATAAGTCAATTATGTGGGACAAATACACTGAGATCCACTGGACTTAAAAACTATTCAAAGACCTACCTCTCATTAGCACACTACGAGCCTCGGCCCACTCTGTCCGTCCATCTGAAGTGAGAAGACCAATAGGTGGGAGCCGCTCTTCTTCGCTGCCAGCCATCCTGGCGATCTTCTCCAGCTGAGTCAGCAGGTCTCTTTCATTCAGTCGGCGGAAGTTGATCACCACATCCAGCACAAAGAACTGGACAGGGGTTCAGATCAGACATAGGCTGTTTCAATGCACTTGTCCCTGATGTTTTAGCTGGGAATCTATACTGCAGGCTGAAGCACATAGGATAATTGTTTTCCTTAAGACATGAACACATGGGGACATCTGGTAGGGTGTCCATGCTGAAGGGCAACAGAGGATTAAAGGAATCTATCAGGTATGATAACATCATATTTACTGAAGTGATGGCTGGGATTTGAAAATTAGGCAACATTGCTACAACAAAGTCCCAACTGGGAAAGTAACATGAAAGATCAATGTACAATAAGACATGTTGTAAAAAAGCCTGCAGTATAGCCAGATTATCTATTCTTATCTATTCCTTTATTTGCAGGTCAAACTACAGGTTACCAAAACCAAAATATCTGTAATAATCCCTCACTGCATTGGAAAACAGTGTGTGACTAAACCAGGCTATTGGCCTGTAGACTGTGGTGGATGTTTACTACAGGTTGTTTAGGTTAGTTTTCATTGTTCACTGTTCAATGTTTACCAGTGTTTTCTCTTCCAAATATGTTTGGTTATTGGTTTTTAATCATTATCTAGCTGCTTATGCCTTGTTGGACTTGTAGCTAAGCATCCTGGATATTCAGCAATGTCACAATGTTCACAGCTCTCTGCAATTAACTTATTAGGGTTAGGAATGCTGTCCAAGACTAACAACATAAAATAAGAGTTGTCATAAAAAAAATAGATAAAGATTGAACACTAAAGTTTCCATTGGAACTATTTCAATATTTTTCAATCTGTGATAGATGGGTTCTTTAATCTGGAAAGCTAAACTAAATTGAGATAAATCTGAATCTGATGTTTTTATCTTCATATTCAGCAATTATTGCAAGTGGGAACAACTGACGTTACTTCTTATGGGATCATCACAAGTGTTTCAGTTATCTGAATGCTTATTTGAGCACATTTTCTGTGGAGTTGCAACACAGTGGCATGCTGAAAGCTGCTGGCTGATAATTAACTTAACAGAGAGCAGTTGTCGGTGGGCTGTGGCTGTTAATCACTCATTGGGAGATAAGTGAGTATAGTGTCCACAGAGCCTGTTTACAATATCATCAGTCGCAAGTGATGATCCATATGTTCTTCTGTGACAGGGACACAATGTATAGTCTAATTCTCACTCTAAGTAAGTGAAACTCGCTGTAGACATTGTTTTTTGTTCTCTGGTTGTTGTGAGGTCACCTGAGGTGATTAATCCATGGCATATTTAGGACCTAATCTGTATTAGATCATACGTTAGGGATGAAAGTTCATTCTTGACCTTCAGATTAAAGACAGCATGTCAGATGGTTGAAACCTAGGGAAAAAGTAAATGGACCTTGAGTTGAGGTTGATTGTCAAACTACTGTTTTCAAAGTCAAGAATGAATTTTTATGCTTATAAGCCATCACAATTGAGAGGTCCTGAAAGCGCTGAGCTCACACATCAACTGATCCATCTCCAACTGGAGACTTTGAAACTTGAGAAATTGGACCTTGGTATTGTTTTGTCAAACAAGTCCATGACAACTTTGGGTTTCTTTTTCACTGTGTCTGACCTGGTTTTTACAAGCCACAATGATGTGTTCAGGTTCTGGCATCACGCTACTCTCCTGGGCCACTAGTGTGTCCCTCTCAGGCCCCGGTAGACGGTAGGAAGAGAAGAGGCGATAGTATTGCTCCATACATAGAGGAGTTCCAGCCAGCTGGCCCCGGGCGTAGTCCACGGGCAGTGCACGTCTACACACAGACACGCGACTTTGTCAGGCCTTTTACTTACACATAGAAAATAATTCTATTGTGACTGAATCTCTCAAGTTCATTAATACTCTCATTGTGACTTACGCATCAAGGAGAGTCTTGTACTCCAAAACTCCAGAAATTAAGTGTGCAGCAAACCTAGAAAAGAAAAAATTCCCATTGTAAAATAGTTCCCAAAAAAGAAACACACACGTTGTACACGTTGTTGTCGCTCCTTTGCACACTCACTGAGCCTGCATGGGATAATGATTGCCGCTCTTAGCCATGTTCTTGTGTAAAGCATTACACTTAACAATGCAAATGCTATATGTAAATCATCTGGTTAAGGAGCCAGTCCCAGATCAATACCCTGTCAACCAAACCACAGCCTTCATTGTCTATCAACCTTGCCACCTGTAGCGTGGCCTGGCCTCTCAGCCCTCAAGGTGTTCTGGATAATGACCCTATCTGTCAATGTGTAGCAACGAAGTGTTCAATTTGCTATAATCTATTAAAGCCAGTCTGTGAGTTATTTATACAGTTCACTATCATTTCTCAAGTCTTCCTGCACTAATGAAATATCGCCTGTCAAGTGGTAACTTGATGTATGGCAATCACAGCTTGTTCTTTTACATTAGAGGATGGCTTACAAGGGACAGTGCTACTGCATGACAATATATTGGTTTGTCTTGTCTTATTGTATCACAGCGTGAGGTTTCTCTCATGACTCACTTTTCTTGCTTGTGCACTGTCTAATACCTTAGAGAGTCGATGGGAGCCCTAAAGTTCTGCTTAGGGAAGACCATCACAGGACTGGAGTTGACGGGCAGAGCCAGTCTGTTGTTCAGGTACATGTCATTCAGCCAGTATTCATACACCTGCAGTAGGAAATAGAGGAATTTTTTTAAAGGCACAATCTATTGGTAATTGTGATCTAATAGTGAACAAAGGAGGAGCACCAACACAAGCAAAGAAAACACAATGTTGAATGTGGCTATCGGTTTGAAATTGATTGATAAGTCTACACAGACTGAGTCTTACAGACTTAAGTCTGTAAATGTTTTCCAATACTGTGAAAGGTTTGTTTACATCGGTAATGCAGTAATGGTACATTTAATATATATATAAAAATGTCAGAGGTTTGCCCTTTAAAACTGTGTATTTTTACCACAGCATTATTTACTGAAGAATTTATCTTAACTTTAAAGTTTTAGGTTTTAATAATTAATCATAGTCCTTAGTGTTGCTAGCTGACACCTTGTTTTTGGATTTGCACACCATCTGTTTACCCAGTTTGCCTTGTTCTCCCTCCTCTCCATGAGTTTGCTCTGTAGTAGCTCCCCCACTCCTCCAGGGGCTCCAAACTGCTTCACTATATTTTGAGTCTTGTTGAACTGCTCCTCTGTGAGCAGGTGCTTCATACACCGCAGGTACATGTCCAGTGTGTCTTTCAGGGCGGGGAGCGGCAGCTTTGGAAGACCCTGAACAGCGTCGGGGATAACAAATCATCAAAAATGTTTCTAAATTTGTGACTGTGCATCAACATGTGAAAACTTGCCAGTCTCCTCTAACACACAAGCAGTATGAGTTTATCAAGAAAATGCTTTAAATAAATAACAATTACTGAGAACAACTTCAAACTTGTAGATTATTAACTTCACTTGACTCAGAATAAGGAAATATTTAATTAAAATGTCACAGTATAGTAATCTATTCTTAAAAATCATGGATACTTTTTTAAAAGTCGATTTCATTACTGAATCTTAATATTCTTTACATACAAAAATTTTGGCGGTCCTAATTGATAAAACAGTTTTTCTCTCATGCATATTCCTGTAAAACAGATGTAGAAATAAGTCAGATATAAGATATTTACATCTCCGCCCCCTATGGAGGGCTCCTCGTCCAGAACTGGCATGTTGGCGGTGCAGAGCAGGAGCCAAGTATGCTGATTTCCTCTGAGACCGAGTCTGTGTCCACAAATAAAATGATCTCAGGATCAAGTTCCGACAAATGAGTGCGATTTAAAACTGAAAGTTAAAACAGTCAGTCAATCTGTAGTTGTCTTTAAATGTAACACAACTGTGGGGATATTTACAACAAATGTACAGTGCTACTCAATAAATAAAGCATAGGCTATCTACTAAGAAAATACAAGAATGCGCACCTTGGGAGATGTTCACTTGCGGCATCATTTTCAAAATTGTTTCGAAAACCTGCGCATTTGATGTCAGCATGCGATCATGAATAACACTAATAAATGCACGAAATTTAAATTTAAATTAATCATTACATAAAAATGAAATGTTTTACTCACCAGAAAGAAAAAACACAATCCCACTTGTCCCGGGGCTCAAGCACTGAGTTTAGGTTTATCCATCTAGACTTTAGTCCATTTCTGGCAAAATTTCTTTTAAATTTCACAACTATGATCCTTCATCATTTTGAGCATCTTTAAATCCCCAGCATGACAAGAGCACACAACTCCTTCGCTGGCTCAGGAGAGATGCTGAGAGTGATACCTCACCCTCCTGGCAGCCAGGCTCCTCCCAGAAGTCCTGCTATTCGCCAAGAAGTTTATTTGGCAATTCACATCCTCGCCCCACCTTATTTAGACAACGTCTGAACGGCCTAAGGTGCTCACAGAAGAACAATTAGGATGTGTTTAGCATGGACTTCTTCCCTTGGCTTTTTGAATTTTCAACACTTTTCGTCAGCAATTTGGGCGAATGCATTGCTTCCACCTCACTGCATCTGACTGGTTTAATTGGCGTTGTGTATTGAATATTACATGCAAAGATTTGCATTTTGGACAAGCGTAGATGCCCTGACAAACTGCTGATTTTCCACACAGTATTAACGTCAGGATCCTATATAAAACTATTATTATATTTTGTTCCCTAACTGTTTTTAATTCAGATAATTACCTTTTCTATATTGGCTGTTTTATAGTACTAGTAAGAAGCACAAAACTTCCTCAGTTTAGGCTTAATAACTTTGATATTCGATTGTTCAATTAATGCTTATTCAAAGGGAAAATCCAGGAATGTGTATAAGTGAAAAACGTTTTCTAAATATAACCATAATTTTAAAAGCAACATCGTGTCATCATTATGATTCTATTAGTATGGATTCCTTCACTTGTAGAGGAAGTAACAATTGTCTTATGCAGAAATAAATAATTTCATTAATTGCCTAAATTAAAAAAACATAAACATTATCATTCACATAATATTGATTTAATTATGTACATGAATATACATGTATGTACAGTGCAGATTATACAACGAGGCTATGCATTCCAGGAGTACATCATCCAAAATAAACAAAATAAACAGACATCAAGAAGTAGATTTCCGTTCATGTCCATCTGTTTTATCTTTCTAAAACTGACGTGTGACATATTGCATATTGAGTTTAGCAGCACAACTCTGGCAAAATAAATACAGTTTACATTGAAAGACGCAGATACATTACAGTTTTGTTTAAAATACATTTACACATAATCCCTGAATACGATATGAGTCAGTTTTTGATACAGTGATACATACTGTTAATGAATAGACATTTATGTCAACAAATCGTTCACAATACTCCTACTTTAAGATGAACAAACGCCAGCGAGCGCCTTTCTACTGCAAAAGCTTGAAGCTACTTGATTTGACAATACCCGGGGGAAATTGTCACCAGAAGCAGGAAAATGATTTATGTTGTTACACAATCCTAATCGTGTTATGCAATTGATTTGATCGGATGGGATGCACACAGCTCTACATGGGCACTTTGATAGTTTCACTCAGTTAAAGGTATTTTACGCATACTCTCCTCCTGAGGATTCCTCCTCTGAATACGACCGTTGCGCAAAGGTTTCAGTGCCGTTCTCGTCGATCGTTGTGCACAACCCCTTTCTCTTCTTCTCTCGTTGCTCCATCTTAATCGTATCATACAGTCCCGTTGGGCCATCCTCCAGGAGCATATTTCGCTCGGAGAAAGAAGGTTTCATCTTTGTCACGTTCTTCAGCAGAAGGAGCGCCGGTGCGTAAAGTACATTGGCGAGGCCCATGCCCAAGTTGAGCTGAACAAAGCCCAGGTCGTGCACTATCTGTCCTGCCACCACCGGCCCCAGGGCATAGGCCACGCAGTAAGAGATGTCTGCAATGGCGTACACACTTCCATACACCGACACATGTCGCACATCCACTAGGAAACCCAGTGTCGGCAGGAGCGCCGTGTCCACGAAGGCGATGCCAAAACAGATTCCGCACAGAGGGATCATGAGCTGTCCAAAGTTTTTACAGGCTGGCACTGTGCAGGAGCTTGCGCCTATGAACACCATACCTATAGCCCCGTAAAACCACTGGAGATGTGGGTACTTGGCTGCTAATTTGACAGTGAGATATACACCTAAGACATGAGGGAAGAAGGCAGGGAACCACGTCATACCGATCTCCCACTGACTGGCGTGCATGTTCTCCTCCATCCAGGTGGCAATTGTGGGCTCCAGGAAGGCTAGAGGGATGTTACAAATTGTCAGAGCACCAGCCACTACAGCAATATATGGATCAATCATCAGTTTATAGATGGGGGTTCCCACTGGCATGTTTTCTCTCTCTCGATTAGAGAAAGGTTTCAGCACAATCAGGCACATTATGCCATCGATGAGACAGATCGAGGCCAGAATCAGGAAAGGCACCCGCTTCCCTGCGAACTGATAGAGGACACCTCCGAAGGGGGGCGCCACAAGACTTCCAAAAGAAATGAAAGCCAAGGCAATACCCAGCGCTTTGCTCCTCTCTTTCTCCTCTTGGTACTTGTCTGCGATCAGAGCTATCCCCGAAGTGTCCGCGAAAGCCGAGCCGAGGCCCTGCATGCTGCGCGCCAGGAACAGAGTCGCGTAGTTATCTGCGAAGGCAAAAATAATGGTGGAGAGAAACATGACATTGAGACCGATGAAGAGTGGAATGTCGTACCCGACTCTGTCTATAAATGTTCCACTTAAGGGGTTCACTAGGAGCTGCAGGATGGCCTTGGAGGCAAAAAGAACACCAATCTGTAGGTCGAAGTTCCCCTTGGGTACTTGGGTGCTGTTAGTGGAGTTGATGTGTGGTGCAGCAGCTTGGGCAAGATCCGCTGCATTCTGTAGCCCTTCAAGGTAATCGGGTATAATTGGCACAATTACCATGTAAAGCATGTTGTCTAACAAAAGTACTACACAGACTATTACTAGAATAATCCGTTTCTGGCGAACTGGGTCTTGGATTACATTGCCCAGTTGTTTAGTTCTTTCGCCCATCTTGGACAGTTTGGAGGCGGCAGATTGCGCTAAATTATTGGCTTGTCCCTCTGTGGTCCCCTCCGACTCCATAATTTTCTCCCTTTCTGGCTCTGGTCTTGTCTTTTGAAAAAGAAAATCGGCTCCCCAAGTTGATTTGTTTACAGAATTACGCACGCTTGGTACATCTGTTCTGTCTTTGATTTCGTTTTCTTATCCAACACCGGGAGCCCTGCTAATGAGCTAGATAACTTTCCTCTGCTTTACCTCTTCCCTGTCCCTTGCGCCGTCCGTCATCGCACGCACTTTTCCACTCCCGTGACTTGGACTCGTTTTATCCCCGTCGTCCCTAGTTGCTTCATTGTCTCATATCCCGTCATTCAGGTGACGCGCTGGTCCCGGACTGCAGTTACAGGTTGGGGATTCACCTACAGCTCACAGTGCCGGCTCCATTGGCGCACTAGCTGTTTTAGATTCGTCTGCTGCGCGCTTCCGGCTCCCAAACGCTCCCAGCTGTCTCCAGTCACCTGTAACGCTGTGAGCTAAGTCATCATTTCACATCAGCCGGACTGGTTTTTGTCGGCCGTGGAAAGAATACACACTGCAGTTTGTTGACTCCCATAGGTGTCCCCCTTCCCCCTCCCATCTTCGCCGATGGCTGTGACGCACGGTCCTGCTGCTCTCCAGAAGATCTTTTATGCTAATTAATACAAAATCCCTAGTGCGCACTGCTGTCCGGTCAGTTGCTTCAAGGCAGAGCCGAGGATGCATAATGCTGCCAGATGATGTAATTTTTAACCTCCTCAATTTGAAACTACACTTATCTGCAATTTGATTATTTAAGTCAATCGCTAAAACTATGCGCACGTTTAGCGTTTGACTTAACGTGGGGTTAATAACTTAGGGGAACCTGTGAGTTATTCAGCTTGAGCTCAGAATCATCACTGCCACAAACAAAACAGAACAAAACTAAAATCCACACAGATTTCCGCCTTACTGGATAAGAAGATTCAGCACCACACTCCAGTGGACAGCTCCACAGAAGATGTCACTAATAGGAGGTGAAAGCGATGAAAATTAAATTCACCAACATTTTCGGTCTAATAGAAACCTACCAACCACCTCACCTCATTATGTTCTTAAAAGCAAGATGTTGGTGGTGCTTCTCGGACAACAGGGGTCCGAGGTGACTTTAGGTTCAAGCCCCCACATCCAAACTGCATCCACTACTGCGTGTTTGTGTGAAAGTGTGCTTAAAAGAGAAACATCTTACCGCAGTCAATCTTCACGATCGGTATTAAAATTATCATCTATATTTCCATATATTATTGGCCTATTATTGACTTCCTTTTCTTTCAAAATGTACTGAACATTTTGTCTCTTTTTTTAAACAAATATAGCTTTTAAAATCTCGCTAACGTTTAGACGTCCACGCTGGATACACATTGTTGCAGTAAAAATCTAGAACTCTACAAGTCTACTACTTTCGTATTTCAAGAAAGGTTCAAGAGATCGTATTTGTTCTGCTTTCAGTCGACATGAGACAAGTGAACATGGAATTTAAATAAAGCTGGACGCTGCCATCTACCGGCGTAGAAATGCTTCTGCAGCTGTCACCAACATTTACCGTTCTCGGCGAAAGCACTCTGCTAATGGAAATAATTTGATTTCAAATGCAAATCAACGTCTTAAGAGAAGTTTCTTGAATCACTTATCAAATTGCAGTCAGCTTTCTTTAGATACGTTCTTTCAAGGTATTGATTAAGACATGGTCTCCCTCCATGGGAAGCGTTTTCTACTGTTGTCTCTGTTTTGTTGTCAGCCTTTGCAGCAGACTACAGACTGATTAGCTCTGAAACATAAGACAGAGCAGTATTGACATCTAGTGGAGGAAAAATTAATTGGTTCAAAGTACATTTGAAGCCCGAAAAGTGGACCCTACCAGAACACAGATGTGCGTGTTGACATCTTAAGTTTCAGTCATGTTGATTATTAACAGTCATATTTTCCCTGTTGGTTTTTCTCTTTCGGTGTCACGTGTCCTTGTTCTGCCAGTAGATGTCCTCATACCCCTTTGCATTTTCACTGAATTACAGTTAAAGACTGCTTTTCTGATTTCCAACTTTTTATACTTGTCACAGCATAACAATGTCCACATTATACTGTCAGTAACAAACAACATAATTTTGTGTGAATTTAAGATATATTTTTCTCTCTTTCCCTTTTATCACAAGGGCCAAGTAAGGGGATAGAAGACAGAGACCCAGGCCTGGCAACTGTGAAAATAAGCCAAGTACACATACCAAAAATACAAGAATACAACCACATAGGTTAAATGTATATATAAATGTTTCCATAAACACAATGAAATCACAGTGCTTCATTGCTAATCATGCAACACAGATCTACCAAAACGCAGGATAACACGTTTTTTGATGAGACTTACTTTTTCATGGTCAGTGAGATGTGGGGAGGATGGTGGGCCATGTTTGGCATGTATGTGATGTCTGGCCATTGCATAGTGCAGATTTCCTGTTCTAATGGCTGTTTTGTGCCATGAAAAACAAATTTTAAGAGCTTTGAGAATTCCTTTATGAGTTCTGGCAAGTGCAGTGGTATATGATATATGTGCATGTCAGACTGTCAGACAACTACATATGCAAGGATGAATATTGGTCGAATGCAATTAATTTTGCTTTAAACCACTACAGACGCTGTACATTTCCAGTGTCTTTGAAGCAAATCAGACAAATCCAGCCTGCCGTTTTCCCCGGAGCTTTGTTTGACGTAGACGGCTTAAATCCAGGCAATACATGTTAGGAATCTAACCAAAAAGGGGGCTCAACATTTTTCAGTTTTATTTTTAGATGAAATGTTACGTCACATTAGTGAGAGAACAGCCTTGATAATCACATTTATTTCCTTCAGTAAACATACTGTAACTGGTAAGCTTCAGCAGAGTCATGAAGGCCTGGCGTCTGGTTCATCCAAGAGACTGCTGTGCTCTCTCTCTCTCTCTCTCTCTCTCTCTCTGTGTGTCTCTCTCTCTCTCTCTCTCTCTCACACACACACACACACACACACACACACACACACACACACACAGGAAGTTACAGATTAACAAACACAAAAAAATCTGAGTATACACAGCCTTGTTTAGTGGTTTTGCTGGTCACCTCTTTTTGGGGGGAAAACAATCTGTTTTTAGTTCAGTGTCCTCTTGACTGTTGCAGGGGGAGGAGTCTGAACTGTCCTCAAAACTGGTTAGGCTGTTTAGGGGATCAACATTTTTTGCTGTTTTCCCAGTGATTCTGATCTGATTTGAAAGTAGCTCAGGAGATTCAAGATCCCCATGTAATCTTGTGCAGTCGCTGAAGTATTAATTTCTAACAGCTGAACAAAAGCCCAAGCCACTGCAGCCAAATGCACAAAGATAAAAAAAATATAATATAAGTTGTTCTTTTGGTAGACTAAAATCTGTAAATAGATGGAATAGTATAGATTGACCAAACACGCATAAAATAACAACACGGTACTTGCTGGACTAGCAGGATAAGTTTAAAAATTTGTAGCAGTCTGTAAAGATGTTTGTAGGCAAATTCCTCAACTATCAGAGTTCACATGGTTTGCATACCAGCTGTGGTGGGAGACAAACTAAAATCCTTAAATTGTAGCAATACTACTGTTGCATTAACACAGACAAGAGTCATCAATAACAGTAAACAGATGTTAGCAGTACACAGTAAAAACACTTATTGTGAACAGGATTGTGACTTGGACCTCCAGTTTTGGGGATGTCTGTGCTTCTGGATCAACTGAAGAGAGAAAGGAAGAAAATAAGCATGGACACGTAGAAGGAAGGACGACAAAAGGGGTGAAAAAAGAAGCAAAGTAATCAGGAAAGAGGTAAGAGGAAGGAAGGGCATGAGAGAAAGAAAGAAAGAAAGAAAGAAGGAAATGGAAGAAATAAGGAAAATAATCAGGAAAGAAGAAAATAGGCTGTTCCTGAAAAGTTTACATTGTGGATAATATTTTTAGCCACGCCAATAGCATGATTCTAGCGCCACATTTTTGGCGGACATTGCCTGGTAACCAGCATGTTAGCATTGTCACTGTTAGCATGCTGACTCTTATTACTTGACAACAGTGATACAGTACTTTATGATCTTGTCTCATGTTAATGTACGATCCATGCTGTGGAGTGTACATTATGTGTGACTCTAACATGCGGCAGTTGGAGTGCAGAGGACACTGGACACCAATCAAGAACCGGGCATTTAAACAGTCAAAGAATAGATGCGTTGGAAGATGCAGAAGGAAATGGAAAGCAATACAGATTTACATACACATCCTTTAGTTGGTGCTGCCTGTATATTGCATTTGAAAAATAAGCACAGTTGATTGATAGGATTATCCGTGTAGCTGAATGGATTAAAAGCAACATCATTCCCACATGTGAAATCCCTTCATTTAATCAAAGTGCAGTGCAAGCTGCTACCAATGCTGACTGGGGAGATTCATAATTAACTTAATAGGAGAACTGCATGTGAACATAACATCCCTGCATAAGCACAGACAAACTTTAGTTTCAGTTAATCAGCAACATTGTAGGAAAACTTTTAACAACATTGTAGGAAAAATTGTAGGAAGTGGTCACAATAGTGTCCACCCTATACTGGTCAAAGTGTGCGGTTTATTAAATTAAAACAGTGATTTCTAAAGAGCAGAGACACACTTCCACTTTAATCCAGTTTACACTGAAACACTAATCCTGTAAAAATACTGTTTCTTTAAACAAAATCTGTTTTTTCCTCCAATATGTAATGTGTTAGGTGTGTGTTTGATTGTTGTCTAATTGAAAGGGTTTATAATGTTGTTACATGTCCATTTGTCCCATGTAAATCCCACTGTGTTCAAATGTTGTGATTTCTCAAGTTCAATGAATTGTATGGAAGAGCAGCTGTGTTCAGCATTACCTTTGATTGGGGTCTGGGTTATCTAACCGGCTATGACTGTCACTAATAGAGTAAAGGAAAGTGTGGTCCATCTGAGGCAGCAGACATTTGGGCCTGAGGTCAGTCACAAGCTTTTGGAATCACTGTGTGATTCTACCAAAGATGATGATTCAGAGGAATTGGGATTGATTTGGCAAAGTTATGCGCTCCAGGCTGGAGGGCAAACTCTCTTTATTACACCCCTCACTGAGCAGCAAAGGGATTCTGTACACAAGAAGGTTTTATAGTGAGACTGGAAAATGGGCATGGATGCAACATCTTTTCTTTTGTCTTTGCTTTGTAGAGTTACATCTTTTAAAATGTAGCATAAATCGATGTATCTGTATTTCATATCTGAGATGTTTTGACATCACTAAATAACAGAAAGTTGTAATTTCCTATTAAAGATAATTATACAACATAACAGAGAGAAATAGTTATAAACAGCCATGAGCAAAAATCAGCCAGTTCTTTACTGTATTTAGTGATAATTTGCAAGTGTTATCATTTAGCATGCTAAAATAAGATGTTACACCTGCTAAATATCAACATGTTACCATTATTGCTGTCAATATGTTAGCATTGTCTTAAAGACATGATGTAAAAATAATTGCTTATTTTAATATTACATTTATTTTAATAGTGGTTTTTTTTTGTCAATTCAATTTTTTACATGTTGAACAAGCAAAATTCACACATCATCTGTTGCTATGGACACCTTTTCAAATCTCAAACCATGCTTTGTTTAGTCAAAATTCAAACACTTACAACCAATGTTAACTTTATGTTGTGTCACATCGAGATTTAAAAAAAAAAAAAAAGACAAAGTTTTCAGATGCATCGACGCTCTTTGTGACAGATGCAGACTCTTACCTGCTTCCCTAGCACACTTATTCTGGCAGTGTCCTAATTTGTCCACTTATTGGAGTTCAACCTTCAGATATTTTTAAAATGGTGATTCAGCCGGATCCTTTGATAACTATTTTTTGGCATAGCAGGAGAAAACAATAAGGACCTCGAACAAACTAAACTCAGAATAACAAAATCTGTCATTTTCACAGCAATTGATCCTTCTACACAGGAAGACTCTCAAGCTGGATTCAGGCTGCATGTCATTTACTTCCAGTGCAACAAGCATCTTTAAAAAAAATCACATGATATATAGTTAGTTGTTGACTGGGGTTACCAGTGTTATCCAACCTCATCAGCCCCCTTGTTACTTTTAGTTTATTTTCTCCCTCATTGCTCAGGAGGAATGCTGATTCATTTAACAACTTTCTTTCTGGAACAGTCATCATTCTCTTTGATTCTGTCTTTCTCCTGCCCTCGTGGTCATGTTGCTGAGTAATCCTCTCAAAAAGCCCATATGACCAGACATAATCCTCAGTGAACTCTAAGTACCTGAATATGTTTGATTGTAAGAGAGGGGGGAAAAAAAGATAAGCAAAGGACGTTCTCCTGCCAGACACTTGCATTCGAACTATAACACAATCCGGCAGTTATGTGGCGTAAATAACTGGCCAGTGTGGTTTAAATTTAAGTAATCTGTTGGACATCATCTATGATGAAAAATCATTGTCAGATACTGTTTCCATGTTTAACAGCTCCACGTTTAACCAGATCATTCAACCCGTTACTTATTACAAAGCAGGATGGTTTGTACTCTTTCCAGTTCATCAAGATTATTCTTTTTGTGTGCGAGTGCAAACTACACTAAATTTCTTGTCCAGCAGACATAGTACAGGACAAACTGTAAAAATTAGCATGTAGGATTTCATTCGGAACCCGAACTTTTTAGGACCAAAATACTTTTTTGTGCACCCACAATAGATGTAACAAAGAACCCCCACAACCATGCCAACAATGGTCAGGATAAGACGGTCCTTTACCTTATATCTTACACATTTTGATGACTGAATTGCAGATTTCCAAGTATTTTCCCAGTCTGTCCTGGTTAGGGTGAATCTCAAATCCTGTTCCCAAGCGAGCTAGGTGGAGCAATAGGAGTTAAGTGTTGCACATACTGGGCTATACATATCGGCCACTGGAGGTACATGCTTTATTAGACAGAAGACATGTTCTGAGCCAGCGGCAGGGGCATCACCATCACCAAGTTTCTTCTCAATCAGTAATGATTATACTTATGTAAGAAAAGAAGGAGTCAGTCAGACCAAATTCCTGTTTCATTTGCTCAAAGTTAGCATAGACATTCCTCTCAACCATCACACTTTTGACAGTGAGCTGTCAGGCACTTCCTTCATATGTAAATGAAATGGAAAGAAATATCTGAGTATAAATATAGCCTTCCTTTAACAAAAATGTTCAGTTTAAAATGGTCCCGATGGAATGAAGACCATTAGAGATGATGTTAACAGTTGTCTGTCTCTTCCCCTCTCCCTGGGCAGAGCTGAAATATAAAAAATGAATGTGTTAGCTAGGATTATCAATCCCGCTCATGATGTTTCTATCCTCTTGGTTTAAGGAGTTACATACTCTTTTGTATGAAATTTCTTTGGAATAAAAAAAACAAAACAAGAATTACCTTAACATTAACGATAGCCTACCTAGAACTAAAGTTGGCCTAGGACTTCCTGATTTTCATAAGTTTTATCTAGCATACAATTCAAGATATCTGCTTTCTTGGACATATAAAGGCAATTACATAATATATTGAAGGCAGCCTGTGACCTCACAGATTACATAAACTTCTGTGTGGATTGCACTGTCCCAACAAAAACTGTCCACTGTTACTCAAACAACAAACTGGGTAACAAAGGAATGCTGAATGTAAAGAGGAGGGCTTTCAGAGATGGTAACAGGGAGGAATTGAAGGTCATTCAACGGGAGCTGAAGGTGAAGATCAGGGAGGCTAAGGAGAAGTACAGGAGGAAGCTGGAGAGTAAACTCCAGCAGAACAATGATTCTTTAACAGATTTGATACTATGGTGTAAGCTGAACCAGCTACAGCTCAAGGTGACAAAGACTAAGGAGCTAGTGGTGGATCTAAGGAAAGCCAAGGCACCAGTGACCCCTGTTTCCATCCAGGGGGTCAGTGTGGACATTGTGGAGGACCACAAATACATAGGCTATAAAATGGACTGGGCCAAGAACACGCAAGCCCTTTACAGGAAGGGCCAAAGCCGTCTCTATTTTCTGAGGAGGCTGAGGTCCTTCACCGCACGATGATGCTGAGGATGTTTTATGTTTTATGCTGGGGCAGCAGGCTGAGGGTAGCGGATGCTAACAGACTCAACAACTGATCCAAAAGGCCAGTGACATTGTGGGGGTGGTGCTGGATTCTCTGTCGGTGGTATCAGAGAGGAGGATGCTGGCCAATCTTGGACAGTGTCTCCCACCCACTCCATGTGCTGTTCAAACAGAGGAGCACTTTCAGCGCAAGACTTATTCCCCCCAAATGCACCACAGAGCTCCACAGGAAGTCATTCCTGCCTGTGGCAATCAGACTCTGTAACTCCTCCCTCTAAGTTTCTGACACACAGACACTTCAATTAAACTGGACATTGTTATCTGTTTTGTGCAACAATCTGTTTAAAAACCTAACTTGCAAAATTCTCTGCTGCAATTCTGCTACTATTTATTCAGTATTACTGTTCACCATAACAATTCTTTTACTTTTTACTCTTATATTTATGTACTTCTTTATATACCAACATACTATTATTATTTATATTCCTTTTGCGTGTGTGCAACTGTGACACAGAATTTCCCCTTGGGGATTGATAAAGTATTTCTGATTCTGATTCTGATTCTGATTTTTGAATTACCAAGATGTAAGCAGCTGAGTAGGGCTTATGCAATCCTGTCTCAACATAAGAATAGTTTCCCAACCACCTGCTGATTTGGATAATGAATTATATTTTCCTGCTCCATTGTATAGACTATCCAAAAAAGATTTGGTATTGACGTGTTTGTTCTCCATTCTGCCCCAACTGGTACAACCAGATGTTAATGGCAGGCGGTTGCTCAGTCAATGATGCTTTGCTACTCTGATCCCTGGAAAAACTGTAGCGACACAAACAAAGAAAGTGGTAGAAAAACATCAAAATACCACTTTTTTAAAAACGTATTTAACTTCTTTTTACTTGTTTTTAAATTATTTATTGGATAATGTTCTTTGAAACTCTAATAACATCCATTTGTATTGGCAGTTGATCATGTTGGCCTGACAGCTCTATATGTCTGTCAGTGTCTGGGGACAATGATGTTCATGTCATGAAGGTTCTGGTGGTAGATTTGCATTGATTATAATGAAAATAATCTGCCCAGGACGGACGCAGATAGCACATTAAATCTTTATTTTAAGTGAACGAACATCATGACATCTGAAATGTCTAATCCATATTGTTTTTCCGGCAGATGACTGAATTAGCTGGAATAAATGAGAATGATATTGAATATCAACAGGGGCTGAGTTTGCCTTCTGCACATTTCATTACAGCATAATTATGCAACAACCCGCTCCGCTTCCAGGCTGTCGTTGATTAATCTGCTTATAAGTACCAACTGGGGGCTTCTACTGAATGTTATAACCTCTGGGTGTTATCTTCATCATGTGGGTTGAACATCTACTTTGCTTTAATTGCATTCACACGTACCCAGTGGTGGAAAAACTCAGATCTCCTAGTAAAAGTAGTGATACCACGGATAGAAATACTCGTAAAAATCATGCATTAAAGTACTCTCTGGTAGGTAAAGGTCGGGAGGTGGGGTTAATTTTAACTACTGTATGTACGTACTGGGTAGGCTACTTACATCATCCATAATAATAAATCATCCTTTAGTTGATTAAATTTTGTCGTAATTATTAGAATCTGAAAAACACAAATGTGGTGGAGAGTGCAGTATTTTCCCCTTAGTGTAGTGGAGTAGTATATACTATATATTGCAAATACTAAGTAGAGCACAAGTACTTTGTGAGTGTTGAATGGATACTTTCCACCACTACACACATCAGTGTCATTTGAACTGTCACTAGCACTGTGGATATTTTAAAGCATTATCTTTTCATAGTAATATGGTTATCATGCATTTGATGGACATCTCTGCTTTTTTTTGACCGTGAAAAATACAGAAAAAAAGACAAACTCTAGAGAGTTTTAATCCTTTATGAGTCATTCAAGAATTGCTGGATCAAAGGATTGAAGTGTACTTTCTGTAAATTATAAACAGCAAATGGACTGACATTAATATGTTAAAATGCAAGTAAAATGAAATTAACAGGATTTCACAGGAACAATGACTAAACAAAATCTATATATAACTACATTTTACAGTGTAGGATAATGTCATCTGGGCTCCTAGCATCTGGAGTCCAGACGTTCACCACTAACTAATCTTTAAGGATTTCAAAGAACTTCACACTTAAGCTATTTATTCATTTACATGGGATAGTTAGGGTGTGAATAGGCCTGTTTGTGCTGTTTACATTATATTTACATTAAGGTTCAATAAATCACATGCAACATAGCATAGAAACTGAACCTTGTTGTATGTTGATAACATTCCTTATTATCTTGTTATACACCAAATCATATGCTACATTAGAACAATACCACAAAAGTGGACTACTTGGTTTTTGAAACCTACTGTAAGAATATTGATTATATGATAACCAGTCTGTTATTGTGTATTTAAAAATGTCAAAGTTATTCCCCATTTTTAAGGTAAGGCTCATGAGGAAACAAAATAATTTGTTAAGAAACATACTATTTGTATTGTGTATTATTATTATTATTATTATTACAAAATGCACAAGTTAAATAGGTTAATTAAATAGTGTCTAAGTCTCAGTCATAGAAGCAATTTTAAAAACACTGATAAGCAGCCATATCTTATTAAATTTTAAAGCCTAATCTAAACCAGGAATATATCATTTAAATTATGTTAAAGTAGATACCAATATTAATTCTGACTTAACTTATTTGGATGCTACTTAAATGTCACACAGACTTCTGCCTTGATTTCATATGAAAATTGAGAGGCGAGAGGAACGTCTAGTTAATCTACAGCCTCCGACTAATCTGTAACTTGTCGTAGGGGCTGTGAATTGAAGAATGGTCCTCTTGTTTAGAGGATTAGTGCAGTTCTGCTCTGGATACAGAGATCACTCTTGACCTTGCAGAGCACGATGTCAGTGGCATGCTCACACTTCATTTCATTGACAGGCGCAATAAACGAGGAAGGACGCCTTCCTGACTGTCCCTAGGGAAGTCATCGGCTATCTGTCACATCAATATGTTTATAACTTTTTCAATATTGATCTATTTGGTTGGAAACTCGATTCTTGACTTTCTTTGTAGAACTATTTTGTATTTTAGGTCAAGCCTGAAACTAACAGAACATTTGGACATAATGGAGCTCAAAATGAAAGTCATCCCCTACATAATTAAATAAATGGCTAATAAAGTTCATATAGACCTGAGAAAACAGAGAAATTGCGTGTTTGTTACAGAAGTAGCCAAGTCCAATGTTGTTTTTTTGTTGCATTTACTATGTGGTACAATGAACTACTGCTGCTTTACTGCATTGTTTGGACACATGTTGAATTTTGTTCACTGTTCAGCAGCTTGAAGTCACTTCACAATTAATTTTTTTTTTTTTTTTTACAAGATTCCAATTAATTTGTTTAGTTGATAAAATACTTTACGTTATACAACTGCAGACACAAAGGACAACAAATCCAGCACATATGTTTACACAGGATAATGGCTACCACTGACACACGCACGTACATTCACAGATGGAAACGCCTAGGTTACTGTGAGAAAACAATAGAACAGTAAGTGTGCGTAAGTATTGCATGCTTTGTTTATTTAGACTTGTTCTCAATTTGAGACACATTAATCTTTTCCCCGGTGAGAAGCTGCCAGATGCCTCCTCTGTAGTTCTCATTTCCCAAAGCGTACAGGAAGAAATTGAAGGTGGGAGAGGTTTTAGCCAGGATAGGAGCCATCTGCAGAGACAAGCGCAACAAAGTTGTAAGTGCTTAACCTTTTCCACTCCGCCTCTCCCTACCATAGACCCATAGAACATTTGTTATTTTACCAATTGTTTTTAGGGGGTATAAGGGCTTAGAACATTATGAAGAAAGTATATGATGGCCAGTCAGCTCTAAAAAAATCTTGATTAAAAATCCTTCCAATATACCACATTTAGACACCAAGACCTTGAGGAGCAGCATAGAAAAAATCATACTTTGATTTAGTATTAAAAAAAACTTTTGACATTTGTAGATTTCTATAATTGCATTTTTCGATGTATGTATGGCTAGCATTTCTGTTCTGGAAATTTTTCAGAAACCCCCTTATTGTCACTATACCTAGGAAAGTTTCACGAGGCTGTGATTATCCCAGAGGTCACAATAATCATACAGTGAGGTCAAGTTTCAAAAAATGGTTTCACTACAACAAAATGGCTACTATGGGGACTAACATCATCACGCATAAATACAGCTGAATCCACAAGTGTCTAAGCTTTCCAGTCATACTTATTTATGCAATTCCGATACTGTTTAGGGACCCCTGTATGTAGAAATATTCAAATCATGCAAAATAATGCTTAGGTTTTGCCCCAACCCATACAGCCCATTTTTATTCATATCTTGAGGTGAGAGGCCAACAGACCCCTTTGAAAATGGCCACGCAACTTTTTCCCTCACCAAAATTTGTTTTTATTTATCCTACATTTGGAGCGTTATTTAGATGAGTGATAAAAATAAGAATGTTAATAGAGTACTTCATTCGATACCTTGCTATTTTTTTTGTTGTTATGGATAAGCTAGGAGATCTATTTTCAAAAACCTGTAATATAAAAATATTGGCAAATTGTTTCAGATTGCTCCTCATCCTAATTAGGTCATCCTCAGAGGAAAGACAACAGCTTGGGAGTTTTTTTGTATTTGAACGAGAGAGGAGGAGTGAGTTCACATAAGTTGTGGAAAACAAATTTAAAGAGGTGGTATTATGGTTTTTTGCTTTTTCCCTCTCCTTTATTGAGTTATATATCTTTTCTGTGCATGTAATAGGTTTGCAAAGTGAAAAAGCCCACCACCCCAAAGGGAGTTCCCATCTCCCACAGAAAACACTGCTCTGAACTGCCTGAAAACAGCTCATTTGTAGTCCAGCCCTTACTTCCCTTTCTTGTGATGTCACAATGAAAATACGTGTCATAATGCTAGCTGAGCGGCTACTCCGACACGCCCTCAAAAACATTGTGGAAAAACACTGAGCTGCAGCACTCACCTCTCCTCTCCCTTCCAAACACTAGCTACCCTCCAAGCAGTCAATGGACATGAAGTTGTTACTGTGATGTAGAGAAAGAGCTCTTTATGGATGAAAGATACTTTTGTTACAGATTAATAACTCACCACTCTGAAACTCTTGCTGCAGTCCATATTGCCAACCTAGTCGGCAACATGTAGCCTACAGCTGAATCGAAGCTGTTTACTGTCTTTTCACTGACCCGCCTTTCTCTGCTTCTGATTGGCTATTACCGGCCTTTCGCTGACCTGCCCTTCTCTGCTTCTGATTGGCTAGTAGTCCTTAACTAGGAACTGCGCGTGTGCAACTCCCAACAAACATCATTTAGAGACAAGATGTATCACTCCATAGCTAAAACGAGGCCTTCAACACACAGGGTCAAAAGAGGAGCTGCAGCAATGTGCAGTATGACAAAAAATATGGTGTTTTTTGAAAATTAAACCATGTAAACCTGTTCTGGTACAACCCCTAAATAGGATTTTGAACTTTGAAAATGAGCATAATACTACCTCTTTAAGTTAAATTTTTCATTTCATTTTTCATATGTTTGTTAGGCACATAAGGGAAAAAAGAGCTATGCTCTTCTATTTCTTTCGGTGTGTTGCTTGCGTGTTTGGCTGCAAGCAAATAACCAGATCGCAAGTACTGGTTTGACTGGAGACGTTTCGATACTACTCGATACTGGGCTGTTTCGGTCGATACCTTAAAGGTATCGCTACTCGATACCTCATCACTGGTATGGATGTATGTCAAACATCTGACTGTGAGCATCCTATATGAGCTGCATTTTAATATATATACATTAATAAGTTTGGATTATACTGGAAGATTTTTTGTGTGAATGTATGTACTTGTTGTCCTTACCATCCGGAGTTTGGGGGAGACCAGGTTGGCATTCTCCACAGCGGCGTAGAAAGCCAGGATGCCATATGGACCCCAGCAGAACAGCAAAGTCTTAAGAGGAGTGTTGGGGTTGAACTACAGAGGGGAAATAATAAAGACAGGGAGGAAGAGCAGGATAGATAAACATGGAAGTGGAGATAAACAGAAACAGGGAGAGAGGATCAGAACAAGAATCATTAGTTACTGATTTACTATAAGGATCCAAAGACAAGACAAGACAAAAATGCCTTGTGTCATGAGGTATTTTTCTAGGGGGCAAGTCACACGCCTGCTATCATGACTGGGAGAAAGACAGTGGCTGTTAAGATCATTCATGCTTGGCTACAAAACAGAAACAGCCAGCAAGTAAAGGGGCAGGTTGCTGTGATCCAGGGGTCAAAGTAGGCATTACTCTAAATTGGAGATTGCACATGACATGCAGAACGAATTATAACCCCATAACATACAGTCACAGTGTTCTGGTGGAGAGCTTGGAGTCTCTACTCTGTAGTCTTTGTGACGAAATGAAAGTGCCTAAAGCCAACTCAGATGACTGTGAGTAATGGGCTTATGCAACATAAAGTGAGGCAACCTGATTCTCAACTGAACTCAGATACTTTGTTCTTTTCACCGCACATCTACTGTCCACGTTCCCAAATGAAGCACTCTGTCTTCCCCCTGTGGCAATGACCTATATATGTCACAGTCTGCACGCCCCCATTCACATTCTGTTTTGTTACTCTGAATAGGGGCCACGTGAGGAGGTTGTCCTTACACTACGAAGAGATGAAATAGATGCAAACATAAGTTGCTTTTGGCTCTAATTCCTTCCAATAGGTGACCTCAAAGCAGGAACCTTTACGTGGACTGCATATGTTGGTAAGGATTTCTGTGGTATAACTGCCAGTGGCTTGAAATCCAGAGTCATTTCTAAATTCCTCTGCCTCATGCGTGTAATTAAATTTGGGGTTGGAGCCACTGTAGCAAAACAGAGCCAGTCTGTCTCTGTGTTCACATGAAAACACAAAATTGCTATGACAACTTCAATTTGAAAAATCAGTGTATAAGGCCAGTACCTGAAAAATCAGTGTATACATCTACATCGCTCTATACTTCTGATCCTATGTTGTTGGAGTTGGAGGATTTTTTTACTCACTCTGGGGTTTCCAGTCTTGTTAAATTTCTGTGCAATGGACTGGTAAGAGGACATGACAACAAACGTTTGGATGGCCATGTTGAAGGTGGCCATGGGGATCAAGTAGGACACATAGTTTCTGTGGAGAGAAAAAAAAAAGAATGGCTCAGTGTAAACGGTGAGCAATGGAAAACGCAAAGACATCTACAGTTGGCCTGATAGCAGTGTGAAAAGCGTATGTCTGTATATAGTACCTGTCTCCCTTGCTGTAGTCCAGAGTACAGCAAGTCCGGAGGGGCTCGTAGTCGTACTCTCCCCAGCCAAAGAGGGGCATTGCAGACCAGAAGGCGCTGAAGAGCCAGACAAATATAGCGAGAGTAATGGCGCTGCTCCACTGCAGCTTTGTCCCTGACAAGAACAAGGTCAAAAAATAATTTATTTTTTTAACACCTTAATCAATATGATGGCATGCTTGACTATATTATTTTCTCAGTCTGGTAAAGGTGACACTACTACCAAATCATTTTGCTTTAACATGTTTATACCGGGAAACAGCGGTATACTATCCACCACAGAAAATTATGTGAACACTGGAGGTTAGGTGTTGAGTCACTTCCTCTTCCTGCTATTAATAATGGCTGAAAATAGCAGGAGGGCTGATTTTGTTTCTCAGAGTTAAAATTATTAAAAAACATGCAAGCCTCCCAGGTCGCAGGTGTAACACCATTTGCTTTTGTCACTGATATCATGAGAAGGAACTGTGGCAAATTTAAAGACAAAAGGCCACTTGTTGACCAGCTGGCCTCTCCAGGATCGCGGGTGGTGTTTAGGTCAGCTGGGAGCCAAGAACAAAAATTAGTTCAGTGAATGCGTGGATTCCGTGTGTGTGAGTGTGGGGGAGGGGGGGGGGGGGATGCATTTTGTTGTAATTGTGCATTATCTTCTGGGCAGGGATAGAAGCATGTGTTAACTTACTGGTGCAGTACTGGTGGTATCTGTCCCAGGCAACGGCGGCTATAAAGTGGATGCTGGCGAGAGCTGTCACAAAACCATGGAAACCGTGAGTCTGGCATCCTTCAGAGCCATAAGGCCAGTACCTGGAGAGAGAGAACATGTGCATAAATTAATTTATTTATTATTGTAAAAAAAAACAATTAGTACAAATTGGCCCTTCAGGGTGAGCTGTTTTATAACAACTTATGTTCATGACCAAACACACTGAAATCAATCAATTTACTTATTTCAGACCATGGATCTATATTTAAAAAATAAATAATAGTAATATTTTTATCATCCTTGGCCTCATGAAAACTGACAACAGCATCTCTCATCTCCTGATTACAGCGTGAAAATCCACAGCACATTATGACATAGCAGAGTTGACCGCCCCCCCACTCTACAGCTTTGATTGTTCCTATCTTTTAGGCTATAGCTACAGCTCTGTGTCAATTATTCACCTCACATGGAGGACAGGGAGCCAGTAATATCAAGGTTATTATTTGGTCATTTCATTTCATTTGGCCACTGACCTGGATATACATTATGAAAGGGGGTGGTTACATCACTCACCTCAGGAAGCTGGAGAAAGCAGCGATGGTGGCGTTCATCGAGATGCCCATATCAGCCATCGCCAAGCTGAACACTAGGAAATTGCTGGGGGTCCTCAGCTCTCTCACTTTTAGGAAAGCGACGATTGTCACCGCATTTAAAAAGAAGCCCAGCATACCTTTTGGTGGAAGAAAAATAAACATTCATAAATGAAGGCAGCGATGAATGGAAATTAGTGCTTACAGCGCCACATGTAGCACCGTGACATTTCAAGATGAGTGAAAACATGCTCTTTTCAAACATCGCAGACAGTTCTCGTCAACAGTCTAGAAGTGAAAGTCAATGTGCGAGTTTAAAGAGAAATCTACAGATCCCTTGCACGTACATATATCCCTTGCTCCCACAACATTATGCTGTCAGCAACTAGATGTAGTCGGGTCCAGTCATAGGCTATTTGAATGTTATAGTACACAGCGGTTGCCGCCCTCGTAGCCTCGCAGTTTTTGGTTGAATATCAGCACAAAAGCCCAAAACACTCACCCTCCACCAGCAGGCAAGATCCCAGGGAGAAAACATCAAAGTCCGAGAAGCCCTCCGGTAAAGGGTAAGACGAGACCATCCTGGAGCCGATTTGACACAACAAAGTGCAGCTGTCTGAGACTTTTCACTACTCTCTATCCGTTCGGTTACGATGTGCCTTAGTATGACAGAAGGGAGCCCGCTTTTAAAGGGGCATTTCACGTGAAAAGCATGCACTTCATTGTGTAAAGCCCCCCTCTCCCAGTTGCCCCAATCCGTGCAGGAATGTATTAATGAACATAGCCACACACACCGCAACCCTTAATGCGTATTTGCCTACCACAACAGTAAAGCCCTTAATTAGTTACACAACAAGCCTTTGTGTCTCCGTGTCCCGGTGAGGATGCAGCGGCTGCTGATGTCAAACGACGAGATGACTGATGCAGCCCACAGCTCAGCATCGCTTTAAGGGGACACAACAGGTGTCTGCAGAGCTTCGCCCTCCTGCAAATCAGAACCATATTCACATGTAATAAGAAAGCAGTATCCCCCCAATATCTATTATTCTTAGACAACTATGTCTTCTCCAAAGGCTCTGCATGAGTGTTACATCCAGAGGGTACAGGGTTAATATACCCTTATGAATAGGTTTAAAGGCATGCGGTGTATGCTCAAAAGATGAGGATAGGCTACTACATGGTTTTATATTCACAGCCCCAAATACATATATCAGTGCATTGCAGATTATGCAGGATTTATCTTAAAGTAAAATGTATGTGATGTATTTTAATTCATTGTAGTAACCATGCACATTGGCTGACTGTTCATTTATACTATTAGTGCTTATTGGTCCATGTGATTATTGTTGATTTGTATCTTTATTAATCCTTTGCGCCATATGGCAGGACTCTGTTTTGACTATAGGATGTGAAACTGGACACACCATCATTCGTTTTGTCGTCATTTTTGAACAGAATAAAAGTTATGATAGACATACTGACCTCCAGAGATGAATCCAACTGTGTCATAGATGGCAAAACCAAATTGCACTTTTAGAATTATAGACAAAACATCTGCGGTTGAAGTCAGTTTGGAGTGTTCTGTGTGATGAGGGCAAAATGCAGTGTACAATAAAAGCCTGTGTTCCAATTCAGCTTTAGTTGATCAACAAGTGTGTAAATTACATGAATTCCAGCCATTATCTCCAGCCTATGGTGGATTTGTCATGTTTCAGTTGCAACACCGTTTACAGCTTTTCAAGCCATAGAGCTAAAGGGGACACAGATGATCCTTGCGACCCTGTACGCAGGATAAGCGGTTGACGATGGATGGATGTATCAGATGATTTTTGTGGCTATGATAACAGAGCTGAGAAAATTCTTGTTTGCTAGTCAACTTTTTTTGATGAAGAAGGTTTCAGGCCTTAAGCAGCAAGATTTATTGAAGCCTGGCCAGGGAGAAAATAGCAACAGCAGTCAAAAGTTAGAACACAAAGTAGTACCAAACGAAATCTGAAGATTTGACCATTATTTATCTCTTTACTATTCCTATAGAGTCAGTGATGTAGCCCATACAAGTTCATTCTCCACTGGCCTAAATATGTATAACCATCATATTGGAAGTTAAAGTCTAATGGTTTAGCTAAGTTAACCCAAGTCATGTATTGTGTCATTCAAGTCACATGCAACACTTTCTGAAGAGAGGCAGTCAGTTTTTATGAAGCACAATGAAGATAATCTTGGGTTACCTAGGACTATAGAGTTCAGCCTTATCAAGGCAACAGCGTCAGTTGATCTCTCAAACAGACAGAGAGGAAAGACATTGTTTTTGTTTTAGAGAGTCAATGGCTGTCACCTTTGGCTTACTTTGGCTCAGCAAATGATCCTAACGTGACCTGGGGAAACACTGTGTGATATTACCCTTAAAGAAGGAAAAATCCTTCACACTGACCACTAAACTATGTGGGATTATGGTGGGACAAAACCATGTGTCCTTGGTTGAACCCAACATGAATTTAGGTGTGCAGTTACATTTTTTAATTCCAATTTAGTTTTCTTACAATTGGTCACACGTAAACCGGAAAACACTTTTACAAATGTATCCCATTTGAGATCAAATTGGGGAAACACACAAATAAGTAAATGCAATACTAATAATATTTTGATGTTTTTCCTGAAAGTGGTTGTGCACTGAAGTAAACTCTTACACTGAATTGGCTTCATTTTGCCAATGATATTGTATGAAACAGCAAACACTCCACTATATATTCATTTAATAATTTATTCTAGTGTTACTTGAGTATGTTCTAAGGAGACTTTTTGCACACTGACAATGACATTGCACCTCAAATATAGTCCAGTCTTTTGGTTCATACAGTGTCAAAGATTGACTTTAGTAAATGAGATTAACTACTTGCAGTGTGACATGTAATGTTTAAGTGTTTGAACACAAGGGCACATGATTGCTCAACATGGTTAGAGCCTCAGTACAGACCTGCATGTTTCTAAAACCATACACTCTAAAAGATCTGTGAAGAGAATGGATTTTAATATAGAAAGGTTAAAGTGTGCAATAAAACAAAAATAAAGGTTATTGTATCAATATGTGGCACAAAACACACATACACACAAGAGATAGATAGATAGATAGATAGATAGATAGATAGATAGATAGAGTAACTATTATTGTTTCTATTCATCTGTTGTTATTTGTATCTGAATTTATCCATCTTTTGAAAACTTTATGCTGTGCTCTAAAACATTTGGCCTGGCTCTGTGGTTATATGAGAGTCAGATATAAAAAAGGGAGTCTTGCTGCCAAGCGGTTCAAACACATTGAACACGCAGTGTTCCGTCATCTCTTCAGGTCTGTCGGCACACTTTGGTTGTGCCAGCCAAGTGTAACACTGAACTCCCTGTGTGATGAAAGGGGAACACAGTAAGCAGGTGCCAAATAACACATGTAGTATTTACCTACATTTCAAAACAAATGCTTTACAATTCAATATATTTCCCTCCAGTAGTGTGGGACTGTGTCCAAATGGATTAGTGAGTTGAAAAAGCCACTGTGAGTCTCTTACATTCAAACTGATTAAACATGCATTCCTTTCAAATTTTGTTGGTTGTTTCCTTTTAATTAATAATCTGCATGTGTAATGTATGTGCAGGTACATAAACAATAATAATACCTTGATTGCACCTTTCAAAACAGAGTTAGAAAATGATTTACAAACAGGGTATACGGTATATTGATGAAGTAAGGCTACACAGTGCATTTAAACAGCAATAAGGGGAATAAAAACTTGTCAAATAAAAAAAAACTTTTGGAAAAAAAGAAAAGATAACCAGAAATAGGATAAAATAAATAGAATGCTCACTAAATTAAATTAATTAAATTGGATGGGAGCGCCAAAAGACTGAGCGAGAATGTAAAAGGAAAAGTGAATGTCTGACATGTAGTCTAGTGATATTGAGCACAAAACTTTTAAGAGATGGTGTACTGTGAAATGATTTGTCAGCAGTGATCCATTTTATTTTCTCTTATTTTGAATTAATATTACTGTTTTTTCCCCAAATCATATGATCTGTGTCTGCTTTCTCACGGCAGTAATAGTAGCTGTTTGTTCTCCAAATTAAATAGGATGGCAGATTAAGAAAATGTTAAGTGAGCTGAATGGACAGGCCCCAAGGTAGGAGCCACAGGCTATGATATAGGGGCCACCTTGTGGTAAAACATGGTGCTGTCCATTTACAGATTAACAGTCATGGTAGGGCTCAAATGAACTAGCTACATTTGAGGGAAAGAAAAAAAAAATCCAAACATCACAGTGGATTATGACCATTTCGGAAGTGTTTTTCTGTGATAATACATAGGGACGTATCTGCGCAGCCTATCGGATTCCGGGATGCAATACGCATCCAAATGAAAAGAACGCCAGTCCTTTCGCTAATCCTTGTCTATCCTTTTTATCTCGGGACTCATAGCATTCGGATCACTATGGGACAGCGAAGCGGTGGGACAAAGCCATGCAGACCATATTCCAGTAAATGTGAGAAAAAAAGCAAGTCTGTTTGACTTCAGTGGGCGCAAACTGGGCGCATGTAGACAAGCTGCGTATGCGTAAAAGTGGGCCAAAATGTTCCTCGTCCTGGTCCTGGGGCTCTACGTGGCCACAGGTGTACTTGTCTCCCCAGTGATCTCCTGCCCGTCGCAGTGCAGCTGTTTTTACCACAACCTGAGTGACGGATCAAAGGCCAGGTAAGGAGGATGTCCAAATGGAAATTATTTTACATCAAAAAAAAACATTAATGTGTTCTGGTTTGTGCGTACTGACGCATGTTTTTAGACGGACAGATGTTTGCATAGAGGTAAACACGTGTACAGAAGATAATTCAGGGAGTGCATGTCCGTCCAATTTTATTTAATGCAGGATTATCTCTCAAAGGCACTTTCAGCCCCCTCATCTATGCGTTTTATGCGAGTTTGGATAGATTGGTTTTTATTCTCTAGACTTAAAAACACGATTGCTAATTTCTAATTCATTTTCACAGTCACTTTTTCATTTTCTTTGTTACATTGCAAACTGTTCTTCAATGACTAATTTGTGAGGGATGATTTGGAGGTGAGCACAAATTCACTTATGATGCCTCCCTTTTAGGAGCGTGATTTGTAATGATCCCGAGATATCTCTTGTGCCTCTCGGGTTCCCTGTTGACACGTCCAAGCTGCGGATTGAGAAGACGGCCATCCAGCAGATATCAAGCGAAGCCTTCAACTACCTCTCAAGTCTGGAATTCCTGTGGATGTCTTTCAACACGCTTTCCGCCTTGAACCCGGACAGTTTCCGGGGACTGTTCAGCCTGGAAGAGCTTCGTCTGGACGGGAATGCCCTCACCGCCTTTCCCTGGGAATGTCTCATGGATATGCCCAGCCTCAGACTTCTCGATTTGCACAACAACCAGCTCACCTCGCTGCCGGCGGAGGCTACCACTTACATCAAGAACCTCACCTACCTGGATTTGTCCAGCAACAGCCTGCTGACCCTGCCGACTGAGGTGCTGTCCACATGGCTGGCGGCAAAACCTGTGCAAGGGCCAGAGAGCTCCAAAATGATACTTGGTAAGCGACAGTGCGCATCCTGACGTCCAACCTTCTTTCAACCAAACCTTCGGGTGGTGGTTTAGCTATACCTGCCTCAATTTTAATACCTAAAGCGCGCTGCTAAACACTGTGCGTAAAGGAAAGCGTGTTAATTAATTTTGCGCAAAGCAACATTCTTGAATATTAGCTGTACAACAGTTTCTAGGCAACACATAATTTGAAGCAAGATGGGATGGGGTATGCCGGCGGTAGTTGATAAAAACTGCCCCATTAATATTTGAAGTAGTTGTGTGCTTTTAATCGATAAAATTTTTAGCTTTTAAATACCAGTGCAACACTAACACTAAACATTCAATACATGGTTTGAAATAAACTAGAATACAGTTTTGAGCAGAAATAAGTGTTTATTCATGTATTTGTCTGCAACTGCAACTCCTTCTGTGGGAACCAAAAAGCATAAGGTGGGAGATAATGAATGACAATATAGTAAAACACAGTTGTCATAATATAAAATATGTCTACATAGGAAAAGTTGCAATTGTAGACAAATATCATTTGTATTCATTCACATTCATTACATTTATTTACATTTTAAATTGCTCTTATAGCTGCTTACAACTACATAACAGTGTGTAATAAACAATTAATTAAATGTTTACATAGTGCTTATAAATGCTAAACAAGGGGGTTAAAGTGAAGTGTTACCAAGACAAGGTTATGGCCTGTTACATAAGTAAATTGTTCAAATTCTTTGCACTTAAAGTCGCTATTAATTGAGAATACATGGATTTTTCTAAAATGGCGAATTCTAATTTCGGAATCTTTTTGTATACAGGTGCCTTGGCCCATTCTGTTGACCCTTTAGAACCAAAGACAAGGACTTAGTTTAATTGTGTGCAGTTGAAGCCTCATTGGCAATATTTTGTCATAATTTTTTGCCTTTAAATTTAGAACAGCTGCATGCACTGTGTCACTGCACTTCATAGCCAATTGCATGTTTATAATACAAGTGGAAGTTAATTTTACACTTGCTCATCTTCTGTTTTTAACCTATCCTCATACTCATGACAGCTGTTCCAGGTTCAGCTCTAATGGCTGGTGCTTTGTTCATGGAGGTTAAATGACAGCAAAACCTGACCTTGATCACCAGCTCACTACCACCACCACCACCACCATCTTCATCATCATCATCATCATTATCACCACCACCACTGCCATAGTCATGGTCATGATGTAGTTTATGAATTAAATGTTAATCCTCTTACAGGATTAACATCCTAACATCCACACCAGCCATCTGCAGGCTGGTCTGTCACTTTGCACACAGCTGGACGCTCGTCTTCCTCCTATAGCCTCACTTGTACCCTCACCCTCAGGTCTCCATGACAACCCCTGGGTGTGTGACTGCCGGCTCTATGACCTGGTCCAGTTCCAGAAGACTCCGACACTCTCAGTGGCGTTCATTGACACAAGGCTCCGGTGTTCAGCTCCTGAGAGTCTATCTGGGGTTTTGTTCAGTGACGCAGAGCTGCGGCGCTGTCAGCTCCCACGTATCCACACAGCTGTGGCACGAGTCCGAAGCGCTGTCGGGAACAACGTGCTGCTCCGCTGTGGGACCATTGGAGTCCCCATCCCAGACCTGACGTGGCGCAGGATGGATGGACGAGTCCTTAATGGAACAGGTGTGTTTCTCTGTTTTGTGCATGAGATAAGATGCTTTTGTCTGCACTGTAGTGCTGCTGTTAATTAAACAGAGAGCTGTCAGTGGAGACAGTAAGGTTGTGAGCGTGACTGACAGCTGTGGCTACAACAGGGTTATGCAGCACTGATGATGCTCAGTGCAACATTGTATAATCATCTGCTTGATACTTTGTATGATATGGGATATTTCTCAAATGCCATATCCCATTGCAGTTTTCTTTTTCATATGTTGTCCTTTTGTAACCGTTAAAATCTCCCTTCTCTGCCACCACAGTCCAGCAGGAAACCTCAAAGGAGGGAATCACCTGGTCCATCCTCAGTGTCTCAGCTGTGTCCCATCGTGATTCAGGGAAATACATCTGCAAGGCCACTAACTATGCGGGGAATGCTGAAGCTGTCATTTCTCTTGTTGTCTCGAACTCACCAAAACCAGAAGGGAACCAAACCAGCAATGACAAGAAAGCCAAAGTCAAGAAACCCAACCAGATGGGCAAAGCTGCCTACCAGGAGAAACTGGTGGCCAGATATGTGGTTCCAACCACCACCCCTTCATCCCTGCCTGCCCTAGATCCAGGCCTTCCACCTGGTCTTGGTCTTGATCCTGGACTATCCAGTTACAGCCTGGCTGACAGAGCCACCCCGAGGCCCGCCACCTCCTCCAACCCAGATGCAATGCTGGATCTGGAGAAGACTAATCTAAGCAACCTGGCGGCCAACACCTCGTCGCTGCAGCAGGACCCCGACAGGGTGGTCCGCTCAGTAAAGGTGGTGGGGGACACAGACAACACAATTTCTCTGAACTGGAGAGCCCCTAAGGCCAAGAACACAACAGCTTTTAGTGTGTTGTATGCTGTGTTTGGAGAGAGGGACATGAGGAAGATCAACGTTGGGGCAGGGCAGAACCGGGTAACCATCGAAGGGCTGGTGCCTAGGACCAAGTACATTGCCTGTGTGTGTGTGAGGGGGCTAATCCCCAGGAAGGAGCAGTGTGTCATATTTTCTACTGATGAAGCAGCCAGTGCCACTGGCACCCAGAAGCTGATTAACGTGATTGTGATCACAGTGGCCTGTATCATCGCCGTCCCGCTCACTGTCATCGTGTGCTGTGGGGCACTGAAGAGACGCATTCAAAAGTACTGGGGAAAGAAGTCAAAGGACATCCAAGATTCATATGTGACCTTTGAAACACTGTCGCCTGGCACGAAGGCCAAAGGGCTGGAGGGCGAGTATTTGAACAGACTGAACCCAGAGGAGTCCAACAGGCTGCTGTCAGCCCGCTCCAGCCTCGACTCTGAGGCCACAGCTAAGATAGAGGGACAGCCTAATGAGTACTTCTGCTGACATCATGCTCCAGCTCCGGCTCCTGCTGCACGCCATCTTCCTCGCACTCACCCGCATCCATGTCCCAATCCCAACCCAAATACCCATTCACATCCCCATCACCACCCACGTTCCCATCTCCACCCACATCCATATCCCCATCACTACCCGTACCCTCAACGTCAGCAACATCCTGACGTCAGTCCACCTCCCACACGCTCTCATACACCCACGCCATGGGATTCCCCCCCACCTGTCCCTCCTCGCTGGATCACGCCACCAACTCCACCACCACAGAGAGCCAACTTCTATCAAAGGACTTTTGCACGCTGCACTATAATGGAAATATCAGTTTAGAGAATATTTAACAGTTTAATTAAATTGTTTTTTTCCAGACATGTGTAGAATTTTTCATGTTTCTTGCAGATAGAGGGAAACTCACTGGACTGTCATACGTGTAACCATGTATTAATAGTAAGATGACATTCAGACACACTCATGCTTTCATGTTTAAATGAATGTTATTATCACTAAGCCTGTAAGAGAAAACATGTCAATAGCTGAAAAAGCATAAAAATCACTGTCATTTATGTTTCATCTCACTTGCATGGCCCAGCGAAGAAACCTCTGCAACCCGATCTGACATAAAAGGGAACTCAACGGTTGACACTCCATTGTTTATATCATATATGTATGTGTATGATTTGTATATACTTCACTGGATGATGTACACTTACATATACAGCTAAGTCTGTGCCTCTGTATGTATCTGTCATATGTTCTCAGAGAGAGAGATATACACACAGGCATGGTTCAACACTCTGGTGAATGAAGAAAAGCTGGAGCTGGAGAGAAGTACAGAAAGGACTGAACTATGACACTTTGTAAATAAGGTGGAAATTATGCAAAATGCTAAACGATTTCTATTCCCAGCTATATGACACACATAATGAAATATCTCTATGTACCTGTTTTGTGCCACCTAGAGGCATATTTACCCCATTAAATGTAGAACTATTCATTCATTCCAATAATATTATTTAAATATAGTTAAATAAACTTTTATACAGTTAACTGTTTTGTGTATTCTTATATCTCTACTTTCACCTCGCCATTAATCAATATTCAAACTGGGTTGCATTCAGCAAGGTTGTGAAAAAGAGTGATATAGATTTTATTCACTTGGATTGGCAGGCTCTTGACTGTCTGTCTGTCTGGGGTGGTCTAATACAAGTCACCCTTCATAAAGGCTTTGCAAGTTGTAATGGCTTTATTAATGTTAATAAATCGTTTACTAATGCTTTATAAATCAGTTATAAGCCATTATTGAGAGCAGCTTTTGGGATGCCAGATTGTGAAAAGAATAATCCTGCAGGTTTTTATTGTCCAGTAGGATAGTTATTTAATTAATAAATAAAAACCTCTAATGGAACTTATTTTATTACTTTACTATTTTCTGGAAAAAAATGCAGAACAAATTTAATTAATTAACAACACAACTTCTAAACATGTATTACTGCAGACTTAAAGTACTTATTAATGGCTTGCTTTATAACTGCGTTATCACTAGCAAGGGTAAATACCAGTCAGAGGGATTTTTCACAAACTGGCAACCCAAAACTTGTTCTTATTAAGGGCTTATTTGTCTATAACATGAGTAAATAAGTAGTTACATTAGTTACACCTGCATAAGTGGTACCGATTTAAACATGTAGTGGTCAGACCTACTGACACTGTCAAGTGTTAATCTTGCGTGTCTTTTCCAAGAATTAGACGCCACTTGTTGGCCTACGTGGTACGTCAGGGATTAAGCCTAATAGGCTTCTCTGGTTTGCGGCACTGGACATGTCTTGAGCACGAATGTAGTCCTCAACTTTTCACGGACTATGGACATAATTTGTTACCTATTAGTTATAGTTTTGTCCACCATCCAGGCGTATGAAACTTATTCTCAATGTTTGCGCGGGTGCAGCTGTGTAGAAGACCGCCATGGAAGGTAAGACATTATTTCACCTTGTCCAATATACCAAGGCAGAGGTATTTTTAACTTATGTAACTGTGTCAGGTTAGCCTTTAGAAGTTAGGTTGAAGTCTGTAGTTCTTATTGTGGTTCTACCAAGTAAACAGTGTTTTTAAAGCATCAAGCTACACAGTAACCAAATGTTCATTTAAAATTTTCCCTTTAATCATAGGTCGCTGGTATGTATGGAGGAGAGCGCGTTTGGGGCCATACCAGAGAACCTTCCAGATGATATGACCAAAATACGAATAGAAAAATCTCACTTCACTGAAATACCCAGAGGGGCGTTCTCAAAAACGCCCGCCTTGGAGAACTTGTGGTTGAACTTCAATGATATCACAGTGATAAACTCAAAGGGTCTGGAGGGTTTAGGGAACTTAACCGAGCTCCGTCTGCAAGGGAACAAGCTGCGTTCAGTACCATGGACAGCGTTCGAGGACACGCCAGCCCTCAAGATCCTGGACCTGAAGCACAACCAGCTGGACGTTCTGCCGGAGCATGCGTTAAAATTTTTGCCAGGTCTGACTTACTTAGACTTATCCTTCAATCGGCTTACGGTCATATCGAAGGAGGTCTTCCAAAACTGGCCCCTCTACCAAAAACTGCAGGGCATGGAGGAGCAGGAGGCGACCGCTTTCGTGCCGAACGTCGTCCTCGCCCTCCACGACAACGCCTGGCTCTGCGACTGCCGCCTGAAGGGCTTCGTGGAGTTCATCAGGTCCCTGAGGCCCCCGATTTTACTGATGAACTCTTACTTGACCTGCTCAGGGCCGGACTTTAGGGCAGGCAAGTTCTTCCACGAGGTAGAGCTGCAGGCGTGCATGAAGCCCGTCGTCACCACCCAGTCCTCCAACATCAGCCTGCCTCAAGGCGTAAACCTCACCCTGCGCTGCCTCGCCAAGGCCAGGCCAGACCCGGCGGTGTGGTGGACATATGGCCTGAAGATAATCAGAGGATTTCATGGTAAGAGTGCATGTCATCCGCACACCCAGCTAGAGTTATATCTTGTAGTAAATTAGATACTTAAACACACATCACAGACCCCTCGCCTGTAAGATGAGGGAGTCTAAATCTGGATATTGGCCCACCGCGATACAATCATCACTGATTCCCTCAATCTGCATAACACTATCAGTGTTAATAAGAGAGTTGGCGATTATACAGTGCTGTAGCCTACCCAATTTCAGCCGTGTTGGGCTACTGTGTAATTAAGTAAACATCTGCGTCATTAGACCTGACCTAGTGGAGTGCTTACTGCAGATCATGACATCCAAGTCGTGCAAGTGCAACAGTTCATCATATACTAATGCAAACAGGCTGCTGCTTCTCTCACTGGTATCCCTACTGCTATCAATATCCCGACTGCTAATGCAAACAGGCATCTATCTCATTATTTGGGCTAGAAACCAGAGGTGAGTAGAGTAGCTGCAGCTCAAGTAAAAGTATTTGTATACATATATACTTTAGAAAGACAAGTAGAAGTAAAAGTAATTATCAAAATAATGAGTAAAATAAAAATCCACAGGACACTTTCATAATAAGGCACATTTGCAAATGGTGTATCCCTTGTAGCTAATTGTTTTATACTGGTTATACATGATTTATTAATACTACCTTTTTGGTTGTCAGGTTGTGAAAAATCTTCCTTGCTGCGGAGTCATTACTGGTCATGACATTAATAAAATCATTAATCAAGAGTAATGAGCGTGGAACTTTCTAATAAGCCATCAAGTCTGCAGTGCAGGATTTTTCACTGTACAATAAGCCAAGAGCAAAAGCTAGTCAGTCGTTTGTAATCATAAATGATAACAATTAATTTAATAAAGGAATTGTATAGTTGTCCATTACGTCTGTACTATTAAATTTAAAAGGTTGCAGATAAATGCATTTTGTTTTGGATACCCTGCAGCTGTTTTCCAGAAGATCAGAGGCCAAATGGTCCATTAGAGCAGTCTTCCTGATTAATAAAGGAGCTACATGAATTCTGCCAACACAGAATCACATTAATGGTTTATATCTGTTCTCTAAAGCATTGAATTGCATTGGATTAAACTTTATTTAGGTCTTTAAGTTGAAAAGTGATTTTTTAAACATTAATACAGCCATAATTACAACTTAAAATAAACCCTTCACAAAGGATATCAGACTACTTGAGTAGGGATACACTTCATGGGGAAAAGCCCACTGCTGTTCGTACTTCTTTTATTCCATGTAGCTATAACAAATGTTGTTGAAACCGCACACCATCTCCCAATAAATAAATAGATGTCAGATTTATACAAGGACAACATTTCCAGCCTTCATTTCACAAATGTTCCATGTAAATAATCACATCAGACAAGTACACACAAATATGTATGCTGTACTTTGCTTCTTATGTGCATATTACATGCATGGACCATCTAATATCCCAAAAAGTAACATGTTACAATCATGATAATAAGTGTTAGTTGCAGCTCTGCAATAATTTGTGCTCAACTTTGTGATATGTATAAACATGTCTTCAGATAAGTCTTCCATACTGATTTTTATTCCCTATGCTTGCATGTCCCATAAAATAACATTGGATATCCCTGTTTTCCTTCCAGAGTCTCAGGAAAGAGTGGATGAAGACACCATCAGATCCCTTCTGGTGATCCCCTCCCTCCATGCAGCTGACCGTGGTGCCTACACATGCACTGCTGTCAACTTTATCGGAAACTCCTCTGTCAGCATCCTCCTGGACGTCCACTCTCCTGCCGGCTCCCAGTCATCACTCCTCCCTGACATCCCGGCTCCACCTGCTGCGGTTGATGAAAACATCTACATTGACATCCGCATTGCCAAACAGACAGTACGCGGTATCTCCATTGAGTGGTATGCCGCCTTGGACCGACCAGCTGAAACCTGGTTCACCGTCCACTTTGGCCGGGCAGGCTCTGATAAAAAAGAAATGACCTTCATCGGCCCTGGGATTCACTCTTACACCGTCTCTGATCTGATGCCTGCTACCAAATATGAAATCTGTGTAACTCTCAAGAACCAGGCGCCGCATCCCGGCCAGTGCATTGTGTTTGTCACAGGAAGTGACATTACTGAGATGGAACAGAGGGAGAAGATGATTCACATAGTGGTGATAGTTTTAGCCATGGTGCTGGCTGTGCCTATAGGCATGTATGCCTGCACTACTGACACTAAGTTTGCCTGCCTGGAGGGTATCATGGAGTCCTGGAAGAACCGGCGGAGAGAAAGCAGCTCGTCAGGAATGGAGCGAGAGAGGCAGGGCACTTTCGACAGCCTTCAGGCCGCCAGCGACGAGGACCTGGTTAATAAAGATTCCAGTGAAAACAGGAAGGTGAGGAGGAGGTCAGATGACAGACTTCAGAAGCTCAAGGCTGATCACAGCAGACTCACAGCTGAACTATATTAAAGTACTATTTGTTAAATCAACAACTGAAAACATGAAACAGACCTTGTAATAGACCAACGTCTCACCCTGTACAGTTCTTTTTGTAAAATTGAATTGAAAATACCCCAGATCTACTGTATGATGCTGACTTTGATGGTGATTTAATTTCAATTTTCAGAAGAATGACACTACTGTCTGCCTTTGTTTTAATCTTATCTCTTCCTCTGTTCTAGGCCCAGGACTTTGTTTCAAAGATGTGAATGGTGACCGTTATGTCAAGAGTGTAATACAAGGATTTGCCGTACTGCAGTTTCTTTCTGTCTGAAATATTACATGTTTGTCTTGTTATCATGATATGTTTAAATGTCAGTTATCACACATTTTAAATTGCTACTTTATATGAAGCCTTTGTGACTGATTTAAATGGAGAAGTGCTCACAATTACTTCTGATGAGTACATTTTCTAAAATTACTTCAGTAGTAGGTGCTTACTTTATCGCCTGCTTTATGTTTATGTAATTCTGTGTTAGCTTTTTAATATTGTTTTATGTGTTTATATACTGTAGGTAATTATCAGACAAATTTCATTTTGAGTACTTTTTTGGCTTAACACTAAGGTTGACATATTGATACTGTACCATAAAACTGGATCTGGAACAAGAAAATCTCTTAAACCAGATGGTGATTATGTGAAATAATTAGATGATTGTGCACTCTGTCAATAAATAATGTTTTAATTAAATTTAGTTTAATTACGTTAAAACAGTTAATGTTACTTTTATATGTTGTTTTACTTTATTGCAAGAAGACACATCATGTAACACAATATGAAAACATTCAGTAAGAGATTTTCATTTAAAATGAAACATTGACATGTGACATCTGCCCCTTGCATAGCTCTTTTAAAGCAACATTAATACTAAAAAGACGATGAAAAAATAAATAAATAAATAAATAATACTGACGTTGAAAAAAGTTTCACTTTCAGTTTTAGTACATGGTTACCACATAACACATATGTGAATGAAATGAAATTGCTTTGTTAAATAAACTGTGTATTTTATTGTGAAACATTTTGCAATTTATTAAATGATGGGCTCACAATTTCAGTCTTAAATCAACTTTCCGGTGTCCATATGAAAGTTGAAACTGGTTTTGCTTGGTGTAATTAGTCCTTCTGTTCATACCGGCCATTAAGAGACATTCTTCCAGTGTAAGAGATGGGGACAGAAAATCCACAGTCCTCATTTTCTGCAAAAATGAGGCTTCAGTAGTTTGAGATTGTCAAATCAATTGGATAATTTGCAAAGCCACAGTGTTTTTAGCACAAAGTCCCTTATTTTGTCACAATCCTTCCTCTTCATCTCAATAAGGAAAGACAGTAGATTGTAACTTTGGAAGACACTTGATTTGACTCATATTAACAAATTAACATCATATACACATATAGGAATATATTTTTGCACATTGAAAACAGTCCAAGATGAAGAGGAGGAACAATTGCAGCAAACAAACATAGTTGCTCCTGACTAGTGATTTAAGACAGACCAGAAAAAATGTGAACCTGTCTTTTAAAGGCTTTAAAGAATCCTCAACTGTATGTCTGTTTCAACACAAGGTTACAGGACAGAATGCATTTTCATATTGTATCTTGCATATTGTACCTCACAACAGAAACCTGTGACGACTGACACTGGAAAGTTTCCCTTTCACAAAGTCCTCTGTTACCACTGAAGTGACTAAAGTCATCTGACAAAGTCTGCTTTGTATATGTGAACTGTAAATTTTCATTAACATGTGTTTAAGCCTCTCTGTACTGTACACTGTACATGTACGTCACAGTTCCTTGTCTCCCCCTTCTATGAACCCAACACACAGCAGCCATGCGTCACACATGATCAGCCCCGGACAGATGGCATATCGGATATGCCTCAGCCAATGGCATTGTTCATTTGACATAATACCCAAACGCATCCTTTCCAACATCCCCTCCTGCCATGTATGACAGAAGTTGCACGCAGTGAATAAAAAGTCTAATTTTAGCTATTTCAGTACAGAACACACATGAATTACATATTTATTTGGGCTTATCTTATTTTTCTCCTTACATATCTAATACCTAATGTTGCATAAAGCAGTGCATTATTTAAACACTACGCTATATTAACAGCTGCTGATCTCATGGGCAGCCATGTTCAAAGATCAGGAGTTATAGATTTCTTATTCAGAAGAGCAAATATTTAATTGACCTTTTAGAAACTCCACTGCTTCAAACACATACTGGGATTTATGAATCGTGTGCATTGCTTCCTTTCATTCTAAAGCATCAATGCTCTTTGCAACTTTTAACTCTCTAATCCTCTATCAAATAACTCAGTAATCCTGGCTGCCTCTTACATGGCATAATGCATGATCATTTGGGCTGCTCTTCATATTCCCTCATTTCATTTCAAGGCATTAACAGCTTGCATCACTGAAAAGTTGTTGTGTTTATGTGTGTGATAATTTTGACCTAAAATCTGGGTTTGGTTTCCTCAAGAAGTTTGCAACTGTGTAACAGTTTTTATTTTGTCAGGTAAAATAAAGAAAATCCCCAGAGTCCACTCTGCGTCATCATAACCAACCAACCCAAGGCTGCAGATAGTTTGATGCTAGTCACACACACATCTTGTCCGTCCAAACTAAATCAGGGCAGATGGACTTTTGGTTTGTAGCCAAGGACGCAATATTGTGCAAAGATGAACAAGTTGGTTTTTGGATTAGAGGCTGTAATCTGCAAATTTCATGTTTTATGTAATTTTGAAATAGTGTGCATGTTTGGTCATGATGTCTACACAAATACCCAGTGAGTGCTTCAGTGTGACTTCATAATTGGTAGTGCTCACATTGGTATTGGAGCTGAGGAGAGCAAAAAAGCTTGTATTAGGATAATATGTTACATGTTTGCTGAACATCTGGTGAGGTTTTACTAAAAACGACAGTAAACATCATATTGTTGTGTAATACGTCTCATTCTAACTCTCATAATATGCATATTCCTGTTGTTCTACATGGCTATTGTTCAGTGTTTGGATACACTGTTTTGTTCATATTGCTACATTTTTTGCAAAAGCTTAGCACATGCTAAACCAACTTCTTCCTTTGCTTTGTCAGTAGAGAGGAACAATATGATCCAGCAAAATTTCCCATAAGGCCATAAAAGCTTCAGTTTTAGTCATTGTTTTGTTTGAGGATTTGGGAACAGTGATGTCTTTCACCAAAGGGCTGTGGTCAAGCAGCTTATTCTCTGTCTCCAGAAGGGGGCAGTAGAGTAAATTTGCAAGCTCATTAAGGAGGTGTTTACCTTACGCTAATGGAAAAACTGAGCTTTCTAAATGTGTTTCACAGAGCTTCCACGGCTACAGTGTAATGCTCTGACTGTCCTGGACTTATGACCAGGTAGGCCACACTGTCCCACTGGCAGCCTGAATATCTGCAGAAACAACTGAGTGAGTTAAAAATCAAAAACATGTTTCAAAAGCCATAATTTCTCTACTTGCTGTTGTCAATTAATCCAACAGTATATTCATCTAACATTGAAATTGAGGGAGTAAGTAACCAGGTACATCTAGTCAAGTACTGCACTTCAGTAAAATTTGAAGGAACTTAACATGAGTAATACATGAGAATTAAAATTTTACGCTACTTAAAAGTCATACTCAGTCAGTCACATTCAGTTTATGATTTTACTTAATACTTTACCTACTGTGCCTCATCAATGCAGGACTATTGTAATGGAGTATTTTCATAGCGTGATGTTGCTACTGTTACCTGAGAAAAAGGATCTAAATGCTTCTACCACTGTTGAAATTACAAATGATGTTCTTTTATTGGTAGTAAGAACATAACATGTGTTTTGACAAAAAAAACATCAAATAAAACAGATAAACCATCATATACAGTAGTAAACAAACGAAATGCAGTCCTTTAAATCAGAAAATAAACATCTTCGTGACTTTTGCAAAACAGGGCTCTAAACAGCGCTTTACACCTTTGCAGTAGGATTAAAGGTCTTCCTAACATGATCTCTTTGGTTCACTTCCCCCAGGCTGATCTCTTTAGTCAGTTCAAGTGTCATGAAATCTCTTGTAAGGAGCTTGGTTGGATCCCAAATAAACAGTCGTGCTTGTTGAAATCTGAATGACTTAATTCCCAACAAGGGATCTGGGTTGAGGAACTTTAAGCCACAAGTGTGTCAACAAATGGTTCAAAAGGTGGGAATTATCTGTTACAAAACAACAACGAAACATTAAGCAGAAACAAATAATGAATGGTGAATTGAAAACGTGATCTGAATGATGATACACATGATGAAATTTTTCCCCCCATCTCATGAAAATGACATACACAAGGAATAAAGCTGTTAACTGTTTCAGTGTATTTAATCTTTCTGAAACACACACACACCTACCTACACACACACACACACACACACACACACACACACACACACACACACACACACACACACCTACACACACACACACACACACACACAGCAATATGAAAGATTGAGTTTTATCGTTCTTTGCGTTGGAAACACCAGTCGACCCAACAGTCCATTTAGCGGCTATTCTGGAGCTTTTGATCACATCAGATATGTAGATTTAAAAGTCTATTTGGCCACATGGATGAGAAGACCTTAAAGTTCTGTGAGAAAGTGGAAATCTGAACGTCTACATTTCCATGACAACTGGGCCGACTGGATCTGCTGATTAAGATCATGAAAGCTCCAGGACTGCTACTTAATGGACCTTGAGGTGAGATTGTTTTGTCAAGCACTATTGATGTTTCAGCAACCTCTTCTGCTCCAGTTTCATCTTGAGCTCCGAAACCAAAGCATTTTTCACAGTGTCCTGTCTGGTCATCACTGACTTCTTTTTAGGTTTGGGGGCTACTGTCGCTGAGACAGTGGGTACTGACCACTGCCTCTCCCCTGGCATGTAGGGTGGTGGTGGAGGGGGCAGAGATGGGGCGCAAGGTGGTGGAGGTGTCCAGAGTCTTACAACATTGCTGACATTGTTGTTGTAGTTGACGTTCTCCACAATGACCTCTGGCTCCTGCTCTTCCTCTTGTACTTTGAATTTCTCTCCGGGAGTTTCTGGTTTGTTGAAGGGGTTTTTGAAGTTCCAGGTGCGCTGATTTCGTGGCCTCCTTCTTATGCGGCGGTTAGGCAGAATCCGGTTGGACTTTTTGTTGCGCATGAATGTTGCAGTGGAGATGATGACTGTGACTATGACCATGAGAATAATGACACCAGCAAGCATGCCTATGATTTGCAAAGGCTTGTTTCTACTCTGCATCAAAAATGATCCCAAAGGCCCCCCACTGAGTTGGGTCTGTAAAAGAGCACAGGGAAAATTCACATCCATGGGACTGAAGTCATAGTCTGTCACACAAAGAGTAACTTATACAATATTGTCCCGTGCTTGTATTGTAGTACTGCATGTATTCATCGTTTGGCCAAAAATATCATGTGAGGTGCAAAATACAAAACTGTAAAATCCAGAAATAAATTACTGCAAATGTACTGCCATAATACTGTTTGTATAAAAACAAAACATTTGTTTGTTTCCTGGTGGATGCCTTACAAATGAAACATACTACAAATGATGATTAGACTTTAATTCATTGTTCTACTGTTTTATAGTTTGTCAAGACAAGATCAGAGAGGTTGACTAGGAAACCAATAGCTGAGACCATCCAGCATCTGTGACCAGAAATAATTTGTTTATTTTTGTTGTGGTGTCATAATGTGAAAACTAAATCAATACATGACAAAAAAAACATGGGAACATGTTGAAAGGACCGTTGATATTGTGCTCCTGTGCTCTTTTACAGACACATGCTTGTTCTACGACCAAATCATTTCAAAATGAATTGCTACAAAGAGAAAAAACAGTTCTGCTGATGATCTCAAGGCAAGCTTCATTTATGGCAGAGGCCTCCTTATAATCTTTCTGATCTTGCCCTGAGCTTTGACACGGGACTTTTTCACAGAGTTCCAGTATATAAGAGTTGAAATGAAGATTGTCAGTGAAATGGCGAAGATGACAATGGTCAAACAAATCCCAAACACAGCCCCTGGACGTTTCCTTAGGCCCAAGAAGTAAGAGAAAAATCTGGATTTGACCTGAAAACATGACAATTGCATTTATGTGAGATTTTTTTATGACAATTTTCTAATTGCTACCTAAGCAAACAACTGATAGGTGTTATTTTGCATAGAAGCTGCACCTACACACACAAATTTATAGATGTTTCAACACTTAATCTAAATAAAAAATGATAGTGGGGAATGATTAAACAGTTAAGTAGACCACTTGTTATTTGCAGTGGTAAATGTAAGTAAGATTTAGGGCTCGCATTACAAATAATTGATAATTGCTCACTGTGAATGTAGAGACAAAGACCATTCACTATATCCATTGCAGAGCAGGTTCCCTCTTTATGTTCTAGGCTACAGTACAGTTTTTACACAACATTTTAGTATAAAGTATAAGATGTCAATTTCTATTGAATATTAACGATTTCTAAAATACAGTTCGATTGAAATTTGGTGGTGCGAATAAGTTACACCCAGCTTTGTTATATAGAAAAGCATAACTGCTACAATTTTCTATAAAACACTCAGAACCTGTAGCTACAACTAGAATGACATGTGAGTAGTATATATTTGAAATGATGATCTTATTTGTTGAATTTGACAAAACAATGCGTGTTGGATTAGAATCTCTGACCCCACCTTTAACTGACATATTGCTATTCATATACTTTGTTTTTAACTTACAGCTTCAGTGATGTCGATCTTGATGACTGCGGTGGTGCTGAAGGAAGGCTGGCCTCGGTCCCGGGCCTGGACCACGAGTGACCAGGAGCAGTCTCTCTGCTTGGTGATGTTCTGAATGATGGCCATTGACTTGATGTAAGACTTGAGCATGATCTCCCCTGTGTCAGTGTTAATGTCGAAGATGTTGTTGTCTGGCTCAGCTTTCATGATGGCATACTCGATAACATTATTGGGTACTTCTGCATCTTTATCTACTGCCTGTGTAGAAGTAAATGTATTTATTAAAAAAAGGAGTGGAACTTATGTTATTCTTGAGTTTCACTTTATCTGACATAGTACATCACGAAAGAACAAATACCTCTACTTTCACTGGTGCTCCAATCACCATAGTTGTCTCGAGGAAGTTTTCATTGAATGCAGGTGGGTGGTCATTCAGGTCCAACACAGTCACAAAGACCTCAGCCAGGCTGTACTTCCCTTCTGCATCCTCTGCCTTCACGTAGAAGTTATACTTGGACCTCACCTCCGCATCCAGGCTCGCCCACGGCTGGGTGTAGATGATCCCAGATGCAGACTGGATCAAGAACCTGTAAATGGTAATATGATTTGGGCAATATCTTGAATGTTTTATACTATACTTACTGATTTAAATGTTGTATTTTGTTTGTTTCGTCTGTTCATACAAAGAAATGTAAAAAACCTTTATGGGGAGTTACTTGTGGAACATGTGAAAATGCTGTACATATGTAGCATAGTAGCCTGACAGATAAAATCTTGTTTATCAAAATAGTTACAGCACCCAATTCCTCCTAAAATCACATATTGACATTTTTAGATTTCTGTGAATAAACAAGATACAACAAGTTAATAGTAAAAATAATGAGGTTCAGGGCAGACTTTTTTTTTTTTTTACTTTGGAGAGAGGCAGGCTAGTTGTTTCCTCCTGATTCCATCTTTATGCTAAGCTAGGTTAATCACCTCCTAGCTCTAGCGCCATACCTAACACATACACATGAGCATGTCGATCTTCACATCTAACTCAAGCGTGGAAAAGTGGTATTATATTGTTTCACTGATGGACTTGTTTAGTTACCCTACAGTGACTTTGTCAAAGTGCAAAGAGCGCAGTCTATTTCCTCCTCAAATCCCATTAGTGGATTAACAAAGACAGAGGGCGACAAGGCAAAGATCAGGATCGTGATCTTCATCCAAGAAGAAAAAGAAATAAAAAATGCTAAATCTTTCTAGACGCAGAACCAAGAAACGTAGCCATGTATTGCTTCATTACAAATTTTAAGTTCAAAGAGGCATATTGGAGTAATCTGAGGTGAAAACACTTTCCAAATGGTTTTAACCAAACAAGTAGCCTATGCACTAAGATATAAGTACTAGAAACCTCTCTCCCCTGCTTATTTTGAAAATCCTTCTCCTGCATGCCATGTGACTTTGTATATCTCCCCTAATTCATTGCTATAGAGCTCAAAATCTGTACTGAGAGGTCCAAAAATATCTACCCACCTACAGTTCATCGTACAAAGCAAACAGATTATTGAGAAGTCGGTCTGTTTACATTGACACTGAACATTACAGGTTCATGATTCCTTTGCTTTACTCTTCTAAATGCTTCCAAATTCAGGTATTTTGGTCCTCTAAGGCATGCAGAATGTGATTGAAAAAGCAAACAATTTTCCAAATAATTACAGTACTGAATGCACAGTGTTGAGATTTGTTAGGCACGCAGGTCATCTTTAGGAATGAATCTGTACCAATGTGAAAGTAAAGGCAAGCTGTGGGTATGTTGTGTGTTATTCTCACTAAGAGAGGACAGTGACCACTGAGCCTTTTTCTCTGAAGTTAGATTTCTACTGGAATATGTAATAAAAATCGAGTACCAGCAAATCCTCTGAGGGACTACACAGTGCTTAGGGTGCAATAAACTGAACTAAGTCCTAATATGAAAAACAAGTCTGCTGTCATAGTTTTGTCCAGCCTTCAAGCAGATGTGTTTTTGCTGTATGTGTTCTTCACATGCAGTAGTACAGTGGTCTAAAATTAAAATACAACATTTAAGCTCCGATCAGTCATTTTATTCCGCTATTTTTATAGCGGAATAAATTTAAAAGTGTGCCTTAGATGTTTTTCGTTATGAATAGGGTGGTCAGTTTTTTGACTGTTTACAAATACACAGGGTATCAACTGTTAATATTGATGTATAAGCAAAAACACTGACATAATCATCACACAAGGAACAATAAATAGACGCAGGACAATCTATAATAGATTTAGTTTTCTTGTGCAGGATATAAAACGAATTCTTGCCTCTGGAAGGATTTAGATTTTAAATGTCTTATTTTAACATCAAGATAATGCTGTTCAAGCATTGATACCTAAATGTCTGTCATTGAAGGTGTGGAGGTGTATTGGCATTGTGGTTGAGATATTAAAGCCAGATATTTAGATAGAATAATAGTGTCATGTGGGTGAGAGGAATTTAAAGTCTTTCTGTTTATATTTTAATACTCACAATTCAGCCCCAGATCCGTAGATAGAGTACTTCACTTCACCCCAAGGGCCTGAGTCTGGGTCGGTTGCCTGTAGAAAAAAACAGAAAACACAGAATATGTATGAAAACAATATGAGATTGGTTGTGGCACTTGACCAATATTGTGTGTGATTTCTGTTTAACTCTGATAAAGCTCAGAATATTGATGTTAGATTTGTTTGTATCTCTTTCCTAAACTGAATGTGCAGACTGTCTGCCGCCATGGACTCAGTCTCTGTGCTGGGCTGGAACATGATGTTACAGGGGTAAGCTATAAAAAGACCGATTTTTGATGTCACAGGACCATCATCATGGGCATCAGCTAATCTGTCTGTCTGTCGCTGCAGGGATGACTTTTCGCTATCTCCATGTGTCCAAGGTCACTTTTTGGCTGTTCTTTTATCTGATTGAAATTGCCTGGGATCAAGGAAATGAGCCTCTGTGGTGTTCACGCAAGGGCAGGATTTATTAGTGAGGCTCCCTGTTGCTTTGAGCCTCTGCAGGGTGCTGATATGAACTGACAAGGGCGAAGGATGAGATAACCCTATCTATCTATCTATCTATCTATCTATCTATCTATCTATCTATCTATCTATCTATCTATCTATCTATCTATCTATCTATCTATCTATCTATCTATCTATCATTTTTAAACTAAATGGCCCTGAAAACCCAACATGTCCTTAAAAGTATTCATTTTATTTCTGCACATATTTTTGTGCTGCAGCTGCATGTGCTACTAAGCATTAGGAGAAAAAATCTGAGAATTTGGTGTTACACAACAAAATGAAAGTGATAGCCATCTGGCAGCTTACCTCGCCTAGCTTTTATCTACATGTTTTCACATATTATCCCAAACCCCTCTGCCCAAAAACTCTACATTTAGGGAATTAATGGCCCTCTTGGGCATTTTGTTCAAATCAGCATTCCTCTTTAGCTCAGAGTGACGTACATTGGTGATGGCATGTATTTTTAGACAGGATGAAGACTCGCTCACCGTGACTGACACCACATTGGAGCCACCGGGTGAGTTTTCTGGAATTCTGGCAATGTAGAAGTCTGAGGAGAATTTGGGAGCGTTGTCGTTGGTGTCCAGGAGATGAACGACTATGTCAGCTGTGGCACTGAATCTCTCAGGCGTATCAATCTCAACTGCGAGTAGCTAAAGAGGAGAAAGGTTAGAAATAAATCACTGAAAAGGAGCAACGTACAACAGCTGCAGGTGATATTTCTGCCATTCGAGAAATGTGTGCATTTGATATATTTCATCCCATTTCAATCTACTGCGGTGCATTGGGTTAACCTTGTATGTGAGAAAATGATGTTTCTCATAGTCCATAGCAGCGGAGTCTTCTACTAAGATGGTGACTTGGGCCTCATTGAGTACAGTCTGAGGGACGACTCGCAGCATCCTTCCAGGTCCAATCAGTCTCAGGTTGAATTTAGCGTTAGCACCCTGCAAGAGGACACCATACATCATCGTGTTATTCACAATGTCTCATAAGTGAAAATGGCCGAGTTGTACATGCATGGAACTATTTATAGTAATCTGCATTTGTTACATAGCTATCACTAACAAACAGACATACAGCATAATCCATGTAGGGTATAGTCCATCCAATCAATGTAAAAGCTTTGTGTCTTTTCATTATTATGGTAATGTATGAGAAATCAATAGGATATCAGTACCAGCAGTAATATTCTTGCTGAAACATAATATCACTGGACAAAGAAAGCTCGCCCTGATGTAACAGTATTAATGCATTTGGTGAACACCAGCCATTTGGATGAGGCTCATACAAGAAACCCACAGAGACTTGCATAAGCTGACAAATGACATAGTCAGGGAGCACCTTTTAATTTGTGTTGGCTTATTTTCCAAATTCATGCAACTTTAAAAGGATTGTCTGTGATAATGGCAAGATTAAAGTAATTTCATAGACAGAAAGGCAGACACCAGCCTGACTTCTATGTTGCGGTACAATGAATGTTGATCAAATCAGTTTAATTTGGTCAGAGTGTTATTACATAATAACAGTCACTGTTATTCTCTCCTGGCTAACTGAGGCAGCTTTCAAAGGCAATAATATTGTATCAGTGCTAAGAGATGATACTTGATCAGTGAAATATCACTGAAAATAACAGTTGTCTGTAATTTCTTTGAATCATTTTCATACTAATCACAGTCAGTGTATGAGAAAAAATGGACAACAATAATGGTCTCACCTGGTCGGAGTCCTTGACTGTGATTTTCAGCCCCCGGAGTATCTCTCCCTCTGGTGGATGCTCATACATGGTCAACTCAAACATGTTCTGCGGGCCGTTTTCTCCATAGAAAGTTGGTGGATTATTGTTAAGGTCCACTACACGGATCACCACCGTGGTCACCCCATAGTCCAGGATTCTGCCTTCAGGACTTACTTCTGATGCCTGGACACAGGGGGGTTAAAGTTATGCAGCTCAGCCCACATGTATTGCTTCAGTCAGTAGATGAGCGTGTGGGGTATTTTATCAACCAGTTTCGCCAGATCAGTCTTGCTTTGTGAATTTTACTTCACACACCAGTTTAAAATGTTCAGTCATTTGCTGTGATTTCATTTGCTTTGTCATCGCATATAAATTCCTATTTTTATCTGAGTAGATTGTTTGATCCATTGTTTATTCTCTTTATGAATACACTGTAACAATGACTAAGGTCTATACAATGTCACTTACACTGTGTAATCTTTCATGCAGATGAAACAAGTTATTGACTGTAAAACAGAACAGATAGCATCTTACCTTGACTTTAATGTTAAAGATTTCTCTCTTCAGATAAATGGGTTGAGTCAGCAGGGTGATACAACCGCTTGTTTTATTGATGCTAAAAACACCATCGTCCCCTGTCGAGACCAGAAAGAGACAGAAATATGAGCACCCTTTGCTTCATTTTAAAATCATTTCAGTCTCATTTAAGTGAAATATTTACCTTCGTCAAAGGAATAACGGATTGGATTTGGGTTTCCCACATCGCCATCTTTGGCTACAACTGTGAATATTTCAGATCCCTGTGGTAAAAGATCATCAGAAAGGTTTTGCTGTCAAATCAATAGTGATATAAATTGAAGATAACCAGGATGCATGACCTGCTACAAAGGTGGCTTACTGTAAAATATATTATATAGTTATTTCACATTTCTCCAATAATTGATACTTTATTTATTTAAATAATTAGACCTGTATTCAATTCCCACTGTGACACATCCACCAATGTGTCCCTGAGCAAGCTCCAAAGGTGTGCGACCTCTGAAATATGTAACAATTGTAAGTTGCTTTGGATAAAAGCATCAGCAAAATTAATGTAATAATTTTTTGTACAAATTAACAACTCTAATATGTCCCTTTTAACATGATGATCAGTATGTTGTTGAATCACAATCACAAAATGAAGCATGAATTTTAATTGAGTCACCCTGTGGCTGGTACACACCTAGTCAAAACGTACCACAACAATCTATTCAGCACCTGATCTTCACTGAGCCTTCAAAGGTACATTGAAATGTCACGATCCTAATTATTCCTTCTCGGATGAAAGTCAGAATGTGTAATCTCTCTCCCATGACGCCCTGCTGCAGTGACATTTGACTGGGGAGATAATGTGGCTTTCACATCACTGTAAAATGCCAGCAATTAAAGCTGTGTCATATGAGATAATGCTACCTTAGGTTTTTGATCTTTTGTTGGTCCTTATTTATACAGTGAATACTGAAATAAATTGCATTCAGTATGTTAGGTTACAATGTCTTGCTATGCTGTGATAATTCATTTGATGTTCACTAAAGAAGACAGTGTAAATTTATTGCAATGCAGAATAAACGTGACAAAAATATAATAAGATAATAAAAGATAATAATAAAATAAAAAGATAATAAGAATTTCATAAAAAGTTTAAAAACTTTTTAGCTATGAATTGTTATACAAACTGTGTTAAATGGTACAGTCAAAGAATATCACTGAAGGATGTTTTCATACTTACTGGAACTGAGACTTCATAAACGTAGCCAAAATACGGTGTCCCAATAAAAGATGGCGGAGTGTCCTGTGCATCGATCACATTGATCGTCAGTGTCGCAGAGGATGACATAAACTGCTCCTTGCCATTAAAATTACCACCACCATCCTGGAACAAAAGTAGCATGCAGTTTAAATCTACTTTTATTGTAATTTTGTTTGATAATTTTCTGTTTCTGTTTTGTATTGTTTATAATAAAAAATACAACTTTTACATTAATGTTAAAGTTTTCATTTTAGGTTTATTAGAAGAATTTTACTGCTGGAAAGGACATGAAATCTCAGTTTCCCACCATACGCCATAGCTCACCTTTTAAGGGATATATACAGAGTTCTTTTTATTTTAATAAAGCACTTAAAGGTGCTTTAGTTTTGTTGTAAACTAATGAATACATGTAACATTCAGTGTCGCTGAAGGTAAACATTAGCAAAGCCAATTTTCTTTTTCAGTTTTCTTCTTCTTCTTCTTCTTCTTCTGTTGGCACATTGATACATTTCTTGGTGCAATACCACCACCAGCACTAAACCTCCACAGGGTGCATCTTTAAATTGAAAATGAAAGTACACTATTGCTCAATGGAAACATTATGTGAGTTTTGATACATCCATTACCTTTGCAAAGACAGTAACAAAGTGTGTCTTTGTTTTCTCATAGTCCAACATTTCTCCTGATTTGATACGAAGGACACCACTGTGTCTGTCGATGGCAAACAAAGTGGACTGAGGATTCTGTAACAGAGAACAGGACAAAAGCAGGATTTTAAAGGCACACACAGAAACACATTTCAGGTCACATGAGCAAAAGCCTGTTGCTGAAACCCCCTAAACCCCATTTACAACCACTCACGTGAGAGATATCATGAAAAATGGTCAGATGGCTGCATAAAAACACACAGTAGCCACTTGAATTAGGCCACATCTTGTATAAAGTATATCTCTTTGTCCATCTGGATGTAAAGAGCCCATATGGTCAAGGACAGGGCAGGCAGGTGAAAGCTGCTGTGTCCAGATGTGCACTGCCTCACTCGTCACTGTCACTCCAGGCCAGCTGTGTGCTTTAGTCCTAATAGTCCAAAGTGCAAACACTCTCTGCCACCCCCTGCCAAAGCAGCCCTCTAAGCCTCCAATACCTGACACAAATGTAATTGTGATTTAATCCCCATTCTCTACACCAGCATATTCAGGCACACATGCACAAACACACACATGGACATTGGGAAATTTATGTGACATTAACCTTGTGGCCAGTACATCTATACATTATTTCACATGTCACATGCAGATTAACATTAACTCAGCTAGAGTTTCATATTAGGAGCATTTTAAAAATGTTTTGTCTGTTCTTATTTCATAGTTACATACTGTATTCATTTATTGCAGAAGTCAGAGTGAGCGGGATGTGAGTATGCATATTCTCCCACTGCCGAGTCATACCTGGAGGTAGTAGGTGACTGAGCCACCTGATCCTGTGTCTCTGTCCACTGCCTCGACTTTGTAGATGCTGCTGCCAGACTGAGTGGTCTAAAATGTGCAACATAATAATAATAATAATAATAATAATAATAATAATAATAATAATAATAATAATAATAATAATAATAATAATAATAATAATAATAATAATAATTCAGGGCCCAGCATATGGCTTAAAAATAAATGACGTTCATAAAGCATACACTTAAGCCTAACTTACTTCCAGTACATCAATGATTGCTGGCATGTTTTGGAATTCAGGCTTTTCATCGTTTGCATCCATTACAAATATTGTAACTCTTTCCACGACCTAAGAAAAAAAACCCACATGAAACATGTTAAAATTTATTTTAGTTTGATTCGTTATTAGGGATGGCATTAAATGGTATAATCACACATTGGACTAGATGTTGGTACCTTGCTTTGCCCATCTGTGATACTGACAAGAACGTCAATAGAATCCTTTTTCTGAGCAGAGAAGGAAAACAAGTTCATTTGAAGACACACAAGATGAAAGAAAAGTTAGTTATTAAGGATTATATATTAAAGTTTAAAGTTAAATTTAATAAATATTTTCTAGCCTAATATCTTCTGAGGGCTATGTTAGGTTTACCTCTCTGTCGAGCTGTTCCACCAATGTGATGTTTCCAGATATGGGGTCAATCCTGAAGTATTCTTTTGACCCTGGATCAAAGGAAAGGCCATATCTCACCTCCTGGCCTTCAGGGTCTGTGCCATTGAGACAATAGATCTGTGTACCTAAAGAAGACATTATACTATAGTCAAAATAGCCTCAGCTGTTGACTGATTCAAATGTATTTAAAGAAAAACATACTACATTTAAGAATAAAAGAACACTTAATAAAACTGGTTCCAAATGCAAAATTAACCAGCAGTCAAGGAGAGTAGTTAACCCATTGATTGGGCAAAACTGCTGTGGAACAAACTAGGCTGAGACACTGCAGTATAATGAGTACCCTGACTGATGGAAGGTGTACAGGGACAGCTGCACCACATTCACAGCCAACAAACTGTCCCCCACATCAACAGGTGGCACCAGCAGATGAGCATGAGGGTGTGAGTGCGTACATGCCACACAACATCTGGTCATCTATCAAAGACTATTTAACATCCTGCACTCTCTGATACTGGCAACCAAAACATGCCATTTTGTTGATTGGTTGCCCCACCAGCCTATTAGCTGTTCACACTAAACGTCCTGTATGTCAGAGGTTGATCTCACCAACAGCCGTGTCCTCTGAGAGACTGAACAGTGCCAGGTTCCCGTTGTGGCTGTAGGGTCCATTGTCATAGAAATAAGGGGCATAGTCTGCTTGTGCTGAGGACAGAGACATAAAAACATCATTAAATGCTTGAAAGTTTAATGTAATTCAGCTTCAAGTGAGAATACGTAACTTTTAAATGAAGAAATAACACAATCTTCCTCTTAATAATAATGAATTCACAGATTATAAAACACACACTCAAGTTTTACTGGGTCTGATATGATCGGTAGCTTATGGTGGCTAATGTTTGCTAATGTTAGCAAACTTAAGCTTGATACTTCTGTTTGAAAACTTTAAGACATTATGACTCTTTTGCTACTGTTACACTATGTTTTAGTATTTACTGCGCATACGCCACTGCTTTCCCAGTCACTTTGCCTGGGATTACTGGGGAGTTACGTCAACCTGCTAAAATATCTTTTCTATACATAGACCTGAGATGTCTGGTAGCAAATAAATGCTGTTTTTATTTGTAACATCACATTAATCTGAATACAGTTTTTTTTAGCTATATGAGTGTCACATGACCTTTGAAACCACATTCATAAATCAAAACAATCAATCAATATGACTCACGCACACCTTTAAGAGCAACTTATTAGGTTAGGCAAGAGCATGAATTAATTGAAAACAGAATAAAATTCATCATCTGGGGAAAAAAATGCAATCATCAGCCTGGAGGCTATCAAATGTATCTGAACAGCATTCATAATCTGATCACAACAACACTTCAACTGTAAGCAGAGAATTTTAACTTACCAAAACAGGCATGCACAAACACAAAAAGCAGTGGCAAATGTAATATCTTTACATTCTTCATCCTAAAGAATCAAGTCATGAAAGCGCACCATGAAGACGGCTCCGTCGAGAGTCCTGTACATGAGATGTTGTTCTCAAGTTGTTTGTGCGTGACTGGGTAAGGCTAAATCAGATGCTCATATCCTAATCCAATGACACAACTTAAGAGTTACACCTGGGCCGTCTCAGTGCAACTGTGAGTCTTCAGCCACCAATCCACAGGAGACGGCTCTGATAAAACAAAGATATAGATATACCACAATTTAGATGATGCACAGGTATATTTTTCACATTCTCTCTTATTGATGCTGAGCAACATTTTTGGTTTGCCACAACTACTAAATAAATATAATGTACATGCCTTTGTCTGGATATTTATTGTCTTTACAAATTATATTTTGCTTGTGTTAACATTTGGACTGTGTTATTGTATTAACAGCCACAAAGTCTGTACTGAAATGTAACTATTAGAAAATGCTGATCGTTTTTTTGCCCATGTTGTATAAAATTCCATTTCCTGTGCACTCCACAACTATCTATTGTATAAGGAAAAAGAAAAACACACTCCACTACTTACTCAATTAATAGAATAATCATTTAACAGAGGCTGATGGAGATGACAGCAGTGAATAATCTGATGAGATTGTAGTTCATGTTTGGTTGTTATGGTAGAAATCACAAAGTGAAAGTGTGGCCTAATGACATAAACTGAGAAATCTAAATAAATGATGAAAACAAACAAGGAAGGATGACATTTTTGCTGTATCAGAAGGTGTGAGTTTTATTTTACATGCAAGCATTGTTTTATGTTGGATTGTATCTTTCTTTCTTTCTTTCTTTTCATGTTCACTATGTCATAGGTGTCTCTTTAATTAAGAACCCCAGCGATTCACTTTTTGAGTGGTATTTTGGGCATTGAAGCTGGTTAATCTTCTTGTTTGACAATCGTGTTTGTTACCCAGAGGTAAACTCTTGGAAACAGATACCATAAAAAATAAAATTAAAAAGTAGTGATTTTTTGCCATTTTTATTGAAAAAGCAATATTGCAAGTACATAAACAAAAACAATTGTATGGTGCCTATACACACCGTTAAAACATGTTGCATGCAAGGGGATTTACACAAATTAATAAACCTTTTACAGTCCTTTCTCATATGGAAATTGAATCTGCTTTATAATCTGAGTGGTGCTGGAAGAATGCACAGTATTTAGGCTGCTTGGTGCACGAACTGTGCTTTCAGAAGATGGTAAATGTACTGTACTTATATAGTGCCTTTCTGGTCTTTCGACTACTCAAAGCTTTTTACAATACATGTCACATTCACCCCATTCACACATATTCATTGAGTGATGGCAGCAGATGACTGCTCTACCCCCTGAGCCACAGCCGCCCCACACTATAAAGAAGTGTGCTGCACATTTATGTCTGATGGAGGCAGCATTTGATGTGGATTACTGTTGTCAATAGAAAAGGCCAGACCTGCGACACACATAGAGAATGGAAACCACCAACATTAATTTTCAGTAAAATCTGTGTATGATTCGGGTGGCAAAGATTCAAAGGCATGTCAATGGCTTTCATGCTCTTTAAACCAGAGAATGCATAACTTTCACACAATGGCCACACATATTAACTAGAGAAGATCACCTGTCACTTCTGTATGTTGCTGGCCGAGGCTTCAGTTTTAATTCTCATGGCTCTGGCAGATGGCAGTAAAGATTAACCCACTGTGCTCTAATCTCTCCTCATCTTGTAATGCACAGTGCCTGCCTGTGGTCACATAGGCTCCATCAGACATAAATGTAAAGCACAATTAGCATGTATGCACGCACACAACACGCAAAACAACTAGCCACAGAGTTGACCGATGGACGTTGTGAACATACAGTGTGGAACACTATGTAAGTTCACAAATCTGCCATCATCTGTCATAGCAAACCACTACCTTTGTTTGTTTAAACCTTTAGATGTGGGTCAGAGCATGCCTTTCACAGAAGCTTATACAGGAAAGTTTCATTGTAATGATCACTGTTAAAAACCATATGGATAAAAGCTCACCGCTCATCTGTAGTCATCTTCTTAGTTTCTAATCCCAAGCCTTCAATCACAGCTGCACATGTTGACGTCTTTGTTCCTTTTAGGGACAGAGCCATTAGGCTGCCCATAGGGAAATTTCAGGGAAATGCTTTTCACTTTGTCATGTGGATTACTGTTGTTACTGTAATAGAGGCCAAAGCTGCATCTAAACAGACTCAGTGTATCCTGAAATATTTGTATCAGTAAAAATCAGCCACTGACATGACAATATACAATCTCAAATCATGTTGTGCCATGACCAGATGGGCCACTTCAGTCACAGTCCTGGTACCATTGAAGGGTTTAGCATCCACATGAAAACAAACAGAATTGAGCAATTTTTTTTTTCATAAGACGTAAAGATAAAGAAAAGAGCAGAGGTCATCTTTCTCTGGGTCTAAAACACATCAAGGAACTTCTGTTGAAATATCAACCATCTTTACTTTCTTATTATCCCACTTTATTACTATTTTTTATTATTTATCTCAGGGTCCTATGTGAAGCACATTGCATTATCCTGTGTATGAAATGTGCTTCATTTTTGTGCAAGAACTAGTGTGATTTAAATTTTAAGGAAGCGTTAGGGTTATGCTTTCAATATATTTTATCTTCAAATGAGATGGAATTCTTATGAGAAGGAGAAAATGTTTTCCTCGGCAACATTTGGATTTGCTGTGTACATTATGATTACTTTATGTGGCTGAAGTTTAGAGCACGTTTTTGGCCATTTATCAAGATGTGATGTTGACAGAGAGAGAGCAGCAAGTAGAATTAGTTTGGCTTCTGTCCTGTACATGTCTCTGAAACGTGAGGGTGCATAAAATAAACACGCAGACTACCAAATAACAGACTAAGACGTCAAGAACATTTTGGATTACAAGAATCCCCCAAATACACCCATCATACACATTGAAAGTATCATTATATCAAACATTAATCAGTCCCATATCTCTATTACCTGAATAATAAGCAATGTAGTCTCCAGCAGTTTGCATAGTGTCAGTGTTCTTTTTGAGCAATATAAACAAAATACTGTCTTTGTAAATCCTTGTTTTCCCCCCCTATTTTTAAGAAATACTTAAAAATTAAATTACAGTGCTTACTTGGAAAATTAGATGTACCCCAAAATAGAAAGGGAAACTTTGAATAATTTGTAGCCTACAGTACTTGTGTCACTACAGGATCACTGGTCTACTTGTTGTCAATATACCCAATTCAGCTTTACCATTTTGGATTATTATTAATAATCTCTAGTGTGGTTTGCCAAGGGCAGAGGTTTGCTTTTAGTCCTGGTCCACTCTAAAACTAGGTCACTCCTTTAATCTCTCCATGTAGTATACTGTAGGTTAACAGCCTTTTCATTTTATAAACCTCAGAGAGTGCTAGTAGAGTGAATGAACAAAGTCATTAATCATGCAAAACCCTAAAATATAGCAGCAAGTCTGTTGAGATGCTACGATAAGTTATGAATGTGATGGTCCTGTATTATGGGTCATACTAAGATTTCCACAAAACCTTGAGGCCTTAGTGGCTGCCACTGGAGCCTCAGCAACTTGCAAGATTAACATTACAGAAATAAAAAAACAGCATGCCTGCAACAGTAAAATAAATGTGTGGAAATGCACATAAAACACATAAAGACAATTATATTAAAGTAATGTTAAAATGTGTGTAGGAAACCAAATCTAAGAAGTGATTTTGCATTCATACAAATGTAAAAACTTAAACCCCTCCAGAAAATAATGTTTAATGGTAGGCTATATTAAACTATCCTTTAGTTAAAAACAAAGCAAAACTCAAAATATTGGAGAACAAACAAGCAAACAAAATGTACTTCCTATTGTCCAAAAATTACACAATACAACTTGTAAAAATAAAGGGCATGGAATATTTTGCGCAGGTGAACTGTAGGTGTACTGCTGGATATCATGTTGGTCACTGGTGCTAAAACTAAGCCTGTGCTCTGGCAAGACAGCCCCTCTTTGATACACTGCTTCAGTACTTATTTTACACTGCTGCCTCCAAGTGGTAAAACACTGGTGGTGGACAATAGATGTAAAATAAACTTTTTGACTTTTTCTTATTGTAGAAAGGTATTTATTAATCTATAATTGACTTGTCATAGTAGAAAGCACAGGTAATAAAACCTGTTATGTAATACTATCTGCAGTATCTATCTTCATCTTTCTAAATATATATTTATCTTTCTCACTATGTTAATTGTTAAGCACCAAAACACCAAAGCAAATTCCTTGTATGTGTTAACCTACTGGTCAATTACTTGCCTAGTTGTTAACCTACTTGTCTGATTCTAATTCTGTAGTAAGCCCTGACAGTGTGACAGGGAGCCAATACCAGGACCTTGAAACTGAAGAAGCAAAATTAAATTCAGCTGTGAGTCATTTTATCATTTACAACTGTGCTTTTGTGACATGTCACAATGTCTGCAGTGAAAAAGGCCTATAAGGGCTGGCAGTATATACATGATAAAAAATATGAACCAAATTAAAGAACTTCAAGGCTGTTCAAAACAGAGTGCTACAGGAGCAGTGCACATTTCTGAAATAGCTGGTGTGCAATGTGAAACAGTTCACAAGTGTCCTTCAAATTCAAGGAATGTCTGTGGTGATGGGGTGATGATAGAAAGGTGCTGCTGTTTGACCTGCAGACACTGAGAGGAAAGTGACTGGATCTACAGTCTCTAAGGCCTCTTTTTCCAAGGATGGAAGGATGAAGTTACAAAGTGAAAAGCAAAGGATGTTGAGAACAAGATCAACATGTGCATTTATTTCCAACTTTAATAGCTCTCATACATTTATGTCTTGCCAACAAAACAGGCCTACATTGATTGCAGTAAAGCACGTTGTTATACAAATAAGGCTAGTACTATTTAGTATAGGCCTATGTCAAATGAGTTTTTATCAACAGGAAGTGAAATGTGTACAGCATATGTTAAACGGCGTTGCTCTGAAGATGTCTAAGCAGATTGTGTGACTTCATGGGCTTTATTTCCCTGCATGAAATAAATAAACATTATCTTATCTTACTTGCTAAATAAACAGGGTAGCGTGTTGGCTGTTTAGGCATTCACAATATGCAATTAAATGCTTCCATCCATCCATCCATCCATCGTCAACCGCTTATCCTGTGTACAGGGTCGCGGGGGCCTGGAGTCCATCCCAGCTGACATTGGGCGAAAGGCGGGGTACACCCTGGACAGGTCGCCAGTCAATTAAATGCTTGTTCTGTTTAAAAAAAAGAAGACGCAGCGTACAAAGTGACAGATCTTACATATTCTTGAGGTACTTCCTCAAACAGGGAGTCTTTATACATAATTGCAGGGTGTTTTTGGATCACGTGACCTCTCCGCAAGTCCCGTGGGGGAGGGGGAGGGGGGGGGCTACACACACATCTCGCTCGTGCAGTGGGGTCCAGCACATGCGGAAAGTTGGAGACAAAGTTTTGAAGCAGTGATAACTTACCACAAAAGTAATTTTCGTGAAAGTCTGCGCTTCTATCCGCAGGGTGTCTGGAAATTCTTATAGGCCTACCCCAGTGACACCGTTTTTTTAAATTGTGTAACTTTTTTTAAACTAAATTTGTAATCAAAACTTAAAAAACGAAAACAACGTCTCGCTTGTCTTCCGTTTCGTTCTCCTTAATGTCGATGTTCCTGCGAGACGTCCGTGCCTCCCCGCTGCCTCTCATTCATCTGGCAGAGCAGAGGAGCCCGCGTCCGAGGATATAATGAAGCAGTGTGTCCTTGTCTGAGACAATGCCGCAAGATGCTACGAACGGACGATACTGTTTTCTCAGAAGACCAGAGACGTTTTTGCTCGACTGCAGAGAGAGAGACCAGCTAAAGGTTTGTAACCTCCGCTACGTGAACATCTTCATATTGTTGAAATTCTGGCAGGAAATGACTCAAAGCTTTACACAAAAACCAACCCTGTACAGCCACCGCGCACGGAAGAGCTTGTAAACATCCTGCTGCCATGCGCATAAAACGCTGTGCATGATGAATAACTCTAACACTATTTTCACCGCTGTCAAAAGATACGTGAGTAAAAAACGTGTTTCCTCCTATGATCAAGGTATAAATGATGATTGAGCAAATATGGAAGCTGTGTGTGCCATGCAGTCCACTATAATCAATAATTATATACTTGCTCATGTAATCATTTGTCTAGATTTAATGTTGAATATTTGAAAGCATCATGCGCTCTTCTCAGGGCTACAGGGATTAATAGTAGGCCTATGTAGAAGTATTCATTAGATTGTATTCATTCTGGTTCAGTGGTGGGGGTGCTGGAAATGCTCCTGAATTGAATGTCCCCTCCCCCTAAATGACTGCTAGTATTAATTGAGCACCACACACACAGAGTTGGAGGTAGTTTTCTTTATTTCCAAATGGCAAATAGTATGACATCCAAACTAAAAGCTATGAATCACATGGAAATGATAAACAGCACCTACACACATTATAACGGTTTTCAGTATTTCTCTATAACAGTTAATTGTTTATACTAACACCCTTGGATGAACAGCAAAGCTTTCCGTGCGAATTTAGCTTTCGGCGTCTCCATGACATGCTGCTTCAAGGCTTTGAAGGCAGCCATTAATGTAATTTGTAGTGAGATGATAAACAGAGTGATGTGTGTTTCTGCTTGAGCAGATAGTCAGATTTGCCAAACGCTCCAGTGACTCTTGAATATGTAAAAGTGCTCAGCTCAAGTGCTTCAGCCTGACAGTTTGACGGCTATGGCGTATTAAGCTCAGATAATTGGGTGATATTTACTTACAGAGCACACAATCACTCCACAACGGTATCTTTTTCTCTTAATGAAATGCTTTGTAGAAATTATTCACTCTTCTCTTCTTGACAGGTCCAAATGGCAGCGTGTGTGTATGGGGGGTCTTTAAACACACCACAGTAACGCAATACTAGAACGGGTGGGAAGGATATTATTACTGCTAGTGACGCAAGATTTGGTTTTGATATTGCCAAGCCCTCACTTGCCCAGGGCTCTATGCTGTCAAACGATGTGTTTCATCAACGTCAAAGATCACTCGACTATCAACATGTTGAGACTAGAGCCTTAATTGTGACTTCCCAGAAATTATACTTATGAATTTACCTGTAAGATGGCACAACTCAGCAACACACTCACTTCTTTAGCTTTGAAAGTGGCTTCAACCCTCTCCCCACATGCATCTTTGTCTTCCCTCCTGAGGTTACAGATCAATGCACCGGTGACTGCATGTTGTTAATTCTTTTGCTTTCTCTCATGGTTGTGTTGGACATATATATTTACTGTCCTCTTATTCAGCTTTTTGCTTTTTTAATCTATCCCATGGATTATGATATATTATGTGTTCTATTTACAACACATAATATATCATTAATATTTATTGTTTTTACTGAAGTACCTTTCTTATTGCAGAATGAATCTTTAGCCTCTGCATGACAAGCTAGCTCAACAGAGGCAACAGACCAAGGACTCAATAATGAAGACGAAATATGCAATTTTCTTCATATGTATTGTGGCCCTGGTCATCATCGAAAAGGAAAGCAACATCCTATCAAGGTAAGAGAGGAAAGGACAATCTGTATCTTGATTTTGCAGTAAGTCATAAGAACATTATTCCTTTGCATGGAGTTATTAGTTCTGGGGAAATTTTAGCTTAAACCCCTGTCTCTTTTATGCACTTGAGCCAGAGCTTTGCCTTTTGTATCATCCATCTAGCTTTTTGCTTTGGCTTTCTGATAAAAATTGTTTGGTGGTGTTCTGCAGAGATTGGGCAGAATTGTATCCTAGTGGCTAAAGACTGGCTTGTAACATCAACAATATTTTGGTAAATACTCTAATTCTCTTCTTGCTACAAGTTAGATTTATACCACTCTCACATCACACACAGCAGCTGGTTAGCTTAGGTTAGCATAAAAAAACTGGAATCATGGGGAAGCAGCTAGCCTAGCTCTGTCCAAATGTTATAAAATCAGCCTATTAAATCCATTTAAAGACCAACATGTAAAAAAGTTGTGATTTTATGGACTTTTGTACCGGACTATTTCTTAGACGTGAGCAGAGGATTTTGTTACCTGACAGAGCCAGGCTAACTGCTCCGAACTGCTTAGTACATAATGCAAAGACATTAGACTGTTATCAATCTTCTTATCTAACTTGCGGCAAGAAAGCAAATAAGCTTATGTCCCAAAATGTCAAACTATTCTTTCAAAGACATTATCTGGCTCTGATCCTCTGGATCTGTCATTTACCTACTGTACCTCAAACATACAGTAGCTTCTAGGGGTGTGACGAGATCTAGCGATATTTCTTGTCGAGGTGAAAATCTGTCTCATGATATCAGCATGATGGGGTATGAGGGTGAAATTAGCATGCTGTTAAATCGTTTGTGTAGCAGCATTTTGGGTACCCGGTGGAAACAATAAATGGTGACAGAGTGATTGACAGAGAATCAGAGAAGATATGAACAATATGTTAGTAACACTTCTAAATGCATCTGAATTGTTTTGCATTTTGTGACTTTCATTTTAAAAATGGTTTTAAAATACCATCTTGTTTTGTTCTCGTGAACCCAGTATCGTGTATTATCTCGTCTAATGAGCTAACACTCCTAGTATCGTCACACTCCTAGTAGCTCCACAGAAGTGTGAAATGTAAAATATAACCGTAAAATATAAGACCCCTCTTGGATGTTTACACTGCTTCATCTATATTTAATTGATACTTTTTGATCAAGCCTCTCTATCTAATCAGGGTCTCTGATAAGCTGATCCAGAGACAGACTCCACAGCAGACCCCACAGACTCCAGTGGATTACAGCAACACAACACAAAATGGCTCCCTGGCCATGCTCAAAATGCTGCTCTCTCAACTCACTGGGAGAAAGGGGAATTACTCAAGTCTCTCTGAGGAGCAAGAGGAGGTAGAACTGGATGATTTAGGTAGCCACAGTGGCGGCCGTAAGCACATATTACTCTTGGCTGCCACACGAACAGGTTCCTCATTTGTGGGGGAATTTTTCAACCAGCACAAGGAGAACATGTTCTACCTGTATGAGCCTTTGTGGCATGTTGAACGCATGCTGACCATGGCCACAGAGGCAAACAATGGGACACTGTTGGCAGAAGTCTACCGGGATGTACTGCAGGGGCTCTTCCTGTGTGATTTCTCCCCTCTTGAGAAGTTCATCTCTCCCCCACCTCAGGATCACGTCACCCCTGCTCTTTTCCGCAGAGAGTCTAGTTTATCGCTTTGTGAAGACTCTGTCTGCTCTCCTGTAATCAAAGATGTTTTTGAGAGGTACTGTAAATTCCCTTGATACGCGCTGTTATTGATCAAGCTTACAGTGTTGGTCAAATCTGAAAAAGGTACTAAAATTGAACAGTGATACAGTTGCAAAGAGCGAAGTGTTGCTGGTCTTGGCAGAATTTTTTCTTTTACCAGCTAACACTATAAGCTCCCATCTGAAAGTTTTCTTTAATGATGTCCTCAATTCTTTTTATCCTATGGCCATTCCCTAAGTTCATATTTTTGTTCTGTACAGTGAATTGCAATAAATACTGCATATGAGTCCCATTAGCCTCAGCCTATGTTGCTAGTTTAGAGGTGTAGCACATTCAGAACGCTTTGTCATTGCATTTGGGAACAAAACATTGAACCAGAGTTGCTGAATTCATCTAACATTGAATCAAATAAGCTTCTACAATGCTACTTTCATGTACATGTAGCTGCTAATGTCTAGCAAAAGAAGACATTTGAAGACATCACCTAAGAATTTAGGATGTTGTGATGGCTATTTCTCTCCGTTTTCTGACACTTTATAGACCAAATCAATTAATCCAGGAAATAATTGTCAGATAAATTATAATATACCATGAAACTTAAATTAAAAGCCTAGTCCCAATTAGACGCCTGTCCCTTTTACTGGGCTGATGTTGACGAATAAACACAGGTCTCAATCAGAAGCCTGGTCTAGTTTTATGGTGTATAAAACCTCTGAAAGCCCGGGTTGCCCTCTTGAGCTAGTTCTAGACTGCTTAGATCACACATCCAAATACAAATGTTTTACAGGTATGATCATTTGGTCTCTCTGTCTGTGGTTGAGGTTGGCCTAGATGGGCTGTCTCTTGGAGCTAGATAAAATGATTGAATGTTATCTGATAGCCTGATTTTTATAGAAGTAATTAATACATGTTGAAATTTTGTGAAAGGAATGAAGGGCCTGTCCCAGAGGTACGCCTGTCCCAAATACAGGCAGGGTGAATTCAGAGATTGAAGCAAATAAAAGCCTGGGCTATTAATTGAAGATTTACAGTAATAATGGAAATAATTAGTTGGTTGCAGCCCTATACACAACGTAATTTTAAGCTTTGTGATTGGATGTTTCTTACAAAATGGCCCTTGGAAGTCATAATTGACTTCACCCCTGACTTTTTTAATCTTATTTCGAACAACCAGACATTTACTTTGTACTCATAATTCAGCCTAGAGAGTTTCATGCCCAGACAAGCTCTAACAAGTTCTCAAGTTCTAACTTGGCAGAAATGAACAAGATATTTACTTTAGAATCCTGAAATAAGTCCTCCTACTTTGCAACACTGTGAAAGATATTTATCATACAATAACTATACCACTCTTCTCTTAGGTATCACTGTAAGACTCGTCGCTGTGGGCCGCTAAACTTGACCCTTGCATCAAAATCCTGCCTTTCCAAGCAGCACCATGCCATTAAGACTGTCCGTGTGCGCCAGCTGGACACATTACAGTCTCTGGTGGAGGATCCTCGCCTGGATGTGCAAGTGATCCAGCTAGTCCGTGATCCACGGGCCATCTTAGCATCCCGCATGGTGGCTTTCTCTTCGAGGTTCCAGACGTGGAAATCCTGGGTGCAGGACGGCCAGGTGCCTGAAGATGATGAGGAGGTGAAGAGGCTCAAAGGAAACTGTGACAACATTAGGATGTCTGCAGAGGTGGGACTGAGCCAACCCCCCTGGCTGAGGAACCGCTACATGTTGGTGCGTTATGAGGATATTGCTCGCTACCCTATGCAGAAGGCTGAGGAGATGTACAGGTTCACAGGGATCCCATTTAGTCCCCAAGCTAGGGATTGGATTCTGAGGAACACCCAGACCACACAAGGAGCTAGCGGGATTTACTCCACCCAGAAGAACTCATCAGAGCAGGCAGAGAAATGGAGATATAGCATTCCCTTTACACTGGCTCAGGTAGTGCAGAGATTGTGTGGACCCACCATGAAGCTGTTTGGGTACAGATTTGTGGATGATGAAAAGACACTGATCAATAAGTCTATCAGTTTGCTTGATGAGAAACTATTTCATTAATCAAAAAATATAGCTATGAATCTGCAAAACACAGCACACAATGGATCAGAGCCAGAAGAAGCCATTATTGCACAGACCAAAATTAGCAAGCAAAGGTGCCACAAAATACACAAAATGTTTTACTGGTAACAGGAAGATTTGGGCCATACAGTAATTTTCAAACTCACCAATGATGTGCCTCATTGTAGCAATGAAGAGCCACTTCACAAAGAGAAGTATTTATTTGCATACTGTGTCTACTGTCATGCTCTGTATTTCATTTTAAATGAAAACAGCATAGATGTCAAAACTGTCTTGTAAGAGATTATTATGTAAGATTTTGATAGTTGATCATGTTTAGATTTTCAGGGATAAACTACAGGGAACGTTCAAGTGAATTGTGTGTTGTTTGTGTGTATGTCTGAAAGAAAGTGATGTTTCTATTCATAGAGTTTATGACACCAGTGCTTAATTCTGCCTAGTTTTGTTCTGGTTTGTAGTTTGATATATCTGCACTAGAATTAGACAACTGTTAGAATCACTTTAGATTAGACCTGATGTGTTTTCATAGGGCTTTACATATCCAGCTCAGGTAAAGTGGATGGGACATTGCATTTTGTGGAGTATTTATATCTTCCCAGAACACGGTGTGAAAAAACCAAATACCATTTAAAGCAATTATCTTATGTAATTAAGGTGTCACTACAATATACCTTAAAAAGATCTGATTAAGATGGATATATAATACTGAGATAAAAATAATGAGGTTAAAATGAAGCAGTGTAATGTTACAGAAGAATTATATCATTATATTATTCAGATACCTACATGTGTCTTCAACATATGAATGTGTTTTTCCCAATAGCCATAGTTGTAGTAATGTATTTACCAGGGCTCCCCCCCAATTAACAGGCAGTTGGGTGTCATTTTATAAAATTGGCTTCTCTGCTCCCGCTCTGAAGCACAAGGTGTTGCGTCAGAGCTGATACATTGATTTCAGACAATTGTGTTCATGGACACACGAACAAAATGCTTGTGCAAATAAGTTGTTTTAATTGCTTCCCAGCTCAGAGAAATAAAATCACCAGAAATATTAAGCCCTTTAAAGTTATTTGTTGTAAGATTTGTATAATGTTGATGGTTTTGGTGACAATTGATATTTAAGATGCACACATGTAAATGCATTAATGCATGGGGCCTATCACTTTAAGTGAAACCCAGGTGCTGCTACGTTAACAGTCGCTCTCGATGGTATATAAAGGTATCCACTGTGACTCTAGTTCAATGGCTGTATTGTTTTCAGCTTGGCTGAGGCACTGCTGAAATGGCTGTGCTGCCCATGGAAAGGAATATGCATTAGAGGTACATATAGTAGTGGGCTTATACTAAGTTAGTGTTTAAAACATGCTGTAAATATGAATACATTACAACTGGCAGGCCATTGCTCAGACTCACTACTGAAGTATTTAATCCAAGATGAAGAGTGTAAAAATATATGATATATAATAATTGGGAGCAACACAGTTTTACAGTTATTCATTGATTATAAAGATACTGTATATGTTTGACGGTAAAAGTTGGTGGTTCAGTGTGGAAACACATCAATAGCAGAGCTATTTTTAAGTCTTTTGGGGCAAAATCTCAATTCAAATGTCAATGAGGAAAAAGTCTAATCCTGAGACCTCAGTATTTTCCTTTTATCTTCCTTTTTATGACTTAAATCTGACTTTGAGTCTGTCTGCCGCTCTGGTCAACAGAAAATCTGTCCATTCATACCCAGTCTGTCCATTTCACTAAAATAAATGCAGTGGTTTGTGTCACGCCATCAGCCTTTTCAAAATTCTCTCTGAGAGTTCTGTATCCACATGTTATCAAAACATTTAGTGCTTGGAATAAATTGGGCATACAAATGGATAGTGGAGAAACTGATAATGCTGCAGGAGCAGTTTGAGAAATTTCCTTGGATGTTTTGATACTTTGTGGTATGAAAACTTGTCACCTAGCCAATATAACTGAGATGAATTCAAGCTGACTACAGTTGCTGTACTCTGATGAAACACATTTAAGAGTTCAGAAAGTTTTACAGTGTGTAGTGTATTGTGTGTTAGACGTTGTTGGGTAGCCTGCAATGTTTAAAGTTTAGCATAAATGTGTTGTTGCCTTTTATAAACTTAAAACTGACCACTATGTTGAGTTACTATATCTGATCGTGCAGATCACTACCAAGAAAGAAGCTGCGTAAAAATGTCTTTGTGCCTTTGATTATCATTCAGCATTTTTAAAAACTTTTCAGTAGAAAAACCAGATAAACCTACAGATTTTATGTTTATTTCCCCCTCTATTGTTTCCACACCAAATATTTCTGCTTTCTTATTAATGTGTTTTTAAGCACGGAATGTGAGGCTGAGAACGACACGAACAAAATAAGGATTAATGTGGGATTGTTCACTCAGTTGCATTCCCTCAGTCTGGCTCCACATCTAAATGCATACTGTTGCCAGGGATCCCCAAAAGGCTGAGTGGGAATAGCTGGAGAAAAAAGGCTGAAACAGGGAGCCCATTCAAGTTTGCATTCTGTCTGTTTCACGCCCCAGCTGAGAGAAAGCAGTTTAGAGTTCACAGATGTTGGTCAAGCTGATGCTACCCTAGATCATTACCCTGATGCTGAATATTCCCACAGCAACATAGCAGATGTTTCCATCTTGCAAAAGAAGGAAGTCTTTGTAATAAGCCACTGAACAGCCAGGACTGGCACACTCTCAAGTTTTCTTAAGATGTCGTTTTGAACCAATAGAGGTGCTGTAAAGCACTGAGTGTGTTAAGTGGATCCCTGAGTTTAACTGTTTAACTAGCACATGGACAACATGAACCATTTGTGGACGCAACAGAGTACAAAATGAGTGTGAGAGATCTTTAGGTCATATCAGTTATGCCAATAAGCCAAATTTAAGTATATAAACTGAAAACTAAACACAGTAGTCCCATCTCCCTAGCAGTTTCACATATACTGACACATGATGGAGTTAAATACATCACACACAGTAACAAGCACCAAAATATGACCTGTGGTAGAGACATGCAGTTGGTAAAATGGATATATATATTAAATAGACTGAAGCTAGTTTTGCATTTTGCAGGTGTTTCCCGGTAAAAGGTCAGAGCATCAAACATAATTTACAGTATTACCTTGAAACAAAAGGGAATGTTTGGAATGAATGAAGAATGAATTTCAGCATTGACTTCAGAATTTCCATGTGATATTGAAGGTATTACGCTATTAGTGGCCTATAATGTCGTGAAAACATCAACTTTTATTACTTATTATTATGAGGTTATTACTCTTTTAATGTCACCGTACTTTATTTTAATTAAAATATTGCACTGCTATAACCTTTTTATTGTTAGATGGTTACCATATTGTTATGAAAATATGACTATAATATTACAAAATAGTTTTGCCTCATTGCCATCTTTAAATGTGTTTCCCCATTATTGCTCATTGTTTTGGGGCTCTGTTTTACCCTGTTACATACATTTCAGTCTAATATTACTCAGATACCCATTTTTAATACCAAGCTCTTACCTGGTTATTACTTTGGTAATTGTGTGGTATTACTTCATTATTACCTCTTTATTATAAAACTATTACTCCAGTGCTACGATACATCTACAAGAATTGTTGTTTTTAACAGCTGAATTCAATCATAATATCAGAAATGCTAAGTATAGCCTAGAACTCAAATTCATTGATTATTGACACTGTGAAGAAAGTATTTTAAGACAAAGGCAAAAAAGTATTTCTATTATTCAATTGGCTTCACTCCAAACATTTGGAATATCAAGTGTATTAAACAATGACACATACGTCAGTCTGATAAACGCTTTTTTTCTAAATCTAAACCCGCCTTTGTCTTCTCTCCTCATGCTAAGAGAAACTAGTCAGCTCTGACTTGGTTCCTTAGGTTGAATCTTCATAATGTTTATCTGCTCCAGATGGCAATTATAGATTTAATGGTCTGGCCTACCCTATACTGTAAATAAGTCACCCAGATGCTTTGTATTTTAGTATAAGTGCTGTTTCAGATAATGATAATGATGTTTTATGTTGCTACTTATTTTGCTAACCCTAACCCTAACCCTGACACACATTTTAGTTACAACTAGATAAAGGATTATTTTGTTAAGTCTGGCCTAGTCTATGCTAATGAAACCTTGTGGATAACATGCAACTGTGATAATGAAAGGCAGCTGTACACCATCGCCTTTTTATGGCTCATTACTTCTGTTTTTGTAGGGTTCTCATGAACTCATCTTTGCAAAGACACCAAACCTTTTGTGGCTATAAGAACACATGAAAATAGATAATAATAGCAATAATCTGCTGTATGACGTACTGTACACATAGATTAATCCGTGCATAGTAACTTGCCTGTTCACCTGCAACCCTTTACATAGATGGCTAGCTCACTTTAGATTGAACATGGCCACAAAGTTTTAGGCACAATTTGGCACCGCTTGCTCTGAGGGCGAGACCGGTTTAGACTGTCATGTGATTAAACTACTGTACGAACAGATGCACACATTGTTTTTGCATGCACACATGGTTTCAATGACTCTTCTTGTGCTGTGTAAGGGAAAGGAAAGGAGAGGGCTAAGGAAACAGGAAACCCACCCATTGACCTTTTCTGGCTCTCATCCATGTTCCGCTTCTCTTAAGCACCCCCCATCCCAACTCAGTCTTTTTGGTGATTTGTACAGGTATTAAGTGTTGTTTATAGAAAGATAAACAAGTGCAGGTTTCTTGAAATGGGATTTTTTTGTATATTTCTTGGGAGGTGTGTGTCTGCTTTGTGCAGTTTTTTGGGGGGGATCATGACAGCCACTTTCTATCTTAAGCTATCCAGTGTCACACAATCACTATGCTACTCCAGTCCTGCTCTCCACCCCTCAAGCAAACACACACACACACACACACACACACACACACACACACACACACACACACACACACTTTGGATGGCTACTTTTCCTTAAGCACACTCCATCTCCTCTTACTGGCCGCCCCTCACTGGAAGGTAAATAAATCCTGTGGTTGGGGTGGAACACTGAGTGCCCTCATATGCCTCTGGAGCTGCTCTGCCTGAAAGAGGCCTTGTGTTTGCCTCTGTAATATGGCTCCACTTGCTCCACACGCTGGCCATGCACAAATCAGCTGCTCTATGGAACACCCCCAAAAAGGAATTGGTTAAAAAAAAACACTGTGTTTTAAAACTAAAACCATACACTTTTTCTTATACATGACATACATACTGCTGTTGCAGTAGCTACCTCCAGAGACAATTTCAGGATAAATAATGTTAATGAAAAAGCAAGAATATAACTGCATAGTCCCTGCAACCCTATACGCAGGATAAGCGGTTGACGATGGATGGATGGATAATTGCATAGTACCCTCCTGTGATGTGCTGCATGTATTTGCTGTGTGTCCTGCAGAGGGCAGTAGACCCCACAGGATCATCAAGTGTCACAAGTCTAGTCACAAGTTTGTGTTTGTGTGTGTGTGTGTGTGTGTGTGTGTGTACAGAGAAGATACGATTGTGTACAGTACATGTGTGTGCGCACACAGGCGTGCAGAAATGCATATATGTATGTTCTATATGCATGTGGGCATATGTGCATTTGCATGTGTGTGGGGCTTCTCTCAGGTGATCGCTCACATGCGTAGCAGTAATTGTTTTATCTTCCTTATTACAGGAAGTTTTCCTGCAGCTCAAGACAAAGCAGAAAATGACTCCTGCTTATGCCTGTTCCTCTTTAATCCATTGTTGGTCGCTCTGCTCCCTTCACTGCGTCCCTAGAGCTCAATGGGACGGAAGTGTGAAAGATGTCCGCATCAAAGAGGGTGCAGGCCAGCACTAATCCGCAAATAATGGCAGGCAGGCAGGGCTAGACTTAACACACATGTCCTCTTACTTATTAATCTTGGATGGTATAGAGCTGTCCCTCATGGGGATCATTGTACAACATTACACCTGCACTACAGCCAGATTTGAGTTAGAATGATCACAAAACGAGTGAAAGAAGGTCTAAAGACACCTTAATGTTTCACATCTTATACTATATTAGAAAGAAAACAGAAGTGTGAGAAGAAGTGTGTAGCGCAGAAGTAGAAATTATAACAAGAGACATTAATACACAAGCTTTGTTCTGTCCATAAGCTGATTCTACCCAGAGAAGTGGACACCCTCTTGTGGGGAAAGACTAACTATTTATACACCAATATTACAAGCTATTAAAATCAAGCATTTTGATATGATAGCTAGAATCACACACACACACACACACACACCTCTTAACTGTCAGGTGGGAAGCCCTTGAGGGAAAATTCTTCCAGAGTCACCTGTACCATTGTTTCCTCTGCTCTTCCTGTGTGAGGAGCCTGTGTTGTTTGAATACAATGGGGTCAGGGAAACCACAGCACCTGTCAGAAAGACACTCCATCATTGTGACAGAGAGTGGAGTGACAACAAACAGCACAAACGCTCACTAAAAACTAGCCCTATCTTTGTGTTTTCTCACTGCTTTTATGCTGGTGCCATTACACAGAGAATTGTGTGTGGACCTCAGAGTAAATGACCTGAATGTTTTATATTTACTCTTTTATTCTTTTTTCTATTTCAGTTGAAACAGAGAATGCTGCACATATTTTGTTGTGCTGACTTTGTGGCACTGTCTCTGTGTGCTAATGGTGTTGCAGAACACTGCAACAAAACCTTTCTCTTTTAATATTTTTGTTGTCTTTGACAAAACTATAATCATAAGAGTAAACAATGATTTGATTAACTGTTGCACTCAGGGGCGGTTGTAGCTCAGGAGGTTGAGCTGGTTGTTCACTAATCAGAAGGTCGGTGATTTGATCCCTGGCTCCTCCAGTCTGCATGTCGAAGTGTCTTTGAACACGATACTGTTCAGGACGAGAACATCCTCCTGAATGTTAGTTCCATTCTGATGTCCATTTGGCACGTTGCTTGGGAGTCAATGTCATCAGTGTGTGAATGGGGTGAATTTGACATGTAGTGTAAAGAGCTTTGAGTGGTCAAAAGTCTAGAAAGGCGATATATAAGTACAGTCCATTCAACATTTACTCAGTCATTAAATGACTAAGATTTTGTATAGTAAAGTTTAATTTTTGTTATGTTATGTTTTTAATAAAATGTTTTTGTATAGTCTCACTTTTCTTTACGATGCATAGAATAGTGCAATGGTAATGTAACAACGCATCCCGGGTTCCCCTAATTGTATAAAATAATAATAAATATTAATAAATAATATTAATAATAAATGGGACGATAAACTTCTGAATTTAACTAAATATTCATATAAACATTACATACTTTAAACAAATATACAAAGTAGTATGCAATACTATAAGTTAACTTGAATTAGAGCAAATAAAAAAATATATTTCTTTTAACTGGGAAGACATATCCTGAACTGATTTGAGACATTCAGTATCTGTTGCTGTATCATTGTTGGCATGAGTTTCTGCATATTTTATAATTCTTTTAAAATCTTGTCAAACAGAATTTGAATGTTGTACCTTTTGTGGATAAGAGTCATTATTGAAATTCAACATGTAAAAGACATGTAACTGATATTGCAAAACTGATAGCAGCAGCATCCTCAGCATAAATTGATATTATATTGTGCCATCCACTAAGTAATACTAAGCCCTTCTATTCACTCCTAAATCTCCAGTAACCTTTGTGGAAGCAGCCAGGTTATGAAATTGACATGAAACAAAAGGTAACAGTGTGCAGCTGAATATCCTGCAGATGCTGAACCCCATAGGAAAGGTCTATCAAAAGTGCCAGAGTTGGGGATTAAAACTCACTTTGGTAATGTCAGCTTTGTCAGACAATAAAATCCCATCACTGCCACCACCAATGTTATCATGCTACTTCCAAAATGGTGGCTTTTATCCAACTATTGCAGTATGAGCTTGACATGATTATCATGTTTCACATTTAGCATTTAAATCTCTCAAGTTGCCTCTGGTGTTGGCACACACAATCTCCTATTTTTCCAAACCTCTGTTGGCACTGTGGTTGAAGACAAGAAAATAGCACTTGGACGTCGTCACTCAAGGGGTGGCCCTAAAACAATATCATGACATTTCAGGGTATTTCTGCATTAATTATATTCTTGACGATATTATAAAATACTGAAATATATTTTACAGTGACTGGTGATATCCTCGTTCTGCTTGACTTTGTATTTGTTGTACTGTATATCTAATCTTTTGTTACCATACCACTTCCACACTACTGAAACTAACACCTCCATGGTAGCTGTTAGCAATGCTACTTTTGCTTTCAGCCATGCTTGTTGTTGCTGTGTGTAACAATATGATGTCTTTACATCACCAAGTGAGAATATTACCATCATCAGTAACGCTAATGATTTTTATGATCGTATTAAAAATGATACCAAGATAAAATTAATGATTTGATATGGCACAACCCTAAGTCACTCTTTCCTCTAATAATGCCAGTGCTCTTCAGTACAACTCTGCCTGAGTGATGGGTCTACCTCATCAAGGTCAGCCACAGCTAGCCCCCACAGAAGACTATTTAGACATCAGTGTTACCTTATACTATTTCTCCTCCTCTGCACCCCACTGTCAATCACTCTGCTGCTCCAACCTTCTCAAGTTGCATGAGCTAGGATTAGCAATTTCTACCATTATGTATCTTCCCTGCATAATTCATGCCCTCTGTCCTTTTTGACCGTCCCCTGGAGAGAACACGAGAGGGGAATCCCACCCTGCTCCAACAAAACCCAGAGGGCTTCTCTTATGGTGGGAGTGAAAAAAAAAGTTTGCATTTTTAATCATCCAAACACTGGAAGATTTATAATTGATGAGGGGATGATCATAGGTGCAGGTTTGCCCCTCCACCATCAAGGAAATGAAATGGCGTGGAAAGTGTTGGGCCATTAGGCCGTTAACCATCGGGTGCTCTCCTGACCCGAAGACCAAGTATGACAAAGCAGAAGAGAGGAGATCCCATACACTGGCCAAAGTGGAGCAAGCATTTTCCCTTCCCCTCAGTTGAGTCTGTTATTGTCCTGTTGTGTTATTCTACTGAGAAACAACGAGGCTTGTTATTGGAGAAGCCTGCTCCGGTTCACTGTGGGATGGATTAACTTGACAATTGGTTTTGGTAAACTAAAAAGTGGGATTGGAATTGCCTGGAAGAGTTTCTGTCTTTGAAAGATTAATATTATTTATCAAACATCACTTTCCTTGGCACCATTTACAAGCTATATTAAGGAGTATTATTTGAGTGACAAACTTCAAAAAAACAAAACAGACAAATGAATCTAAAATTGTTCCTGTCTGTGAAGGCACAGGGTTATGGAGAGGAGATTTAGAAATAGTCCTGTTTTCCTCCAAGAAATTCTTAATCGCTTGTGTTCTCCAGGAAGGACAGTAATGACCATTCCTGAGTTACTGACCATGGGAATGGGCACAGCTTAAATCCCCTCCATCCCGGTCCCTGTGTGCACTTGAGTCTGATTCCCAAACTCTACACACACACACACACACACGCACATGCACACACACAGTCAGGGTTACAGAGTTGAGTCTGCTTTATGGTGTAGCCACCCTTTGATTCACCGCTCAATGAAACTTGTGACTGTTTTAATTAAGGGGAAAATACACTGACAGTGTAGCACGCGGAAATCCGCCGGCATGCACATAAAGGGCGCTAATGCTTTTCTTCCTGTCAACGCAAGGCTGGCCCCCTTTTGTCAGACTGACCATTCACTTCTCATTCATTTTCTTTTCCTCTGTTTCTTCTGTTCTTAAGTGTGGCATCGCATGAGGTCTGTAGCTAATGACAGGAAAAACATATCCAGGGCCCAGCCAGATGAGAGAGCTTCATGTGACCAGTTGGGACTGAATTTTTGAGAAAACACACACACATATACCCCCCCACATACACACACACACACATTCCCTACTTTGTTTTTCTGTTTGTGACAGAACTGCCACAGGGGATTCTTTATGGCAGCCAAGACGAACAACAGGGAATACTTCAGCCTCTTCTGTTGTTTGGTGTGCCTTAGGGCAGGAAAAGTTCATTGTGATATCTCAATTGTTTATTTGTCTGATTCTTTACTTTTTAAGGAGAATTTAATACCTTCTTACACTGTCAGTAAAAAAAACACATCAGTAATAATCTTGTGGGTCATTTTGAGTATAGTACTTTAAAGATTTCACTCTTTGGACAGTATAGTTAAGCTGGCCATCAACCAGCATCCAAAACAGCTGACAGCTGTCTGTGGGTTCCCATGTTAGTCACAGAGGTACAGTTCTCTGTCGTTGTGTTATTTTGACAGATGTTTCACAGAGGTTTTTGTATGCTGGTGTGTGACAAGTCCTCTCTTCCTCTGGGGATCAATGTCTGTCCTGTTCTCTCGCTGATCTGATGTTTATCTGCTGGTGATCAATCACACTGTCGACAGTATGAGGGTTAGTGTTACCATCCCCACTGCCTCTGAGTGGGCGTCTGTAGACTGAATACAAAGGACAGGTGATAACTAATAAGAATACATACGTTAATTAAAAATATGCCAATATGTGGTACGTCATGTGTTAAAATATGTGCATGGACGTGGCAAACATTTGCACACAAGTTTGAGCAAAATTATATCTTTAAGCAAATATCTGCTTTATTATCACATTTGACAGAATATGTGAGTATATTTATTTTAGTTTGTCTTGGTTTGTCTTGATGAATGAATCCACTGTGAATAAATGGACACATCTGGATTTTTTAATAGCTTTTTGCAACAAAATAATACATTTTATGCTAAAAACATTAAATCTATGTACAAGTTCAGAGAAAGCAGTTGCTTGTTTCCCGTGAAGACTTCAGTGTTTAGATAACAGATGGGAATCTACCACAACTGTTCACTTAGAAAGAGATAATACTGTACAGTCCCCATTACTAGTATCCCCGGCTCCCCCCCAAAAGCCCCTTCAGTGTAAACGGCCTCTCCACACAAATGATTGATGATGACTGCCTACTCACAGCAAATGGGTCCAAGTCAGGATTTTTGTTCTTAATGCAGGTGTCAGTAATCCTCTTTTGCCTCTTCAAGTGACGTTTTTAGCCTGAGGAAATGCTTGACCAGATTCCTCCCTTACTGCGTAGAAACAGTGTAATCTCTCAATCCTTGACACAGCAAATAAACACTGCACAGAAAGAGAGCCCGGCAACATTATCACTTCCTTCCTTCCACATTGTCTCGTTGACAAGTTTCAGGGGAACCTCACAGAGGAGAGAAAAGAGGAGATATATTTCTTAGGTAACAAGCCCAAAGGGGCTGTGGCTAGGGATTGAAGGTTAAGTGCATGTACTAATACTCACAAAAAGGAACTTAACACCTTAGGATATAATGACATTGCATACATTTCCTCTTGGTCTTCTATTTGGCTCATCATCTCTCCGTTAAAATAGGAAAACTGCCATGTTATCATATTACACAAGATGGGAAGAAAAACGGGAAGATTCTGGAATAATAAAATATAAATAACGCTTGATGACCTATCATTTATGTAATAATGTCGATCATACATTTAATTGTAAGTTATGTCAATGTAACAATTATTAGTTCAATTAAAAACAACTACTTTAGAGAGAAAGGTAAGCCACCCTGAGGCTTCTACTGAATCCATGACGTCAGTCACATCGCTGTAGCCACAGCAGCTAATTGGAGGTTAATGTCTTTTAACCTCTCTCATAAATTATTCCTGGAGATACCTGAACTCCCACTCCTCCAGTTCCCCACCCCTCGACTTAATTGGACAGGACACCCTTTTCTCATGAACTGTTGGGACTGTGTCTCATTTGGCTGTATATTGTATCAGTAGACATCTGAGATCATCCCAGATCAGACTGGGTAAAAAGTAAGTGTGACGTCATCCATAGACAACAGAGCAAACTGGACCATCCCTGCAACCTCCCAGACTTCTACAGCTGCTAGCTACAGTATACAGTTTCTAATTGCCAGGAACAAGATTGGGGATAGGGTGCGTACTTGTGAGAATCTTCAATGATTGTCAAGATTTCAGATTAAGGCTGTAATGTGTATGCAGTGCCTGATTCCCCACAGGACATCCTAAAATATACCTTGTGTAACATGGTGGTTGACCATTTTCTGAATCACTGGCAAAACCTCCATGTTCTCCTGATTATCTAAAATGGTAAAATGAATGGCAACAGGCTCTCCCATGATCATTAGGATCAAATCAAGTCATATTGTTTTTCCTGAAACTGAAATTCAATAAATGCCTGTTTCCCTTTGTAAGGCATCTTGGTGTTAGGCCTGTAGGGAAACTGAGAAGGTTTATTTATACATAGTTAAAACTTTGTTTTCGAAAGCTCATCCAGGGATCATTTTAAATCAGTCCACACCAGAATGATATCAAGTGCTTTCTTTAGAAATGGACAATTATGGTGCAAAATGCGGTTACAATGCACAGCTATAGCAGCAACCAGTCAAGAATGAATATTTGTACTTTGGCCTGGCACCTCTCATATCAGAGGAGAACCCCCCCCCCGCTATCAAAGAGTTTGTCCACTGTTGTTGCCAGATTGTATTAAATTAGTATGAATGGTACCACTTGATCATCCTCTCAACCTCCTAACCACCCAAAAGAATGACGTTCCTCTTGCCAAGATGTATTTTGTGCCACAAACATTTATAGCATCTATAGTATGTCTGCCCTAGCCCTGACAGGTTTTGCAGCTAACCCTGATGAGGTTACATGCAGCTTCTAAACACCTTGTCTCACAGCAACAGTACCTGTTTCTTTAAATGTAACTTTCAAATGAATCCTAAATAATTCCCCTTTTGTAAAAATGTATCATATTTTAAATGTGGCACCATAATGTAACTACCTGCCACCCTGTACACAGGATAGCGGTTGACGATGGATGGATGGATGACTGGATGGATGGATAATGTAACTCATTTTGTAACTCAATTGTTTGTAAACTGGCATTGCACTGCTGAAAACTTCTGTAATGTATTCAAGTTTCAAAAACATTTTTTTAAACTTTGTAATCATGACATTAACATGAAATATATTGAAAATATATTATATACATATTTTCAATATGTTTCATGTTAATTATAGTTTTATTATATTAAAAGGAAATTATTTCACAATTAGCTCAAATTGTATAATTTTGTTCATTACACTCTGATTTATTTTATTAATGAGTTATTATTTTGACAATTACATGCTACTGACATTCAATTTCAAGGTAAGCAGGAACACAGTTAAATTCCTTAGTGTACTGCAATATTTTTCAAAAAAAAAAAAAAAACCTGACAAAGGGGGTAATAGAAAACCTCTTTCTGATGCCCAGGGGGCAGCATTGGCTGTACATAATCCAACTAAAACTGCAATATTCCATTAACCTTTGTAGTTGTACAGGTAGAATGCTTAAATATTTCCTCAAGAATCATATAAAAACAGTTGTTCAGCTTGGTGTTGTCTAAAATACAAATTGAAATGTGAATAGAGGTGTTTAAGGAGCCTGAGGAGATTTTGCTTTAGTCTTCCTGTGTACAACCTGTAAACAAGATTGTTTACCTCTGCTGCTAAGCAAACAGATTGGGGTTCAACAGACAAAGCATGAAGCAGGTTTGATAGAGACACAACAGATCCTGAGGCCCAGGATCAGCCGCACTAATGGGATTAGATCTGCCACACACACACTAAACACCAGGCTGTGAGCTGACAGAAAAGCTCAAGACCTACACAACAACTTTTACTCTCAAAGGCAAAATAATCCACCATTGTGACAAAATGGAAACTAATGAATAGTTCAGATTAGCAAATAGCAAAAATAGATGTTATTCATAACATAAAGTCTTCCCTCCATTCCTGAGTGAACTTCACAAATTCTAATTTTTGGTTCCACCCCTAAGGGGCAGCAGAGGCCTGCATTTACTAGAAGCAGGTTATCTTTGAGCAATGACTGGCAAGTGGGACCCTCTCATTTTCACGACCAAGAAAACAGCACTAAGGAACAAAGGACCAAAGTTCAACAGACACAGCAACTAAAAAAAAGTATGCCTGTATTACCCTTTTTTATCTATTGTTATACTGTAATACTTTGTCTTTTTGTTGATTTACCGGCTAGATTTCACTACAGCAAATTGAGTTTTACGGGAAGAACAAAAAAGGTAAGTTTTAAAGGGAAAAACAAATCCTCTTTCTCTTTGTCATTCACACCTACACATACACACGCTTCATTCGGTGAGCTCGTTTTCCTTCTTTCAGCAAACAGGTTGATATGGGAACACAGGGCTGCTGGGTGGGCTCCTCCTTGGGAGTGGAGGGTCCTTGGTTCAAGGCTATCAAGTGAAATGTGCTTTGATAAAGAAAAAAAAATGAAATGAGCCAAAAGTTTAGTGATAAGTAAAAAACGTGGCTGGGGCAGTTCTCTGGGTTGGGCTGTGGGATGCGACAAAGATTAATAAAGAGAGCAGGTCTTCGAATGGAAAGGGTGACGGTGAGGTTAGTTGGAGGGCCAGACGGCGCTAGATGAAAGTGGGAACTCTCTCCCACAGCTGTCAGCAGTTTTTAATGTAAACTTTGCTATTGATTGGCAGATCCGACCAGGTTCCACCACCAAACTTTTCTAGTTTGGAGGCTTCTAGTTTCTCGAGTACTGGATTGATCGTGTGGTATGAAGAGTCCAGTATCAGGTTTGTCATCTTGAGAAGGTACTTGAACCGAAGCTATAGTTATAGCTCCACTAACCAAAATATATTGTATCAACATGCTTTTATTTTTTGAGCCATGTGTTATATTTATTTGTGGCTGAAAAAATTGCGTTGTTTCATTTTTGTAGTTTACTGTAATTTAAGCTCTCTAGGCTCCAAAGAGCAAGGCTGAAATGAGATGATCGCTTATCCCATTTCCAATCCATTTAAAGTGTGTGAAATCAGCACCTACATTTATCTCAGATATGTACAAGTGAGGTTCCATGTTGAATACAGTAATCTTTAGCCTTTACACAGCACTGTAATTGAATCAAGCCATGATCTTTCATCCCTGTAGTTATTTTAAGACATGAATGACACAACAAAAATTGAAATGCACCCCTCCCCCTTTCCCATTTCAACAAAAGGTCAGAAATTCAATCACCACTGCTGCTATTGCTATAATAATATATGTATGGGAAACAGCCACAGTTACTGACCGCCAAATTCTTTGGCTGCCTGTGGTCATTTTGTCTTGCTTAAGAACAGAGGCGTCTCTCACTGGAGTTATCCATTAATCCCAGCAGGCTGAGAGTACGAGCGTACAACACCAACAGATTCTTTGATTCTTAACTCTGTTTGTAACAGCGTTTTTTTTTTATTTTTTTTATTTAAATCCACCTGCCAGCAGTGGATGTGTACTATACTGAGACATTATTCATAGTGTTCCTACATTTCCATTTATTTTGACTATCATGTTTGATTATTGTTTCCTTTTTCCTATTTCCTTTATTTTCTGATTATTATGACATTCATACAAATAGGACCTTAATAGGTTATGATTTTATAAATTCTGTGTTTTATTTCTGGATTGAAAAGGGCTATTACACAGTTTGATTTAAGCATTACCTGCAGTATTGCAGTTTTTTAATTGTATTATTGTTTTGTTGTACTATATATTCAACTTAAGGATATATATGATAGTTTTGATTGACATTGAAGTTTTTGAATTTGCTTTTAGAGATGCACCCAGTGACTGGGTGCAGGACTGTACAGTAGGTGCAATGACTGCACCTACTGTACAGTACAGAATTTTAATCTTGTGTTTCTCAAAAACACTATTTCGCCTTGCTCAACATCATATTATGATGTTGCTAACCCGATCAGCAACATTGTATCATGTTAAAGAATGTGGCATTAATAAAAGCTGGTAAATAAGAAAACTGTTTCAGAGAAGTGTGGGTGTAATGTTAACAGCATGATGCAGAGTACACAAGGGTGGGAGAGGAAATGTGGATTGGGAGAACAAAGTGAGTGAGGTAAATGGAGGAAGTGGAGTTCAGTTGAAATAAGCAGCCTCATTAATGCACCGTCACAACTTTCATTAGCCTCCAAGAACAACCTGCAACGATATAAATCAGAAAGAAAGAGATGTAAAAGAATTCACAACAAACTAACCAAAAGACAACCAACAGATTAGACAAAGTGAAAAACGGAATCCCTGGATTTTATCTGGGTGTGTTTTACTATACGAGAGTGAATTAGCCTGTATCTTAAAGTCAATTTAAGTGAATCTTTGTGAACTTCAGAGCATCAAGAGTGAAGACACACAAACTGAACCGCCTCCTCACCAACTCCCTATCTGCAGTACTCGTCACTCAAAAATATAAAAAGACATTTTTACAGAGTTACCCACTCATAAATAGTGATAAATCATTTGGAAAATATCCTGAAGTCAGACATTAGTGGTACAAAAAGATTTAAAAATATGCCTCATGAATGTATCTCATAAAATGTCCCCATTTCCTTTTGTAAAACGTTCACCTTGTTTTATATTGAAAGTGTGCATTGCAAATAGGCAGTTTTCCTGTTGCAAAGAAGAGACGAATGTTTCCTATTGTGATATTTTTTGCCAGCGTGCTTGCTATTTCTTACAGCAGGCATTTTTAAACCCTTGCATCTATTGCCTTTCACCGGGTAAATACCTAATGCTGGAAACATTTGTCAATGTATGCAGCTGGGTGAACAGAATAGATTATTAGGAAGTCAGGGGAAAAACACACTGCTTCTCCAAAAAGCACAAAGCTTGCCATACAAAGTGTGTTTCTCTGCCTCAGACATAAAGAAGCTACAGAAATAACAGCACTGGTAATTTGTAGACATAAATTGTAATTCATATCCACTAACAAGAATGATAAACATTCAATTACCGTAATAAATTTAGACCTACGGTGTATTAGTCAAGTCAAATTAATTATTTACAGGTTTTAAAGAGCATACAGAAAACACGCAGGAAAAAAAACAATAAACAAGAAAGACCAAACAAATCTTGACTAGTAGCTATTGGACCAGATGTTGTGATTGTGTGTTTTAAAGTGTGCAGTAAGTGCTGGTGTGTGTGTGTGTGTGTGTGTGTGTGTGTGTGTGTGTATGTGTAAGGAATTTATGTGGTTTGTATTGTGGTGTTTACATCAAGCCTCATTAGAGATTTATAGCTGACGCACTGCAGCTCATTCATTCAGAAATGCTGGGGTCAACACAGGGGAAAGGCATAAGTGTGGAAACACTTATTGTAAATTATTAAAGGAGAGCAAAAAAATACAAAAGACTGAATATCAAATGAGCACAAAATCTGAAAAGGGAAACTTTGTGGTACAATATGCAATAGGCTACCTGAATAAAAAATATGGATATATTCGAAATGAGTCACTATTAATATTTTTTTCTTATTTAATGTGATCAGAAAACTAGTCTATTATTTATATATCACCACAATAGCTAAAAGTTAAATGCTGAGTTGATTCTGCCTAAATTCAAAAATTATGTTTTCTGTCACATGCTGTTTGAGGCAGACAATAGGAGCAACACATGATATAGTGATATCCTTTGTTGGGTGAAACATTTTAAAGCACTTAAAATATTCACAATGGCTCAGCCACTGGCGACAGTCCTCTGTAGTGGGCTTCACACAACTAGAATGTGTTTGGCAGTGGTAAAGAAAAACTAAAAACATCAATAGTATACTGGCCTCCTGTTGGGTCCTGTGGCCAGTGTTGTGCAAACAGCAGAAAGTTGCGGCGTGTGAAGGGTAATGGGACATCCAATGCCAGGGGACAGCAGGCGGCAGAGTCACACACCGCTGCCGAAAGAAAGATGAAGTAATCTCAGGAAACAAGTAGACACACTCCACTTCGAATTTCGCCCCAAACAAGATTAAAGTGACATTATTCTATGAGAGTGTGGCAAGAGTATTAATCTTACACATAGAGGCAGGGGCTAGACAAACAGGCTGGCTGTGAGAGTATGGGAGCACATTTTTTATTTTGTCAGTATATGGTGAGGTTCAGAAGTGGCCGAGAGGGCACCATCATCTCATTTTGTAATGCACTGATAGGGCCATTACCCTCCTTTTTAACTGTTTTGTATAGCATCTCTTAGGTGTAAATGTTACATAATGAAACAAATTATGTGTTCTGCTGTGCCTTTTTACTAATGTTTTATTTTCCATTCTGTCTTCCGGTTAACAGACAGACAGTTTGTTACCTCAGTACATTTTCTCAACTTACACTGATACATGATAGTTACATTTTCCAGCGCAAAAATAAAAATAATATGTGTATGTGAAAAGTGTTCACATCTTTGTTGTTGTTGAGCCACTGTGTGTGCGTTTGCACCCATGTTGAATAAATATAGCAGCTATGGGTACAAGTTAGTTTTGCCAGAGAAACCAAAGAATCCCCACCCAAGCCATTTAGGAATTCATCAGTTTCAAATCCACTAAATGAGCGTTACATTTAGGTTTTGTTTGGAACCTGTTGCATAAATAAGCCAGTGCCTAAAACCCCACTGAGAAAGACAGAGCTTTAATGAGTGGGGTTTAAGCCCTTCCACCCATCTACTCCTCCGCCCTCAGCTTGGTCTCCTAATGAGCCATCATCATGCAAAACTGCCAGCTTGATACACATTAATTGGATTTTCACTTTTTCACCAATTAATTGACCAGCATTGTCATGTTGGCCAGTCTCCGAGGGCTTCTAAGAAAATGGGGAAGCTTCCCCTTTTTACTCTCACTGACTCTAATAGCCACTGACTGGAGAGGGGAAGCATTTTTCTTTTCCTTTCTTCTTTACTACAGAGATCAGCTATCTCATTATAGGCTTATGACATTTGTTGGAGCCAATCCCTTTGTGGAGAGAAAACAGTTTGTGTGCTGCTCAGTTGAAGCCTTTACAGTTTGTTAACCTGCCTCTGCCAGTGCCAGGGCCCCCGGGGGGGGGAAAGCCTGATGTGCAGTGAGTGACTCAGATTCCTTGCACCCTAGAGGACAGACCACAGGGTGAGGGAGAGCAATCCCACGCAGCCTTGTTCAGCAAGCACCAAAACAAGGAATGAATGCAGCCATGGCTTTCACAACGGTTATTTGATATGTTGACACATAAGTGGTGTTTCAGATTCTGCCAGGGGGCACAATTGTTCACATGAATCCTTTCAGTTCAAATCCACTTGGGGAAGGGGCAGCAGAACTAAAATTTTAGTCACCATGTTGGATTTCACCTAAAAAAAAGAAAAAAGAAAAGAGCAAAGAGAAACCTGACCTTTAGTCAATCATCTATCCAAAACTGAGATTTAGAGGGCAGATTCTTGTTACCTTGTTGAATTTGTGTCATGACTTTGGTTGTTTAAATATTAACAAAGTCTTAATGCTGTTTACAGTTGGGCCCCATGGTGATGACAAGGATAGTGGAAAGGATAAATATCTATCTTGCAGCAAATATTTATCCTAATAATAAGCAATATTTGACAAAGGAAAAGCACATTCTGTCTATATAGAAACAGACATAAGAACAAAGTAAATGCATATGTACAACGGAAGTTTATCATATATGATTCCCTTACAATTTTGATTATACCCCCTTGCAGAGCTTGTTTTATTTTTGTGTATACATTTTCATCCATTTCACCTTAACATCACTGACTAACCAACAGCAAAGGCACATTTGTGAACAAAGCCAGACCTACTGCGATCCTGAGAGATTAAACTCATTGAAATGAACAGTAAAGACCAGGCCAGGGCTGATTATTTATCAGTTCAAAGTGTTGCCATGAAGAGGACATCCCGAGGCTGACCATAGATTGACCACACTATAGCTCATTATGTCTGCATCGCTTTGCTCCACTGACTGGCGAGCAGCTTCAGGTCAGGATGACGTGAACCATTGATTGGTGCATTTTGTTGATGCATTGCTTATTTATATAAACGTCAGTTATGCTGTAATTGTATTTGCAAACATTACATGCTTAATTTGTTACAAAAAGAGAAAGATCCTCTTTCATAAGAAAAAAGGGAAATAAACACACTTTTGATAGAGTGGGTTTACCTCAAAACAATGCAAGAAACATTCTGTCAAATGAATCAAATTACATGCACCCACGTACTGTAGAAAATAGTGGAAATTATAAAAATTTTTATATTGAAAGTAAGAATAAACTGTGTATTATTGTGTCTGAATTACAGGATATGTAACTTTTTGCATCAGTAGCTTTCAGAGAACAGTGAGTGTTATTGATCCCTCACTCCATTTTGACAATTATTTCATGTAATAGTTGTCTAAATGGGTGCAACTTGATGTTTGCGCCGGTCATTCAACCTGAAGTGTACAAAAGCAATAGCTACAACTGCTCTCTGGGGTCAATGAAAGGACACTTTGTCAACAGCACTTTTTAAAGGCAAGGTTGTTCCAGTAGCTGAAAATAAATCATTTCCCTAATCAATATCCTTCCAGTCAGAGAATGTTGAAGGTTAGAGGTTGAACCTGAATGAAATCTTTGATTGGATAATCAAGGGCAATAGCCTTAATTAATCGATTGAGGGTTCAGGAGGAGTGGTTTATAACATATAATGTGTTGGTTTCTGTAACCATGAAGGATTTCATTATGTATGTGAGAGTGTCCATTATGTCACATTGGGGAGAAAAAAATAGGCGTTTTTAATGGCAACAACATTTAATCAAGCAGAACTTCATTAATCCACATAATTAATTGAGCAGGCTTTGCTATGCTCCTTTTGCTACCTTTACTTTCTGGTCGGACAGACATGTTTCACCATTATTGTTGTCCCATCCCTCCAAGGGTTGTGAGTTAATCTGCATGACCCAGCACCTGTCACATACTAATAAACACAGAACTAATTGACTTTGTTGCCCCACTTATCAGCTACCTCACCAGTCAAAGCAACCTCTGAGATTTTTGTTTGTTTACAGCAGGAATACCAGGTGTGTCTCATCAACCAAGAAGAATATAGTTTACTATATTAGTGTTATGCGGTCATTACAGTTGAGAACAATGTATCAGAAATTATCTTAAATAATACAGACCTTTTTATAAAGATGATATCTAAAAGGAGATGTAGATATGTAAATGTTTCAGTCCCAAGCTCGACAAATAAAGGCTCTCTACAAAGCCAATTAATTTTCACTTGTGACCCCTTGTCATAGATTACATTTTCCCTTCTTGTATTATTTTATTTGAATCATTTTGAATGCCTGAAGATGTAAAAATATCCAGCATGTCACAATGTAAAAGTAAAGAAAATTCACAGAATTAAATATAGTTTTCATGGCAGAAATAGCTGTTTTTTCCCCAGCAACCGTTCAGATTTATCTTGGGACCCCTACGGGAATGGGTACCACTGGCCTCTAGGTATTGCTTCTTGCAACATCATGGTCCCTGTTGTAAAAATTAGGTGGTAATCAAAACTTGCTTTATTGACATGACAATAATTCAGTACAGTAGTTGTTTCAGGAAGTGCCCCAAAGCGATATTTGTTTATATTCAAGTGCCAAAACCCTCTAGTGGCCATAGTAATTATGTCAGGAGCATAGGAGGATGTAGTGGGACATTATTATAGAGCCACAAAGTAGAGAGGAAGTTGGGATGAATATATGGATGAACAAAACAATGGACTAACACAGCAGACTGCTGTTTGTTTCCTGTTTCCAACCCACAGTCAATGTTTCCATGACCGTAGTCATTCCCATACCTTGTGCTTATAATTGTAACCATAACAACGAAGGTCCCCTAACCTTAAGAATGTAGTTATTTGAACCCAAAGCATAACCAAGTTGTTTTTTTCCCTAAACCTAACCAAACCAAATGAAAAAACAAAGTCTTGCAATTTATAACAATTTAAAATAAAAAAAATAATAACATATTCAGATTGCTCCTTGGGATCCTCAGAGCATTTGGGGTCAAAAGCAGGGAGTGTCATTCAAGCTGTAGAGATGGTGGCTGAATACACAACAAAGACAAATGTTGACCATGTAAAACTCTGGCTGAAGTGTCCTACTTATCTAGCAGCAGAGCAGTGGGAGAATTTGTAAGCTATAGAGTAACCCCATGCCACAGTGTGTTCCCTCTATACACTACTCTCTCTCTCTCTCTCTCTCTCTCTCTCTCTCTCTCTCTTCTGCTCCTGTTGTCTCTTCCCTTTACACACTTACGTGCACACATGCACACGCACATATGGCTGTACAAAGTTTTTCCAGGGTATTTCTCGGTTAATTAACAGATTAGTGGTGTGGGGCAGCTCTGAAGTTCAGAGGTCAAGACTAAACCCTCTAACTGGGAGGATAATCAGTGGCAGGTGGGTCCACACTTCTCCTGTTGCCCCTCACAAACCCCTCCTCTCTTGACTTGACTTGTGGCAAAATAACCACCCCACCGTATTGGCTACCAATGCTCTTGACTCCAGCCACTGTTAAAGAGAGAGATGGTGCCAGGGAGAGAGTAATGGGGGTGAGGAGGGAATGGAACACTTTTTGAAAGAGCAGGAGGAGAGGCCTACATTGGATAAGTTCTGGAAATGTGCCATCCTTTCATATGCACAGCCAGGACCCATATTTACAAAACTGACCAGTGGGATTCTCTGAACACAGTTTCACTGAATAGAACGTGGACTATAGGACCATAGGCCTGGGGCTAATGCCATAAAATAGAAATACAATAAGAGAGACGGGTGCAAAGAGAATGAGGGCTTGAGTCTCTCTTTTTTTTCACCCTGTCTCCATTCACTCCTCCCATATTCCATTCCAGGTTCTGCTTGGTGGAGAACTCCATTGTGAGCTTGTGAATGGGAGACTTTGGGAGTGTCTCTCCTTCTATTAATTAGGACTGGCCAGCGTTTCCGCTCCCCTCTGAGCCCCTTCATTATTATTTCTTCACATTCTTTTGCAAAAGTTAACCCCATTCCTTCGTTCGCACTTCAAAGATCTCTGACAAAGATGCAGTCTTGGAGAAAAATGTTGAACATTTCAGCTTTAAATTCAGAGCATCCAAAAACTGTTTGTTTTGTATTTATTGGAAACAACAACAAAGAAGTTCCCTTTGTAGCAAAGTACAATAAGGATAACACTGTACATTTCTGACAAACTAAACAATTTATTGAAAGTACTACTGTTAGTTCATACAGAGCTTAAACACAAAGTGAAGAGGAGAGCTCTACAAACATTTGTCATTGAAGTCCAATGATTCATAGAGTAGATACACGCTTATTGAAATACCAACCTAAAATACACCTCCCCTGCATCTGGTGAACATCAGCAGGCAAAGAAGTCCTGGGGTGCATTCTACCGCTGCCCAGCGAGCATCCATTTGGTGGAAAAAAAATCACCCTGCCTCATTAGCTACACACACTCTTAGTTTGTCACAATGCCTATGCTTGAGTCCTGCTAACAGAGCCCCACCTCTTCCCTTTCTCTAGGTGGAGACTTCAGGGGCCAGAGGCACAGTTTGGGTGAGTGAGGCCTTTTCTTTCTACCCCTCTCCTAGCTGGTTTAAGAGTTGTAATTATCTTTTGCTGGGGGAGGCTGTAAATTGGATTAAAGTGGAGGGTCTCGGCTGAGTGGATCACCCCCCTCCTCAGCCCTCCACTTCCCCCGCCATCTCACCACTTGGTGGGCCACACGCTGATAAAGTGCGGAAAACCGGATTTGGATTCAGCCTCAGCATTCATGGCTTCCTGCCGGAAAAAATGAAATTTTCCAACAGAAGGGGCCAGTATGCCTGTGGTATCTGTCCGTGTGGTGTATTTCATCTGGCCTCACTCTTCCAGAAACACCATTACCTACGTTATCAGTGTGAACCGACTCAGCCTGACTGGACTAGGAAGCCTGGCCAGCTACTATCCATATAGTCTCTGACCATCTCAGTATTGCAGCTCTCTTCAGTGCTGATGGGCTGAATTATAGTTTGTGTTATTTAATTGATAGGTGCTTATTCTGGATTTGTTGTAAGATATATCTATTTTTATTGACATGACCTGTCAAATCCCTTAAGACTTTGAAAAATAGTGAATTTAATGCTCACAAATTGTTCGATGGGATACATAGATAAAACACTGTAACTTAGAGAGAAAATACAGGCAGTTAACATCGAAACATGGGGGACAAAGTAAGAAAAGCGGACAGGGAAAGGATTACTTTTAGGGGGGTGAAGTCGTTTTCTTGGTGATCGTAAAAATTCTAATCCTGTCGAGGAATGTCTCCTGGTCTTTACGGATTGCTGGGATACTGGTGCGTGAAATGGCAAGTCTACCTTTCCAAATGATATGAACCCTGTTTTCACTGAAATTGCAAAAGCTTTTACAACTCATGGCAGGTACAAAATTTGCATTGAATGGACATGTCTATGGAGACTGGTGACCATGACTACATCTGAATCCTGCCAGATTAAAGAAACTTTTTTTTTGCCCCTGCTAAATATATGTACACGAGATGGACACAACAGCACCTGTAAGCTATACCCAATAACCTTGCAGTTAAAAATACTCTTGTGGAGGTGATATTGTTCTTATTCTCCAAAAATAACAGGAATAAATAGCAACCCAATAGAATGATAGCACTATTTGTAGCCTAAGATTAACATAGTTGTATCAGCCTAAGATTAACATAGTTGTATCAACACATTTTAAAAACAGACCTAAAACATTCTAAAATTCAGAGAGGTAGCTTTTGTTGCATGGTATTGTTGCATTGCATTATCTATTTTGGGAGAAAGTAATTAAGTACTTAAGTATGATTTTGAGGTACTTGATAACCTTTGGACAGAAACATTGAGGTTTTTACTCCACTGTATTTATCTGACAGCTACTAGTCACTTTTCAGATTCAGATTTTCCATATTTATAAAATATGATATATTGTTATAGATTAACTGCCAAACATTACTGTATTCATTGTAGTTAAAATAAGATCCATCAGCAGTAATATTAAAATACTGCTTTTGTTATTATTAGTAATAGTAACAATGCAATAATATAATACCGCAATATAACTGAAAGATAACAATGGGTACTTTTCCTTTTTTTTAAACATATTTAAATTTTAACTACTTTAAATATTCTTTGTTACCAGTTCTTCTGTACTTTTACTTAATAAGTAAGATTTAAAATCAAGACTTATACTTAATAATGGAATATTTTTACATTGTGTTATTGCTGCCTTTACTTAAGTAAATGTTCTGAGTACTTTCTCCTTTCTTCCCCCAGAATGTACCCCAATATATTTATACACATACCCTTTATTTATGTGAGTACTGCACATAGACGTCGGCTTCAGGCTAACTTCAATGTTTATTCAGAAGTAGCAATGACTCAGCTGTGATAATTTAGGCGGTAGAAAATGTTTTTTTTTTACGCTGTGTAATGTTCAATATTTCTGAAATTTCAACAAATCTGTTACCTGAGTTACATTGTCGCCACTGGCAAATGTGTACTGATCCATTTATGCAAGCTCAACTCAAGCTATAAAAGGTAATAAATGATGCTTACACCGGACAAACATCTTTACATGCTCAAAATCTTTCTTCAGGTCAAAGGTTTATATCTCTCCCTTCCAAACCAAATTTGTGAATGTGGTAAGTGAACAAGCACAAGGGTTTTCTCACAGGTAATACCAAACTAGGTTGAGTGGTCCCCTATTGCAGGTATAATGACCTGAAACCTGAAGAGCGATGAAAGAGAGTCTATTGAGGAGGGTTTTTCCATTCACGTAAAATGTCAATGCATTTTCCAAAAGACACTTACAAGGGATCAGTGGACCCTCAAGTGTTCATGGAGAAAATAACCTTTCAGTACTACACAGGGATGCTACTCGCCTGAGCCATTCTACGACCATAACACCTCTAATGATTTAACCAAATAGCTTTGGCATTTTAGGAGGATAGTGGAAAAAAAGAACAATAGTAACAGGGTTCAGAAAAAATCAAAACACAAGAAAACGTCAGTGGCCGTTTGAGGTTTACTTATGCCTTCAAGCGATCTGCATGAAATGATCTAGCAAAAGGCCACACAGAGTGCAATCGAGTAATCTCGCTTCTTGGGCTTTAGTTACTAGCGTGGAGGTGTTTTTCATATGGCGCTAGAAAAACAGAGCTACAGTTATCTGGGATGCTCTTCTTTTGATGTTTCTTCAGCCTACCAGCCTGTGCTCTTCTTCCTGCTCTCAGCCACTGAGATAAATGGGAGGGAGTGCTGCTGGTAGGAGATTCCTCAACACAGTGGGAGCTCAGGGCCGTCACTACGAGTGTTTGTCTAAGATATGGACTGTTTGTAGTACTCCCCACCACTAATTCATTTATTATTACACACAAGAAATATGGCCGGGAAAAAATGTGTGTTGCTGTTTTGTTTTTTTCCATCATGACACCGCCTCCCTTTTGTTTCTATAGTATTGGAATTAGTTGTAGAATCAGACTTTAAAAAAAAAAATACAAATAATTGTATCTCTACCGTGTGCTCATGAAATATATTCAGTGATGAATCAAACACAGCCACTGTATCTAATGACTATGAAAAAGACAATTTAGAGTGAATTATTATGAAAAGACATTGGCAATGAGTTAGAAAAACAATAAATGTTCACATTGCAGCTTTTAATTTGTAACGTTTAATGGATTCAAAAACTAATAAAGTTGTATTGATAAGAACACAATTCTTGAAGTTGACACAGTGCCTGCTCTTTTAAGGGCACTGTCTACAAAAGGACTTGGCTAATCCAGGTCTGTGTGCGGATCACCCACAGATTCTACATATTTAGACCGGATATGTGGTAGAAAATGAGGGCATTCTGTCTCTGTGTTTATTACACAGTAGTCAGAACCTCCTTTCATCTTTAATTTCCTGCCGTGTCATCTGAAGACAAAGATCAAACAGGGGACAAAGTGACCCTCCACGCTCCAGACTCCTCTGAGGAGAGTGAAGAACCCCCACTGTTCACTCGCCCTGACCCTATCTCTCTCCACTTCCTCTTCACACAACCCTCCTCCACAGGCTAGCCCTTAAAAGGTAAAACTTATCAAAGCTATTTGTCTCCAATGAGCTTGTCCATCCTGCGTTACTGATTAGCGATTGACTTGGGAACCATTTGTATACTCGCAACTTTATTCTGTCATTGATGAATACCATGTCACTCCCCGAGATTTAATGTTCCGTACAAGCAACCATGAATCTGTCACGTTGACTTAATCTGCTTTTAATTTGTATTTCGTCTTCTTCCCTATCTCCTTGGTGTTCACCCTTCAAAATGGCCATTCAGTGAGCCTCTCCTTTCACATCAGAAAACTTTGATTGCCAATCTGTGTGATCCATGTCAATCAAACATCTGTTCGGCGTTTTGTCCACTGCTGCACCTGCTGACCTCCAAGTGACCTGCAAAATAAGCAGTGAGGCGGGAAACTACAGGAAGCAATTTACTCTCCCAAAGCTACCTTGGAAAGGGAGAGCCAATCAGGGCACCTCACAGAGTGTCCATTTTTTCATTAAATGTACTCTAGATCGGGCTTCTTATGTTTGATTTTCTTTCTTTTTAACTGCACCCACAGTGTTACATAGGCAAAGGGGAGGTGAAATTTCTCCCTTCCAAATGGATTGCAATTTCCCCCCATTTAGCACCTGAAGGTAATTAGCTTGAAGAGATTGCAGAGTGAGAAACACGTTCATGGAACATTAACTCTCGCACATTCTCCAGTTGCAGGGAATTAATAGGAAAGATTAAAGTTTAAAGAGAGCAAATGCCATTAGCTCACAAACCCCTTCTCAGGGGCTGCAACCAAACCATGCTAAACCAATGCTGCCGTTAAAATCGCTTAAAAAAAAAAATCCATGATAGTTTTCATCATGTCACATGGAAACTTTTTAAAGGTGTTTTAGCGTGTACACTTTGATGCATGTAGCAGAGGCACAGTCACCAATAGCTTTATTTTGTCCTCGTCATTGAGTTTTTGTGTGTCCTTTTAACTGCCCCTACATTATGCTGATGACCAGCTTGGCATGTACTAAATTTAGTGGCAAGCTGGAGAAAATGTAAACACATAAAATAATCAACATCAATGCAGATTTTTATACACTTTTTTTTTTTTTTACTTATCATGTCTTATTTGCTGTGCCTTTGGGATATTTTAAGTGTCTATGGGTGTATCTAATCATTTATTTCCATCGTACACTGAGTTTTCGTTCAGTTATACTTCTCTCCACTTATTTGCCCATTTAGCCATTCATCCATCAATCTATCTACCTTAAGGGGATAGAGGAGGAGACGGCAATTGGCAATGAATTTTTAGAGGCCATCCCACTCACAGATTCCATCATAGCCTGAAAAATTCTGTGAGGTAAAAAAAAAATGAAATTGAGACATGGTAGAATTTATTGCCCAGAAAATTCCATTCTACTATCTGATTTGAAAAGTCCAGTCCTCCTAGCTTCAGAAAATCTATTTCCCCACATTTTAATACCCCGCGTAGCAGTCCTCATAATTCATTCGAGTGTGTTAAGCTCAGTTTTATTAGATCTGAAACAAATTTTGGTGGGGATCCTATAGGTCATTAACCATGGAGTAATTTTATCCTTGTTTCCCTAATGATGCCATAATGGTGAGTGAATTTCTTAACTAAAGACCAAAGAACATTGTGAAGGTCAGCTTCATCTGCAGGCTCCTTCAAGCGCTTCTCAGAGAGATTGGAAAAGTCGCACATTTTTGAGGAGTCATTAATAACCTTAAAGCTGAGAGCCTATTTGCGTTCTCGCTCTCTACCTTTTAATTTCCCTGCTTTGTCACTCTCTCTCCTGCTCTCTTGTCTTTTTTCCCACTGTTCTTTGATTGCCCGCATGCAGAAAGAAAGGAATGCTGTGTGAATGTGTGTGTGGGAACGGGTTAGTGAGAGTCAGACAGAAAGAGAGGGAGAGCAGAAAGGGTAGTGTAGTGACATACAGATCCCAGATGTGATGCTGCTATAATTTGAATTTTATGCCTTTGTTATCGCTTTAATCATTTTCTTTATTCGTTTTGTTTCAGTGGTCTGGGAGAGACACCTGATAGGGTAAACCACCTAGGGACCCATTTTTATTTGGAATGTGGTGCATGGTCTAATTAGAATTTGAATTTTGCTGAGCCTTGAAATGGCTGGTACTTTATCCTGATCGCCTTAGATATTGTTCCAAGTCAATCATTTGTCATTGCAAAGCATGCTGGGAAGGTTCTGCTAATGAAGCCCTGGGTTTGTTCGCCATTTTTTGCTGCCCTGGCATTTTTGTCCATTTAGGCAGCCTGATGTAAGGGCGGCAGCGGTTATATATCCATGTTACGACACCAGCAGGAGCACACTGTGGTTGCACTGCTGGTGTCACATCCATCTGAGGTCTGTCACCATCAGAATCTACACACTGGGGGTGGGGGTGAAGGATTTATCTTTTACAGTATGCAGTAGTAGTCAGTAACAAGTAGTCAGAGAGTTAGCTCTTTATTAATGTTCTAAGTACAGTGGTGAAGTAAAAAAGTACTGAAATTTCAGATACTTCACCTTAAGTATTTTCATCGACTGCATCTCATCCCACTCTACTATTCTTCTACTCTACCACATTTCACAGGAAAATTCATTTTACTACTACAGTCACTTTCTTTTTATTGAAAACATATGGTAAACTTGTAAAACAAGATGCACTATTAATTAAAACTTCTTTACATTAATAGTTTACATATAAAACCACAATCAGTTTATTAATTATGATAAATTATTATAGACTAAACTATCCAGTAGTACATGAAGCATTTAAAATCAACTCCACCTCAACCAACTACAAAATTGAAGTACCTTGTATATATTAATGCATCAATAATATGATCCAATAAAATAATAATTTAACACCAACAGGGATATAACAGGGAACATTCTGCATAATGATTAGCCTACTTTTACTTTTGATACTTTAAGTACATTTTGTTCCAATTAAGTCTGTATTTTTACTTTTTACTTGTATTTAAACTTTTAAATGCATGACTTGTGCATGAGTGCTGTATTCCTAGTTACGTAAATTATCTGAAATACTTCTTCCACCACTGATTTAACCACCAAACACTGTGTGAGCACCGCCTTAACCAGCTACAACATAAAAACGCTGCTTATTCATTAATCCACCAGATACAATGATACAATATGTAAAATAATATAAAACTCTGCAGGGAACATTTTTTTTACTGCATAATGTGTATTTTAACTTTTAACACTTTAAGTAAACTTGTGATAAAACTTTACCTAAGGTTTTTTATGGGAGTTTTGCCTCGTCCAAATCGAGGGTCAGAGGTTGTCGCATGCTGCAGATTGAAAAGCCCCTGAGGTAATAATATTTGTGATACTGAAGAAGAAAACTGACTTGACTTTTACTTGAGTACAATTTTAAATTCAGGACTTACTTGTAATGGAGTATTTTTACAAGCCACATTTTGGGATTGACACATACTGCTTCCACCACCGTCTTCATAGTATGGAACATGCAAAAGACATAAAGTTTAAATAAAACTAAAAATAGCAGTTCAGTAGCAGCTTGACTGTTTTATAGTTAAATATACCAATTTATGTTTTCTCTGCAGATTTATAGTCACACCTGTGAATTATAGAGACCAAAAGTTTGCAGTCCTTGTTCATAGAATGTTCTCCCACAGTGTGAGAATGTCTGTGTGTCTCATTTAGATGGATTCCTCCCAGGGACAGGGGACTACTAGCTGTCCTGTACGTCGCTGTGTGAACAGGAGAAGGTAATGGTGTTTTGTCACAGCCTATCTGGGTTAACGTGTGTCCTCCTCTCAGGTCCCCTCCGATGCATTTTATTTCCCGAGCGCCTCCTTTGGAGAGATTGGAGTTGACAGGCGTTAACATTTAGAAATGTACCAATAAATGGCATTCATGGGTGCTGATATGCAGTTTGCTGGTGGGATATGAAGAACAGTGCAGCAGGTATGTGCAACACTGGGATATTAACTTCAAAGTAGTTATTATCTATTAATTATGATATAGTTTCATTGTGCTAAAGGATAAACACATACTGTAGAAGGAGTTTATTTTCTTTATCATCTGCAGAATGATTGGTACTCAGTTGTATTATAATTATTTTCCCTCAGATCTGCTTGAGCAGGCAGGTATCGACCATACACACGAGTCTAGACTTTTCTGTTAATTGTGTGTAAATCTAATTGGAACTGAAGGAAAAAGTCTGGAAAGCCTGCTTTGAACTCCTTTGAAAATAAAATAAAATTCTTCTGACAAGATGATGGATCACCTGTAAGTCTACCTGACACTGAAATTAGGGTTTTTAATGACATGCTGCCTCCTCCTAGATGTGAAATTCAAATTCCCTCCCTGGTCTCCCTCCCTGTCGTCACCTGTCCCTTTGACTCGTGTACGCCAAACACAGGCACTTTATCTTTGTCACTGGGAGCAGGACAATGTTTTTCACCAGCAAGCTTTTGTATTAACCAATCTCATATGGAACTGAGGACATAGCTCATTGAGCACCGTGTTGCTGTTACGTGGGCGTATTTTTCCTTTCATAGGGACCAGCACAGATTTCTTGTACCACTCATTTTATCCCCACTGTAGAGGCCTCCTTATTGTTCTATACATCATTAGAACAGAATTCAAATTTCTGACAATTTATAGGTCAGATAAAGAAAATAAATTATATTCAGTCTGTAAAAAAATACATATAAACACACATTTCATAGAATTTGAGTAATGCTTTAAAATCACAATATTCACTCGAGTACTCTGACACATTAAATTAAAACTGTACTTGAACAAGGAGTTGATCTTGATATTTGAGCTCTTCTAGCACAGTGGCTGACAGTGGTATAGTGTCACCTGTAATCAGGTGTGGCACCTCTCATGAACACCCGCATCGGCTCCCTTGTCACCCCACGATGTTTCAACAGGGGCCACAGTAATCCATCCTGAAGCATGAAGGAAAGGCCCAGGCTGGCTCTGGGACTGGGGGCAGTGAGAAGCAAATGAAAAATCAATGCTACTGTGACACATTAACTTATCCTCCAATTTCATAACTGGCATTAGGTGTCAGGAGAAATCTGTAGTGTGGAGGTGGCTTGTTGGGCCTTATTGGCTTTCATGGCCATTGTGTGCTCTGAGCGGTTGGAGGAAGTGGGTGAAAGTGGTGAATTACAGAAAAATAATAAAAGACAATGAAAACTCAAAGACTTCATCAGTTGTTGCTGGCCCTTAGCCCTTTGGGCTAAATGAAGCTGTGCATCAGTTTCCTTGTGCATTGATGTACATATTGGATTTAGCACTGTTAAAGCTAGGGCAATTTATTATTATAATCATTTCGTTAAATTTGTTGAAATTTTCTTTACATCCTGACAGCAATTAATAAATCAAATGATCTGCCACAAAAATAAAAATAGAAATTGGTATCTGTGGCTGGAGAGTAAGAAGCACGGCCAATAATTACATTCGGTCTGTCTAAAGGATTGGCTGGCCTACCTGCCTGTCTACCTAGCTACCTACTGAGCTGTGCACACCTTGCTGTTGTGCATTCATTGCAGATGAAAATTAGTTTTGAGAGAGAGACTTTGGAGAAAAACCTAAATGGAGGGGGTGGGAAGTTGGATACTTTGAAAATCTAGCTGTCTCTTGCTAGTTTCTTAAGCGTTACCTACCCTAGCTTTAGGTATTATGTATTGTGTCATGATAGCCATTTGATGATTCTGACAGGAGGTGTAGATTTAAAAAATGAACACATCTTTTTTCCTTTGTTTGCTTGTGACTATGCCAAGTCAGAACCTGCCACAGCCAGCACTGAAAGCAGGTGCTAGCCATTCTGGTCTATGTAGAGCTGAGTACTGCACCCCATTGTCAAGGCTCATCAAATCCCAAGATATTTCCACATAGGAAGGTACATCTCTTTTGTGTGAGGCTCACATATTTGTCCCACCGTGTCCTTCATTGTTTAGAGAAACAGTGTCTTGTGTGAATCTATTTTTTGCTTTCCAATGACGCCTCCTGGTTGATGCCTTCTGTTCACACTGATCATACATTATGGAACACATTACAGCATATTGTGCATTTCAGTAAGGGTCATTTTCAGAAAGCCATTTACTCTGCCTCTGCAGAAAATCTTAAATAAATTTAATTGTCTGCATCCACCATCAGAAATGACTTTATGCGTTTTGCTTCATAATTAAGAGCTTTCACATCCATAAACTTAAATCACTGTGCACAGCTGTTGAGGTGTAATTAAAGCATTAAATATGTGAATGATCAACTCCCACTAAACAAGATGACACCGACACCCCCAGCACAGAACTTAGAGGTGAACTGCAAGCTGGCTAGGTTTTTACCTGGGGTGTTTTTCTCTTTCCTCTGTTTTCCAAATCTAAGATGTCATTCCCATAAATCTCACTGGTCTGCCACAGCATTAGTAGCTGAACTGATGCTAACACCATTAGCTGATGATTTAATAACACTGTAGATGAGGACAGTCCTCTCCTTTCTATCATTCTCTCTTTTTTTTTTTGTATCATTCTCCGCCTGCTGCCTGAGGATACAGGGAATCTGTGTGTTTTTGAGGATGAGGGTGGTGGCGCTCGTATCTCATCCACCTCCATTATGCCAAGGTCACTTCGTTGCTTTTCTTAATGTGATCAGGGAAAGTGTCACTTTTGCAGTTCTGTGGCAGTAAATAAGAACTGGCTCTAATTTGAATGTAGTGTACCAGAGGCCCTTTATGGGTTGTTAATTTAGTGTTTAAATACATTTAACAGTTGAGAGAGAGTACTGATTAGGCCTGCTCTCCAAGTGAAGGCTATTTTTCTCTCCACTATTTCCATCGACTTGCTGTAGATTATAATTGTTATGATGTGACAGATGAATGGCAAACTTATTTTGAATGAAGTGGAACTTCAAAGACAAAGAGAGCAATGAACATTGTCATTTTCTTAAATCATTTCTCCTTTATTTCTTCTTTAAATTACTTATTTGTTTATTTCTGTTACAAATAAAATGATTCCTGTAACTTAACTTTAACGTTTACATATACTGTATATACATTTTGCCTACATTTTAAAGTGAGTCTTACATGTAATATACCAACCCTGTGTGTGTGTGTGTGGGGGGGGGTCTAACTAATAAATAAATTAAAATTAAATGAGAAGAAGCTAAATACTTTCCTGCATACAAGTTTGTGTACATGTTCGCAAGATAATAGAGAACTAGACAACCACATGTTTAGTTGATTATTTTTAAGTTCTGCCTCCATTTGTCATGATAAACACATTGCATTTCAGCACAGGATACCTAGACTGCACATAAACACACAAGAATGCAAAGGCATAACAAAGAATTGCACAGGCGCAGTCAAACGTGCAGCACCACACCGATGCATGTATCCCACACACACACCACCAAACAAACAAACAGCATTCCTTATGCACAGAATTTAATGTGTGTTGTAATGTTCATTTGTGTGCACATGTAGCGCTACGCATGCAGTGCTAAAGAAGCCTAAAGTTGTCAAGCTTTGTTTTCTTTGTGTGCAAAGAAAGGAAGGGTGAAATGTGACGAGCATCAAAACATCATGTGTATATACACATTTACAGGCTTAATGTCCTGGCTTCAGCCCAGCCAAAAAATGAAAGAGCACCAGTGACTGTAAATCCCTTCAGGATAATTCTGTTATTTGTCAGATGAAATATATTAGTCGTCCTCTGGTCACTGACAATCGTACACGTTAACAGTACTGATGTGCCTCTTCAGTCAGATTCTGCTCGCATTATTTGGCAAATTGACTCATGAGTGCCGTTTGGTAACAGAAACGTAATGTGGCACATTTTTCTTTCTTCCTCTCTCAGCAACCTCTGTTCTCTCGCTCTGATTCTCTCTTTCGGCCTGTCTTACAGTCTTTTAAAGACTCTGTCCTTTTTTTTCCAGTTGGGTGGGTGAGCCCTGGACTTGGACTGATGATTTAAAATAAAGTAATTCCCTTAAATGTTTTTTAAAAGCTGCAGGAGCCATGATGTCATGGGCCATTATTGATGACATCATTATAATGTATAGGAACCCTCGGTGAATAATAACCCATGATCTGTCATTTTTCCTGTTATTGGCACTGCAAGTTGTAAAGGTTAGGTAATTTATTTTAATGTTTAATGTGTCAGCTGGTATTGCCATGCACTACTGTCCTGATATATTCCACACTTAAAGACATTATTGTTCCATTTTACTCTGGCTCACAATCCTGGGAAAGTACTTGTCATAAATAATCCACAAAGTCTTATATAATTGTCTTTAGGCCTTTCTGTGGTTAATACTCTTTTCTGTAGATCAGAGTGAAAAACAAAAACCAGTAATAGATGATGGGAAGGTAATTTCTTTTTGTAAAATGACCAAATCAGAAATACCAGTACCAAATACCATGTAAGATATTCCCTTTGCCAGAAATCCATTTTTAGGTAATCATTTATACATATATTGCTAAATTCAGCCTACAAATGTGCTTTATAGTGACATAAATTTGCAATCTTGTTGGATATATTTGCTTTAATTTATTTTTTTTTAAACCATGAAAAATAGGTGGACATATTCTGCTATATGAAACGTGGAACATAGCAACAGAAAAAGGCCCCACATACAAAGACATTTCTGTACAGCATATTCCCCAAAGATGAATAGCTGTTTGGTGGTATGGTCGTGCAGAACAATGAGAAGGATTTCAGGAAAATGGGCTTTGGGGTGGCATTGTACGCATACATTGTGGAGGGGGGGAATCAGCACGCTTGAGCGCATTTAAATTTACACAAACTCTCTAGGAATGACAGTGATAAATGTTACACTCTATTCTACAATATGTTTAATGCATAGGTCTGAGGAGTTAAGTTTTCCCCTCTGGTACGAGGCTGCTGTTGTAGTTACCACTATATGTTACATCAGATTCCCTTCCATTAAAATGCCAAGTGGCACAGTGAAGACAGCAGGAGAATATGACACTGAATTTGTTTACCTGTCACCTTCCTCCACCCCCCCCCTCCTTTTGTGTGCATGTATCTATGCGTGTATGACTTTGTGAGTGCATGTGTAAGAGGTCAGGCTTGACACATAAGAAATAGAAATATACAGTGAAAGTCACAAGAAACAGTCTTGCAGTAATATGTAACTCTTCTTTTCTCTGTCCACATGAAGAATGTACACTACATTTCCTGATGTATTTTGCTTTACTGATCAGACCTCAACAAACGCATTATTGTACTGTATGGATGGACTGTCAGGCCTCTCAGGAAAAAAAAATCTATCCTTATCGCTGAAGAAATTCAGCTGTGACTGGCCATACTGTGGTACATTTCCTGTGCTCTGCCTATGACTGTCACAAAACAACCAGACCACTGCTGTTGGCACACACTTTTTACTTTCTCCCTGTCTTTTCCTCTGTCACACACACACACACACACACACACACACACACACACACACACATACGTACAGATGCACTTGTGTGGATTATAAGCATGTATACGTTGGAGTCTCTGACCTGCATTTGATCTCCTGTAAGCAGGGTCTGCATGAGTAGCTGAGTGTACTTCTACTGTATGTATAGCACTGTAAGCACTGATAAGATAGCGTGTAAGCTTGATCTCTCTTAAGGATAAGTGTTTTGGCTCACAGTGCACCTGGAAATACATGGTAACACCTGAGTGGATGTTTTTAAAATGTACTGTATACCAGGGTGCCACAGTATATATCAGTGAACCAACTGGGGATTATGAATGCACACACACACACACACACACACACACACAAAACCTTTATGTTTGCCCTCGCCCTGTAGGTTTTGAGTGATGTTTCCAAGATTTGATTCATAAAAATGACGTTTTTTTAACATACTGTAGACGGGCTTTGACTGGTTTTGATAAATTTTGCCTTCATCACCTATTGATGATAATCAACCTTTTTCATGTAGTAGACAAAAATACAGTTTTGTTCAGTTGAGCAGTATCATTTAACAGATTTGTTAACATCCTATAAGTTTGTGTTGTTTTATTCCCATTTATAAAAGTGTAAAAATCATCTGGAGCTGTTTGAGTGTAGAAATAGACTTTGTGATGATTTGCTGGACACTTAACTCAAGATATCCTTCTATCCATGTGATTCTGAAAAAACTGTTGTTTCCTACCCACAATATTCACCTAAAAGAAATCCTTGTGGGGTTTTTTTTTGCAAATGTTTGATCTTGTAGCACAAGTTTTCCCTCATCTGAACACAACAGTATAGTGAACATGTGCAAGGGTGGGTGGTTCAAGCTGCACACCCATTATATTCTTTAGTTTTATGACCCATACAATAGCCTGGGCCAAGCACAGTGACTTGTGGACTGTAGTAGGCTCACTGTAAAGCCTGTAATATGTAAACAAACAAGCACAAACTTTCTCTGATTTACAACATTAGCAGGTCTTGGCCGGGGATCCTTCACCACCTCCAACAGGCCTGAGCCAGCCAGCAATTCCAGTCGCAGACAGCTTGAGCACTTTCGATTTTATACCTCAGCAATTTTTATAGCGTCTTTAGCTCTGCACGCACGGACCCCGCTATATCCTCTGGAAAGAGACAGCCTGCAAGAGGCAGAGAGGAAACAACAATATTGCACACACAAAAAAGAACACAGGTGTTGATGAAGGATGCTAAGTAGCTAGGTCATGTGACTTGAACTGTTTTGGGCTGTGATTGGACCCTGATGCAGAATGCGGTGCCGTCCTGGCTTCTGATTGAATTGGCTGATGGTACAGTACTGTCTCAGTGCCTCCCGCTCAGATTAAGTAAGGTAGAGTAGCCAAGCCTCTGAGGGTTTTAGCATCTGTGCAAGGTTGCTGTAACTGATACTGTGAAGTTATAATTAAAGGTTCCAACTGAGAGAGCCTCGCTTGATGCACTTCACACCTTTCCTCTCTCCTGCAGGATAACCAGAGGAGTAATGTGGGAGGCAGGATGGCAGGCAAAAACTGCATTTTAAGTACTGCGGAAGAGATTGTTTGTTTCCGTGCAGATGTGAGTACAGCACTGGAAAGAAAACATTAACCTACAACAGGTCAATACCTAAACATCTCTTCCATTCCAGTGCAAATGTTACTCTATATGTGGCCTATCACTATTTACTAGTTATAAGATACAAAACCAGTAAAATCATGCAATGGATAAGTGCTACTTAGCCTCTATAAATGCATGTCAAATTTAATATTATTTCTCTATTCTCATATTTCAGATTTGGAGTACTGATATGCATGGTTACAAGGTTAGAGCTTTCGATTGCCACTCACTGTCGCTCATTTTTCATTTACCTGGCAGAAAATCAGATGCGACAGTTAAATTTTGACAGTAGAGAAAATCTACTCTTCACCATTAGAGCTAATGTCATGTTTCTGTGCTAATCCCTCATCATTTTTGGGCCTCATTGCCTATTTTTCCCTATGATATTAAGTATTCAAAGCTCATTTACATTCTTATTTTTCAATTTACTGCTGCAGTAGTTTAATTTATTCCATATAATTTCTTTTTCTGAGAGGGACATTAATCATTGACTGTACGTTTTAGTGCCTCTGGGATTTTTTTAATCAATAAAATAAAGGGATAAAAGCCTCAGCGCTGGGCTAGGTTACAGAGGCTGTATGGAGGATTTGTTTTCTTCAATCCTTTCTGTTTTACCAGATCTTTCCGTTTGTTCAAATTAAATCAGTCTTAGAGCACCTTATTATTTTGTCTTGTTGATAAATGTGTCCAAGTTCATTATATGTTTAGCCTTTCAATATTTATACATTTCTAGATGTTGTGGACCCTGGAGAACTTTCCCAAAAAAGTTATTTCTATTAGTCTTTCTCATTTTTGTTTGTAAAGCAGTGACAAAAGCATGTCTCAGAAATAACACTCATATCAATAAGGGCCTCCCTGTAATGCTTCTGGTAGTTCTATATTTCTGGTCTGTTAAGCTGGAGGCCTAACCACTTTCATCCTCTTTCTTCTTCCCTTTTCTTGTTGTTTCTTCATCCTTTCACATTCATTTTATGCTTGGCTATTCCGTAGGCTATCAGTGTATTAATGCCATGGCTTAAGCCAAACAGCCTCCGTGAGATAAGCCTCCGGGTCTGTGGCTGTTCACAGTTCATACTCTGCTTTCCCCCCCTTGGTTGGAAACCTCAAATCATTTAATAATATTAATCTGTTTTTGTGTGTGTGTGTGTGTGTGTGTGTGTGTGTGTGTGTGTGTGTGTGTGTGTGCGCGCGTGCGTGTGTCCCATTTTTATGCTTCAAAATTCAAAATTTCATTTTATTCCTTTCCTTGTCTCTAGAACAAACATTGCACATCTTCATTAGCTATTGACTTGTTTGAGAGGCTTGACCTTCCAAAGGTGTGAGTGAAGGTGGGGTTTGGTTGTTGGTTGATGAAGGGGTCTGCGGAGATGGAGGGGGTCTGTAAACTCTTATACATAATGCTGTGGGCTATAATACTTTGTGCATGGCTGACCACAGGCCTGCTAATCACAAGGAAAAGACCCCACTCTCTCACTCCATAAACCTGGCCCCAGTAAGAAGACAGCCATGGGGGCACAATGTCACTTGTAAATCCCAAATTAAACTCAACTGCCCAAAGCTCCCCAGCGTAAAAACACCCTCACCTCAATCCCCCATCCCCATGTCTTCCTCTTAGCCACACGGTGTTTAAAAAACGGACAGCACGCTCATAGGTGTCCAGGTGTCAACAGTGTCAAGGTTGTGGAGTGGTCAATTTGTCCGCTTGTTGGCCACGTTTGGATTTATGCATGTATTTCATGCCACAAAGCTTCTGCAGTAACTGGGCCTGCAATCCAAACCCCAGCACCATCAACCCTTCATCCTGGCCTTGTGACAGAGCGCTTTGTGGAAGTTTACAAAAATAAATTATGGCACAGAAAAAAAAAAGTTTCTGTATAGTTTTTTTTTTTTTTCAAGGTCTTCGTCTTCAGTGTAGCATGAATTGCGAAAGAAATTTCTTTATATGCATAGTGGCTAGTTTGAGCTTGCTGTAGGGGAGGGGAAATGGTCTCCTTGAAGGCAATCTGTTCATTAAGATAATGTGTTAGTTCCAATTAAACTAACATTAAAACGGCCCTCATAAAGAGTTGGAGTCAGCATTTTTCCTAACTTGCTCTTTTAATTACATCGTTCCTCTCCTGTCATTAAGGATATTAAAAATTCATTAACAAGAATAGTACTGCGTCACAGCAACAAATCAGAGAGACTTTCATCTCATGTTGTCAAAAGATTATTGCCATTAGTGATTTCATCTGTAAGGTGTTAAGTCCCCCTTAAGCGATGTTTCAGGACCTGAGTGTCAACAGGTTACAGCGGTGGTGAACTGTCAAGTTGTTAAGGCCTCACATATATTTGCAAGGTGTTTTAATATGGGATTTAATGGAAAAAGAGGGAGACATTTAAATGATGAATGAGTTTTGGCAACATAGGGCTTTATGTGTTGTATTTATCCATTTATTAAATGTACATTTATTTGCAGCGGCATCCAGCGTCCCCTCTAATGTGATTCCATTGCCGGCTGTTATGTTTTCCGTCAGTTATATTTCTCGCTCCTAATTTGTTTTCATCAAATGTGTTTATGGCTAGCTGAAACTGTTTTACAGCTTCACTATCGAACCGTGCTGCTGCTGCTGCAGGAAATGAGTCTGCCCATGAATAACATAAGCTCTACCAGTGTGATCCTTGCCAGAAAGAAGAAAGGGGGGAAACTAAATCTGCACCTCCTTCATACCATAACTTAAGTTTATCATTATACTGCTGCACAGTTTCCAATAGATACTATATAAAGCTGACTTTCTAATATAATAAACACCAGTGCGTGGCCCAGGCTAACCCACTTAATGATGAAGATTAAACAGATAGAACAAACATACACACACGGGAAATGCAGCAGGTGTTAATGTGAAAATAATTATAGGTTTGGCATGAAAATGAAGAATAATTAAATGAATAAATGTAAAACAACAGCTTTGAAATGTTTTATTGGCACAGAAATGCTTTTGAGTCCCAAATATTTCCCCTGTGGTATCTGTGAACACCTTCATGCAAATCCTAGTCAGTATTAAGAAAATGAAGCAGAACTACATGAGGGAGTGATTGGCAAAATGTTGTGAAAAATTGCACATTTTGATATGCATGTCAGACATGGACTTTTAATGGCTGGAAACACAGACTCTCACTTTCATTATAAAATTGTAAGCACCACTATTCTCTTGTTTATTGTAAGTGATGATAAATGCTCAGGAGGACTCTCATATTGAAACACAGGGCCCTCTCTGACATCCTTACATACACTTAGCATTGTTTTTTTCTGAAGTGAATTAATTGAGAAATTATAGAGATAACGCCCATGTTAACACTATATGTTGCTAAACAGAAAAGCTATGCCACTTTCATAATTGCCATTAGGGACAAAATGTACAAAAATGTTCAGGGGTGGAGGTCGGGCAGAAAAGGGGGAGAGTTTCTTTTTGTAGTGAGATTTTTTGTGAGCGATCAGCAAAAATACAATATGTGGTTTGGAGAGGCACAAGGTCATCTCCTTTAAGTTAATTAATGGAACCATCCACGCTTGTTTCAAGGAGAATGTAAAAAAGGAAAATATTATTAACACTTTGGAAGGCCTTGATTTTTATAAAAGAATTTAGAAAAAAATAACCCATCACCCATCTCAATAATTTTCATACAGTCCCTTAGCAGAGTGTAAAGGGTGTAAAGTTCTTCCTACATTCTTAGTAACTACCACCTAGTTTTAAACTAATGATTTTTTAAATCAGGTTGCTCACTTACAACTTAAGAAGTGTCGTAGTAAGTAAAGACTTTAGTATTGTGTAAAGTTGTGGCTAGGAAATATACAAGGAGTGTCCAACAAAAGCAGTCACCTATGTAATAATAGGTTGAAGAATGATGAAGAACTTACTGTAGTATAACGAGATGTAACATTACACTACTCATGCAGTTTAAACTGAGTGGGAAATATATGATGAAAATTAGTCTATTTAATCATTTAGTCTAATGTTATTGGCATCATGTTTTGTAATTTAAGGTGTTTTGTGTTATTTTTGGGAAATGTAGTTTAAAATCTTGTCACTTTATTACACAGCACTTTGGGTTAGTTTCTTAGTTGATTTGTTAGTTGGCTCAGCTAACAGTTACGGGGCATAGTGTAAATGTTTAGTAACGACAATCTAAAGAACTGGTTTGTGCGGTGCAACCCATTTTAACATCATAACTACAGTGGGTTAAGTCTGATATTATGAACAGCTGTTGTAACCCTGTAGCAGGAGTGTACAACAAATGAGCTGAAACACTTATTTTTTATTAATCTTAAATTCCAGGTTTATTCATGGGTGGATGCTTTGGACCAGTCACCTTAAATACAACAAAAATTTAATTGAATTTTAAGCGAAGGTTTTCAGTTTCCGCCACTGACACTAGTAAAAAGAGACATTTAGGCTAATACCTCTCTATCAAGGAGTGTGACCAGTGTATGAACCCACATGTACACCTTCACTGAAGGCTGAGAAAAAAAAAGACCATAACGTCACCACATTATTAATATTCCATTAGGAGCTGTTGTGAATTCTATCTTGGTGCAGCCACCATTGTATCATAGAGCACTGAAATATTCATATCCTCCTAATTAATTGGCATCAGAGGGGTGCCTTGTTTTGTTTTTCAAGTAACAGTAAAGGAAGAGATTAGACTGAAATATTCACCCCAGCAGGTGATAGGATTAGTGTATGAAGTTATGGAATAACAAGAAGCATTATCTATACACATTTTAAACCCCCTCATTATCTCACAGATAACCAGAAACACCATAAAAGAAACACCACTGTATAAAAATAAGGCGTTGTTTGTTAAATTCTGGCCAGGTTAGCATGTTTCCTCCGACCCAAAAACACAACCCCTACAATCACAAACCACACACCCTCCCACAAGTGCAGTTATTGAATTGCATTACGTTGCCCGGTGGGGCTCCCATTACTCACTCTGGCTAATCTGTAATGACTGGCTATCATCAACCAGCCGAGCCCAAATGGACTCTCTCATTGATTATACTCAAACAAACAAAAAAAATCCAGTCGTCCAACACAAGAAACTGATTATGAGAAACTATCTCCACAGCCCCCTTCACCTCTCTCCAATATCACTCACTCTATAATCCCAGTTATGTATTTCAGCACACCTCCTCTCCCTCAGAGGAGCATGCTATTGATCAGGTGTGTGTGTGTGCATGTATGTGTGTTTTTATGTACGTCTGTGTGTGAGTTGCAGGCGGACAGCTCTGAGCCTCTGTTTTTACATACCAGCCCTGCTCTTATTGGCTTCGGTCTGGGGACCCATATCCCAGCTGTGTTGGAGATCCATCAACCCTGACAGGTCTATTGTACCACCACTCTTCACAGACTCTGACCAACGACTCGCACTAAGATATCACTTTCAATTAGAAAAACATCCATGAGCAGGGATGGAGGTGGATTTGAAATGACTGCAGCAACTTACTGGAGGCACTTCAGGCTTCAGTGTATTTGTGTCCAAAAGAGATCATGTTCAGATTCAACAAGAAAGACAGATGCTTTCATATGAAAGTAACTTTCTCAACCCTGTTCAGGGTTTCATAAGGCCAAAGCTTATCCCAGCATGCATTGAGCAAGAGGCAGGGTACATCATGGACAGGTGTATCACAATGCACATGTATTGAGAAAGTCATCATCAACAGTAAATGTAAGCCAAATACTTTTAGAATTGAATTTCTAATTGAATATAGCTGTAATTATTTTTAGTCTAGGTTAGTCTTCAATGCAGGTTCATTTACAATAGATGTCATAATGATGAAAGATTGCTATTATATCCAGTGTGAATGACTGGACTTATTTTTATCATTGCTGCTTATGCGCTCCTGTAATAATCATGCTTGTTGAGGGACACCATAGACATGGGTCTTAAATTCTTGCTGAAGAACAAATGAATGTCTTCCTGAGCAACATTAACTTCAGTGTCTATGAATCAAAGGGACAAGCCCACTCCAAAACTAAAGAAATAAACAGGGTCTTGATGGTCCTTGGAGGCACGGGGATTCAGAATTCCAGAAATGAATGGGTATTTGAATGATTGCTGCTGTGACAGGCTTGCTGTGATAGAATAACACATTCTGTTGAACAAATAGGCCCTTGAGTGCTGGCTGGTCCCAGGGGTCTGTCTATAGCCCCGAGGCTAAGGCTTTCACAGAGATGGGCTGCTCACAGCATGGCTATACCCTGACAAACACTCTGACTGTTTCTGTAATGTTCCCTATGTGAATGCAAGCATATTGTTAACATACTGTACTGTGCATGCAGACATATAAAGACAAGCATGTTGGTGTCTGCATGCTGAGTGAATAAATACTGTCCATAGAGTCTAAGTGGATGGATAAAAAAGTGTAGTAAATTTGTCACTTATGCAATTTGGATAATCTCACTCCTCTCTCCAACACAAACGACTACATCAAAGAAGAAATTGCTCAGCTCTCCAAACTATTATTTTATTACTATTTAACTAGATTATTTGAGGTGCTCATGGTAAACTACAACTGTACAAAAAAAAATACTGTCTTTCAGGGACAGAATCAAATCCCAAACGCTCCTGGTTTACCTTGTTGCAACAGTATGTTAGAAAACGCTCCAGCGTGGGTAAAAGCACTGGCGCTCAGCGTTGTTCACTGGTGCCTTACGAGACATGTTGCTGGTGTTGTAATGGCATGAATCCTACACTGCAGCCCGGCAGCCCCACACAGCACACTCTTTGATGATGTCACAGGGTTAGATAGGCGCCATTGTAGATTTGGGCTTCCAGAGAGCCACTACACACTGTTCTAGCATCTGTTAAAAAAGAAACACCCTCCCAAGTCCCTTTGACACAGATTTTTTTAAAGGAGAGTTGGACAAAAGCCACAGTTTCTTCTGTGATATCCTGTTAAGGCTGTTCTGGAGCCAGCCAAGCATGGCCTTCCTTCAGAGAACTGGGGCAACATCATTCAGCTTCCTCCATGTGATCCAAGGCAGACAACAAACCCTGTGGTCCACAGCTCAGTGGCCAAGGAAAAAGACCAGTTAAACACAATGTCTTTTACCCATACGCACATTCAGAGGCATGCACATTATGCATCACCCCCATTTGGACATGTACTACACAGCACAAGCACAAGCATAAGCGCATGCATGCACACAGGAAAGAAAAGTAAGTTTTAGTCCTATGAAAGTGCTCTAATGTATAACTTTTGATATTATTTTCTGTTTTTAATATTATGTTATAAGTTATCTTCCATTCTTCAGGTTAACTTATGGAAAAGCAGTTCCTTAACCCTACTTTATCTTCAGCCATTTTATCACCAATGGCAAACTGACCTGTTACCTTATGATCATGCCCTGCAATGACTGCAAAAGACTCACAATGGGTTGTTGAATGGTTCTCACATTGAGCAAGAATAGAACACAAAGGCCTTTGTGCAGTATGCTAAGGGGGAACATACATGTTGCCACTCCAATAGACCCTCTGTTTCCACTGGGCTCAATTAGACCAGTGCTAACTCTGTATAATTAACACCCCCAACAGGGTAATCAAACACTATCTAAATTACTGGCAATGGTGATAGATTGAAGAAGGGGTTTGAGTGGTGGGGGTGGATAAAATACAGAAAGCATATCTCAGGGGTAAACATGATAGAATTACAAAATGAGCAGCTTGCAAACTGTCTCAGCTTTGATGAAGAAACGTTTAATTATACCCCTGGTGGAAAAGGTCCCCTATTGTCTAAAGCTAATTTGTCCCTTTTGGCTACTTCCCTGCCCTAGAGGCCTGTCTGTCTCAGGTTACCCCCCTCCTCCTCCTTACCAGCCCGCTGCCACCCCGGGTATCAGCATCTCCCAGCTCAAAAGACAACCACAACCCTGAGTTAGGTCCAGACAGTATTTTGTTTGTTAAGTGTAGCCCAAAGATCTGGGCCCTTGGGAAAAGATGAAAGGACGAGTGCCGCCTCCCTCTCAGGGAAAGGATCAAGCAGGTCAATTTCCTCTGACTTTGTCCTGTCTTGGAGTTTGTATTCCCTCAGTCCACAAAGGCCACCATTGGATTGGACCAGAGGCTCTCTCTCTCTCTCAGCTGCCCTGTCTCTGCCCCCATTTGATTCACAGAATAATAGATGGCAATACATGCCTCCTAAGCACAACTCCTTTTTAAAAAGTGAAACAAGAGATAACACTCCCTAGAAAGGACGGGACATCAAAATAGAAACAGATACTGTATAATTCAACACACAGTTCTTGTGGGACACTGTGAAAACAAGACTATTGTAGGAGAAAACGTTTGTTTTTTTCTGAGAAATGGCTAAAATGTTCTGAAACATTTGAGTGTTTTATTGTTAAATCATCATTGTTGTGCCTTTTTTCCTATTTAGCCCTGAACAATTTCTCTTGCTTTCCAGATAATAAAATTAAATACATTCACATTAGGCTGACATTGGATCCAGTTCACATTTAAATGCAATTTAAAATGGGGCATATATTTGCATAGTGAATTAAAATTAAGACCTAATTATGCAAATAAATTATCAAATGCGACAGGGGATGGTTTTCAATTCAGTTAATATCTTATTTTGTGAGACAATAGTTACTTGATAGTCCAAACGGCATAGCGCCCATTTCGCTGCAGAGCTGCATAACATACTATGGTGTTAAATATTCAGGTGGTATTTAATTACAAAAAAAATATAAGCTCATAAATTACAAGCATTGCTTCTTATATACACTAAAACAAATCTCCTTCTCTTAGGAATTAGGTTTCCTTCATATGTACCGCTTAATTCATTTTGCATGAGGCCTTTTGAAACAGATAGCTGTAAGATTAAGAAAAGGAAAAGTATGAACTACCATTAAAGTTCAGTAATTCAAAAATTGATGTGTGCATACGTGTCCTGTACTTTAAATGAATATATAATTGTGGCTAAAAAAAGAGGGGTTCTCCCTTATACAGGATGCAGTTAAGGCGCATGCAAAAATCTTTAGTAATCAGTAGTTTTACCAAAAAAGACACATTCACAGTCATATTCGTGATTTTTAATTATCAGCCATTTAAAAGGACACTATTAAACCCAAAGCTGCATCTCTTTGGTAGATGGTTTTTATGTTGAGGATGTCTGTTGGTAGTTAGGCTTAATTAAAAATCCCATAAGGATACGCATGAATTTGAAAAACATAGCAAGGGGAAAAAAATATAAAATATAAATAAAGTTTCGCTCAAGCTTATCCTTCAGATTTCCACAGTCAGAGTATAGTAGATGAATAGCAGTGGGTTAATGAACTGGCCATGAGACATGAGATTTACTTCATCATTAATTAACATAGTTGTAAAACAGAGTTAGCTGAGATGGCAAGCTCTTGAAGAATACTCATGTATGAATTTTTTGCCTGAGAGTGTTTTTTGCTGGTATTTTTCATTCACTCGTCGTCATTCTCTTTCTGAATGCACCTCACACACTGCCAATTTATTTGTTCTCTTTCATAAACCAATCCTCTTTATCAGACATAAACAGGTTCCTCTACTATGACTGATCCATGTTTCAGAAACAATCTAATTCAGAGAAAAACCATAAAGATTTCGCAGTACAAAATAACAATTAATCAAAAAATAATATTGTTTCCAGCCTCTAATGTTTTGTGATTTGCATCTCTCCATCAATCTTACATAATAAAATGTGATGGCTGTCGCATCCCAAACAAAAACAAACAAATATAAGTTAACTTTATGCAATCAAAGATTTTGTTCATGTACTAATACAGCTGCCATCATAATCCCACCTTGAAGAAGCTGTTATAGCCAAAATAAATCATTTTATTATTTATTGAACTACTCAGTTATATTTTGTGTACATTTCATCTCCCTAAATACAGTTAAAAATATTAGAATTAGCCTAGTGTGTAATTGTAGAATGAAAACTCATTCAGGTTTTGAAAGCTGCCAAATTCCCAGACACAATACAGCCCTGTCTACCTTAAGAATGTTGTCTTTTTTTATTTCCAAGCTGGCATCAAAGCAGGTATGTAAATACACCTCTGCAAGTTGTTCTAAACTTTCCTTCATGTCATGATGCACCTAGCATCATACAGCCAGGCATCGAGGGGAAGTGGTGGATGAAACAGGTGGAAGGTAATGAAGAGCATCATAGGGTAATTGATGACCCTTCCTCAGCATTGGGGATATTGTTCCAAGGCTTAATCTTTGTCATCAGAGAGAGAAAGAGAGAGAGAGAGAGAGAGAGAGAGAGAGAGAGAGAGAAAGTGAGAGATGGAAGGTAGAGAGCTAGAGGCTTACTGTGTCAACTTTCTCTTTCTCTCTCTCTCTCCTGTGGGTCAAGTAAACAGCCTTCGAGGGGACAGCTCATGGGGCTGGTGTCTGACCAGCCAGGCTGAAAATGGCCCTTGTCCATTCCTGCCATGTAGCATTTCTTTCCCCAGCTGTTTGTCCTTTGTCATGGACACAGCTTGTAATAAGAAGAGCCAACATATTTATGGAGTGGCCGACCTCGCTGGTACACAGGTCTTTTATCTGCCGGGCACAAAACAGCTTTGTTACTTTTTAAGAATTCACAAACCCGCACAGTAGTGGAAAGGGTCGTGGGGAGTGTTTAGGGGCGTGCACGTACTTCGGGCGGGTTTATGTATAAATGCACATGCTTGCATGGGCGTGTGAGTTTGTGCGAAAGCAAGGAAATAGAAGATACATTTTTCTTCTCCAATAGAAGTGCTGTATTTTTCTCTTGAAACTCTGACCTTGGGGCCAATTAGGGTGTTCATGGCGAGTGATTTGTTTTGCTGTGTGCGGTAGCCGTCCACTCAGCAACATTTATGAGTGATTAGTTAAGCTTCACCTGAGCTCTATGAAGAATCTGCGAGGAGTGACAAAGCAACATTCAGATGGCTCTAGTAAGGGGAGTCCAGAGAAGGCTTAGGAGTGAACTTTTGTAGAAAAAGAAATGAATGATGAAACGAACAAAGGAGTCCTTTGACAGGTCTAGTGTGTCAGGCAGGGGATTTTTTAGCAAGTCAGCGGTAGGTTAACAAGATACATTAGGACCGCAAACAGTGGTGGAAGAGGTAGTCAGATCCTTTACTTAAGCAAAAGCACCAAACCTGCACAACAAAGTAAAAACACTCCTTTACAAGAAAAAGTACTCGTTCTGCAGTAAATTAGCCCCTGTAACTGACGTATTATTAGATTGTTACTGATGCATCAATGTGTTTTTCCTTTAATTAAACCTCTTTGGGCCTCAAATTGTTATTTAAATGAAACCATTTGAGAGGATTATAGGAGAAATGTTTCTTTGGTGGGGCTGCTGACAATGCACAGACATTTTGAAACATCTTAAATGTAGTGGAGTAGAAAATCTAGCCTTCATGCCATGGGGTTAATGTGTAATGTTTCTCCTTTTTCAAAAATTTTCTCCTGTTAGTTAGCTAATAACATGTGAACAATAAATAAACATCTAATACATTATTAAATATATATATTAGAATCCTTCATATCTTTACATTATGTGTGATGTGTGCGACATCTCAATTCCAGTATTTTCATCAAGGTTAAAGAGTGAGAATGTGACCTCCTTAATCAGTTAACAGTTCACATCACATAATGGCAGTTGTGTCTAATGAATATTGTTAAATAGCCTAAATGCATTTTAATCCTCTCCATCAAAGCATGATTACAAAGGACGGGTATATCAAGTGGTCCTTTCATTTGGTTAACATGATCAAATTGACTCCTGTGTCATGAGAGATGACACCAGTGGTAATTAATTTCTCCATTAAGGGTGGCCGATGTGACATCCATGCAAACAGAGCGGAGTGACAGGGAGGACACGATAACTTCAGCAAACTGAGACAACCCAACTGCAGAGGAGGAGCAACGGGTAATCACATTATCCGTCTGCGGGGAAAGCATTGTTCATTAAAATAAAACAACACGGGCTACATTGTCTGCCGCTGCATCATCAGCATATTTGCAGATACGGCAGATTTCATCGTGGCTATGCATTAACATATAGTAATGAACTTTTAAAAATTCATTTCAAATTAGTCAAGTGAGCTATTAGAGCCTGTGGGTATTTCCACCAGGGCCTTCACTCACTTGCAGTTGTACAGTTTCTATTCTTCTCTTTTTTTATCAATTATTGAGCAAATGAAACAAAGTGACTTATCAATTGAAGACAAAGGTGCTGTAATGTTTATTTAGATTTGCATCAGAGGAAAAGAAAGCCAATGATCAGATTGGTAGGCTTATTGAATTTAACTCAAATCTCTCCTTTGGTGGATGAATGATAGAATTATATAGAGATGCAAGGGAGAAACAACACTCTCATGTATATTGAATGGCATTTAATCCTTTTAGTATGCATTGCAAACATCTAACGCTCCCTTTCACACTATATTTCTGCCTCCTTCACAACCTTTAGGTCCCCCACCCTTTAATGTAATCATAAAGCTTGTTAAACAACGTGTATATTTATCAGTGAATGAGAGCAAGTGTGAGGCTGCCTCTGTGTGTGTGTGTGTGCCTGCAGGCTGTCTGGTCGCCTACGGGGGTTTTGATGAAAAGTGAAACCAACAGTTTCTCTTCCAGCAGCGAGACCCAGGGGCTTCTCTCAGGGAGGGAGCGATTGTCCGGCATTTTCACCACAATGCTGCCATATGGGGAACAGAAGGATCAGCCACTGGCTCCCTGCCAGAGCAAAGGCAAACACCAATCCACATATGCATAGAAGTGGTCATTTAGAGGCACCACTTTTTACCATAACAACAGATGAAACACAGGAGTCATTTTGTTTTCTCCAAGAAGCATTGTTCCCAGGGCTCACCGCCCCTTAAGCTGGCTCCATATGAGGCAGGATAAACTTAGGGGCCCAGGCCCTGGTGTAAATAACAAAGAAAACCTCACTTACATGCTTCCTAAATCCTATCGAAAGATGAAAAGGAAGAAAAAAACCCACTCCATTTCCTCATCTCCTGGAAATGAGCTTAACACGAGACAAATGAATTTATTTAAGTGGCTGTCCATAGTGTGTGTGTATGTGTGTGTGTGTGTGTGTGTGTGTGTGTGTGTTTTGGGGCTCTATGCTGTAAAATCTGGAAAACTGCTCCAGTTGTTTTACAATTGTGTAATTAATCTGCAATAATCAACAGCATGTAATAATATAAGTAGGTTTTAGCAGCAATTATGCTTGCACCTGCTTGCACCTGACATAAACTATATGAGCACTGTCTCAAATGAGCTGTCATCAAATGTGATTAACTGGTACATTTTAGATTTGTTTACAGATAAAGTTTAATGGACATATTCCTAATGCATTTGTTTGCAGAAAATGTGTTTTCTTTCACACAGGATGTGAACCGAGCTGCATACAGGGAGACAAGTTTCAAATGTCATCTTTCAAGATTATGATGACAAACATTTTTGTTATTTTTATATCCAAATATGTGCAGGTAAATTTAAGTCTGTTCCGAAATACAACACATTAAAAGGTTTCCTTGAAAAATGCCTCAGGTTTGACTTGACAAACAACTTTGTGTTAGCAGGCTTCAGTGTTCTTCTTGTTGTGAGTTTATTCATTTTATCACTGAAAGTAATGAGCCAATCGGCCATTTTGGGCAGGCTTGCAAGTGTTTTAGTGTGTATCTGAAAGTTGGTCAGCCAGTCAGTGAGCTACTTAAGAGCAGCAATATTGTAATAATGACTCACTGATGGGAAGGTAGCAATGGAGCTAAAATCCTTACATTCCTCTGATGCTGCCTGATTATGACTTTAAAAGAATAAATTATTACTGAAAACAACTTCAGAATCTTAAGTCCTTCAAGCAGTCACTGCATTCTGCAAAAAGAAATGTGAGGGGCAAAATAATGCAGTAACTGCTAACATAAGATGAGATTCATTTTTGTGGAGATCTGTTTTAGCTTTTACTGATGTTTATCGAGGTGATTGAAATCATCTCTAATAGTAATAATATATATTTTATCATAACACAGACACTGTAGACTTTGTCTGTAGTGTTTAGGTAGTCAGAGTGAATTAAGTAAAACAGTGAAGTGATGTATTAAGTTTGGCTGTTGGACAGCATTCTGTTGTCCAATTTCTGTGGACTGTGGAGGTCACTAAAGTCGACCAAGATCCACTGAAAAGGCTTTCACTGTGCTTTTGCTTTTACCCATTAGGATAATAAAATAGTAATACCATACCAAACTCTGAAGTTGTCTTCTGAAGATGATGTTGCATCATCCACATATGTTCACACCACTATCAAACATGTCTTCTATGTGCAATATATACATTAATCAGTTTATTGGATTGATTGTCTGACATAACAGAAAAGGAGACCGTTATGGTCAAAAACAGCCAGGGGTCATTTTCTCCTTCTGTAAGTTCAACCTTGATTCTTAATGTGAGGAGATCATTGTAAATCATGGCTACAGAGTCCGCCAGCCAAGTTTATTAGGATAGGAAATGTAAAACTACAAACTTGGTGGAAGTGTTTGTCAGGGGCACACTAATGCACTGTATTTAAGCCACATCTAATCTCAGTGAAATATTATATAGAGTTTTAATAACCAGAGGTTGTCGGGCTGGAGCGAGAGTCAGTCAGCTGCTTCAGTATAACCAAATGTTACAGTATAAAACAGCGTGTCACGCTACTATTTGACATGGTGGAATGAGATTAGATGGAATTCATTTCTAAGTGAGGGGAAATTACAAGCCTATTGGTTAGCCGCCCCCGCCCGATAGCAACCTCTGCTTACCCCCACCAGTGGCCCAACTGGGGGGTAGTCGGGCATGAACAGGGACATGAACAGGGAATGACCCCACAAACCACAACTGTAGCCACCTTCGGTATGGCAGGAGGAAGCTGTGTTGTTTTAAAGGTCAGTGTGGTTGCACAAGCATATGTCTGCTGCTCAGGATACACAGCTACATTGTATGCATATTTTAATATTTTTTTAAAGCAGGAAAATGAAAAAAACATCAACTGTTTTTCTTAATGCACTAAGGACAACACATGAGTAAACAATGCACTTTAATTAGTGAAGTGTTCTGTTTTATAAAATCTCTTCATAAAGAAAATTTCCAAACAATATAACACCTTCTGTTCAACCACTGGACTTTTCTGCTCATTGTTCCTATGGTGCTGTGACCAGAGAGAGGCCCTTGACATTCTGATCCTTTAACACATGTCTCGGGGTTTCCAGCACATCAGAATGACACCACGTGAAAGGGGAACCCCACCTTTGGCTTCTCCGGGAGAACAACACGTGTCAGCAGCCCCCCGTGGGCCCTGTCAGGGGGTGAAGAGGTTAGGCACTCTGTGCGGCCGCACAGATCTCGGCCTTCTTGAAGACCACCATAATGACTGCTAATTACGCAGCCATCTGTGGGGTGGGCTGTGTTATGTAGACACCTGTTCATTAAGTAGGAGAAAGAAACTTTTCTCTCAGCAAAACAGTAGATTCAATAGCTTTCCTGCCTCCATGATAGAACATTTTGAATTTATTCCAAAGCAAATCATTGCAGGCTTCCACAAAAACCTCCCAGCTCCACATTAACCCACATACAGATATCAATAAAACTTCAGAGCATGCAGAATTGAACTCCTCTGCACTGCTAATGATTCAGTGAACTTTGTGTGATACCTTTCCAGCTTCAGAAGGCATCACCAAGGTTAACCAGGCCATTGGGCAGCATTAGTAGGAGGGTGTTTGGAGGGGAAGCCAATAAAAAGCTCTCAGATATCTGCTGAGGGGGAGCACAGCCTGTCAATTCTGTGGCCCTAAGAGGTGATCTGCCATTACCGACTCACAGAAGACTAATGAGAGCCACTCTGTTGCCAGCACTTTGAATAATATGTCAATACTCATTCAGGCTATGTTGAATGCTACCTGTTTTACTTTAACTTAATGTGATACCGATCCTCCCTTATTTCTATAGCAGTTGGCAAACTGTCCAGGTTACTAATAATGTAATAATAATTCAAATGTCCTGTACTTTAGAAGCTCAACGCCAAACTTTGATACTCTGGAAGGTTTTAAAGCTGTCTCCTCCTCCTTGAACATCTCCAGACACATTCATCTAATCCATATCTTTCAGTTTAAGATTTATATAAAAGGGTGATTGCTAAGCATCACATATTTCAACATTTTATCTGTTGAGCTTATGACTCCATTTAGCTTTAGATCCTCCTAGAGTGAGCCAGCACAGCAATCATAAAGTGAGGGCCAATTAGGATGTTGACGGATTGATTTTGGAAGATAAATTTGGGATGTAAAAGGTTGACATAGCTGCTGTGTCTCTTTCACTGCGTGTGTGGCTCCCAATTAAGTGAAGAGAGGCAGTTTTTTTCTCTCCAGGATCAGTGTCTCGCTGACAGATGAGCCACTAATGAGAGCAAATCTCACTAAATCCTCAAGAAACATGATGAATTGAATCATGTTCACCCTGTTCATTTGTCGTGTTCACAGATGAGACAAAACGCAACATTTATCTAGTCAACAAATAGCAAATGAGTAGGTGGGTCCATCATTGTTCATGAAGTGTCTGGCTTTTTCATACAATATTTATCCAGGGATACTATGGCACAGATTTGTACAGTTCCTGATACTGTATTTTTTTAATCCTCCTTGTCTGACTTGAAACATAGTATGGAGGTTGAAGGCAGACATATGTTAAGTCCTGAGGCCTCAATCTGCCTCCCTCCCTAATATTTATAAGACAAATTAAGGAGGCTATCTCTCTCATTATCACACTCCAAACCCTCACCATATGTATCTCTATTATTAGACAAGCAGTAGAAGATGGCCTATTTTCAAATTTAAATTACCAAATCTAACCTTAATTGGTTAGAAATGCTGTTTAGTGGATGGTATCAAAGTCGGGCTTGGGAGAGAATCCGACAGATGGCTTAGTCTTATGACTTGTATTAACACCTTCGAAGTTTAATGAACTGTTAATTGCTTTTCTAATACATAATGGGACCATTGGAATACAAGCTGTAATGCAAACAGATTAGTTTGTAGACAACAGATAAACACCCGTCCTGTTCAATGTCACCTTTAAGTACCTTGAAAAACAAAAGCAAGCTGGAGGATGAAAATAAAATAAAATACCAATTTTAGAGGTGATGGAGGTATTTTAAAGGCCCAGTCTCATTTTTCACTATATAATTTTGGCATATATAATTGTATATATTTGATTACATTTACAAGAGTTTGCATCCCAATTAATTATTATTGAAAAACTACCTTTAACCTAACCTTTAATCGCATTGCAAAACATGAATTAATATTGTATTTGGTGTAGGCTGTTGTAGTCTAAAAACCTGTCAATAAATCAGACAGTGATAGCAAGTTCCAATCCTCCATCCACATCAACATTTATCTTGAGTTTAATAACAATAGCTAACATTTGGCATCAAAAGTTACTGGTCATACAGCCAGGTATGGCTGTAGCTGTAAAACACCTGCGTGCATTGAATTAAGAAAGGCTGTTTAATTGTTTGTGAGTTAAATTTTCCATTCATCACAGAATGCTTTTACACTTTACTGTCTTGTTTTAAGCCATTTGTAAAACCAAAATTGAATAACATTGTTCTGTTATTGGTTTCTAATTGATCTTGTCTATACTGTTTGTTCACCCCATCTGGATATCCAACAGCACAACAGACATCAACATTTAAGACTGTCACCTTTATTATTTTCATTTTGTTGGCCCAGACTCATTTTCCATACTCATGTTCCAGATAATGTTTTTAGAAACTTGAATTTCTTAGCTTCTGTGATAAAATTACAGGACTCTAAAAACTCTTCATTCACTGTAGTATCAGTAGCTAATCTATCTGTTTTAGCTGGTGTGTGCATTGTACTTGAGCAACCATAAATGCACTCCTATCTTCAAAGGTAGTGCTTTATTAAATTAAGCCGTCTTTAAGGTCAATATACTTCTCTAATGAGTTGTCTCTTTTGATCATCAGAGGTTAGATTGTACTTTGATCCTCACTCCCTTTAATGGTGTTGAGGTCACAGCTAAGCTAACACCAACACTGATGTTTTTCATATTTCAGCTTAAAGTCAGCACAAGTAATGCTTTGCATGCTTAAAATCCATTTCCATAACTAAGTGTAATTTCCCCTCAGTTTGTTCCTGTTTAATGAGGTGAAGTCTTGTTTGTATGCCTCCCAATGTCACCAGAAAAGTCATTCAAGCGGCTGTGTCAGAATTAAATCAAATTAGCATTACTACACTGCCATTTTACATCAAACTGTTCAAGTAAAAACATTTTGCTGTAGTCAATTTTACATAAAATTAGCTTTTCCTTGTCCTTCTGTGTGACTCTGCTGTTTCATTCAAAATTCCTAATTTAAGGGGTCTTAATGATGAAATGTGTAAATGGGTAAGTGCGTCGAGGCAGAGGGGGTGAAGGCGGAGGTGAGAAAATGGCCAACATTGATTTATCCTGGATGTTTTCTTGTCTGGTTGGTGCCGTCAGAACACCTCGCTGCATCCTATTCCCTCCCATTAGCTCCCTGCAATCACTGCAGTACAACGAGTTTCCTACAGGGTCATAAATACTTCCCCCAGACCCCATACTGCTTCCACATCATCCTCCAGACGCCGCCTAATGACAGCGAAAGACAGACAATGCATCCTTTCTCTCGTGACTACCATGCTTCTCTCTCTGTTCATACACATTTTGCAGTGGCTGAAGAACACATACCTACACCACGCGAGGCCAGCAGCAGTGTGTCCCCCAGACTTTGCATTTAAAATGGTACATTAAAGCAACATGTCTGAAAATATTGCAGATGATTGATGTTGGTAATGACAGTGTTTTCTCAGTGTGAAAGTCGTATGTGTGCATTTTTCATTCAATTTAAGGTCCCCAAGAAAAGAAAATGTCAGAGCCCGAAACAAACCAAAGAACATAAAAAACAAAAGAAGGAAAGACAATGCTGTCAATCATAAGTTTACATGGTAAAAGAAATATGTATTCAGTCAAACACTTCCAACACTCCAGAGATAATGAATTTAATTAATTATTTTGCAGTGGTGGTCCTCCAGATCAATTAGAGCGCAGCACACAATGAGCCACTGGCATAAACAAGTCTTTTCCCTACAAACATCTCCACCAACAAACTTATTAGTGAGAAAGACACATTCATAAACCAATAAACAAAATTGAGACCCATCTGAATCGCTACAGCTATGAGGTCAGGTCAAGTGATCCGTTAATTCTGTCATTGTTCCGACGTTCAACTGTTTGTACAATAAACTCTAACTAAGTTGCTTTTCATTTACCAGTTCACAGTGGGAGGCAGCACATTCCAGAAGAAACTAATGAACTCTGACTTAAAATTTGGCAAGTGAGTGGAAATTTCTTTGCCTTGAAAATTGTCATTTGTCATTTGTGTGGACAAACAATCAGGATGAACAGACATGTGCGATTAAAATATACAGTATCATTGGTGTTTGTTATGACTTGTGTATTTATTAAGTCATAATTGTTAAGTCATAAGTCTTATTTAATGTGCCTCCTGTATTGACTTCTCCAGATACTATGAATTTTTGGTTTCAACTGACAGTACTGGTAAGTTTTGTTTTTAACACCAAATAATTCTTGGATATGCACTAGGATTCAGTTCTGACAGCCACACAGGCAGTCAACCAGCTGGGAGTGACAGTAATTGTGCAGTAATATGCCTTTATGAAGTGCTGAGAGGACTACTCGCCGATAGTCTTTTTTCTTGTCTAATTTCTGACAGCTCATTTGCCATCACCACAACAAAGAGACAGCTAATGCTAGCTGGACCCACACCTTCATATAATGTGGGAGCAACACAACATCAAGTGAACAGGAGGAGTGGATGACTCAGCAAGGGTAAAAGTTAAGTAAAGTAAGGGCCTTTTTCAATATCATATATGCCAAGTTCGGACTTCTGTACTTAGTAGTTCAGACTTGCCAAGTTTGACTCGGGAGGAGAAAGCGGAGGGACGGGAGGACGCAGTGATTCTGCAATTGGAACAGCAGTGGACTTGATGTACAGTGACTGTTCGGAACCTCACATCTCCGAAAGCATCAGAGCAAATTTTCAAATTTGCTCTATCTTGATTAATCAACCACATATTTTAAGTTTAAACAATTCTAATCCCACCTTAAAAACTGTATTCTGTGACACAAGAACAGTAGCTATAGTGGGTAGTAGGTAGTGCCACGTATTATAACTTACAGTTATTAGTAGTTTTCTCCTTCACCATTTGTTGGTGGCCACTTGTTGACACAAGTCACCACCTGATGCATGCTTGGTAAAACGGACAGAGCAAGAACACATACGGGTATTTGACTGTCTTGACTTGCTAAATGCGACGCAACAGCGACAGCAGTAGGAAACCAAAATAAACATTTTGCTGTGATTAAATTGCAAAAGTTGCTATTCCTAAATAGCTGATTTGTTAATCACATAGTTCATGCTTTTTCAGGTCTGATCAATTGGGCCTTCCCATCACTCAGCAGCTATCTGTTGGCCAGCAGAGACTTTTCATATTTGAACTATCTTGGTACATCAGCAATTCCAACAACCAAAACTAACCAACATAGCTAACTAACATGTACAGATATAATGCCTAAATCTGATACAACTATTATTTAGGCTTTTCATATTGTAGTATATACAATAGTATTAATGAAATCAACAATATATAATTATAAGTTACAAACTTAGTTACCCCCGTAGTTCAATCTAGGGTTTTGGGAAACAAGTTGCATCGCAAGTGCATAGTTCCAACCAAGGACATTGCTACCGTAGTTAGCAGTTATGCTTTTGGGAAACGCACCCCTGCATGGTCCTCTCCAAATATCACTCTGAAGCCGTCGGTGACGTGCGGTTGATATGCCACACCTGAGAGGTGGATGAATTATCTCGGCAAAGGAGAAGTGCTCACTAACACAGATTTTGACAGATTTGTGAACAATATTGATGAGATATAGGCCTTTTTTGTACATAGAGAAAGTCTTAGATCTTTGAGTTCAGCGCATGATGAATGGTGGCAAAAACAAAAGTGTTGCGTTTATAATTTTGTTTAGTGTATTTCCTTGCACACAAATTTTCAAATTTCAGTTCAACTTTAATATAATCATGTCATACATAGGAGCATGGAGAATTGCTCTGAGTCCTTTTATGACAAATTCATGACAGAACTAAATATAAGTTTATTCACACAACCCCACACTGTGTTTGGCAGACCATATTTAGGGACAGTCAGCTGGCAGAAGGAATTGGCCACCCACAGATCCCTTGCATTGTAAAGCTGCCACATGCTCTATTAGTCCCCACTGTTTGAATGTATACATTAAAGATAGCAGAACAAAATCAGACAGCAAGGCATACTGTGTGGCATGAAATCAGGACATCATCATCCTTTGGTCTAAACATGAATATTCACATCACGCTTCTGTTTACATCGGTAGAAACCATGTGTTGGCTTTGATGTGATGCTTTGAGTGACTCTCCATTCATGGAGACCAAGCACATATTGTAAACCGTAATATATGACCTCGCGTTGAGCATATTCTTTGTGGGAACTTGCAGACAAGCCGTTCACTTGGGAGGGACACGAATGACTGAACATTGCTCTATTGAGTAAGCCTTGTAATAGAATGGCATGTTTAGGCCTGTCATTCAAAGCAGAGGAGCACCTTGTGATGAGGAGGCTTGGTAAATGAGTATTTTAGCAGGCAAAGCTAATGTCTACAAACCTGTGGTGTTTAGTTTGCTGTTAAAGATGACATTAACAGAGACACAGACCCAGGGATGCTGATCAACCCTGAGGTCCTAACACATGGGATGGTGTTTCTGGCTCATTTCCTGCACCATAATCAAGGCTTACATACCTTTGTGTGAGGTTGCATAGATGTGTGTGTGCACGTTGTGTATGTATAATATTTGAAAGCTTGACTTTGTACAACTGGGCTCACCACTGGATGTCACTTTTTTTCTGTGTATTCCATTCTCCCTGTCTGTCTCTTTGTCTGTCTGTCTTTCTCTCTCACCCTCTAATGAAAGCAGGAGGGAATCAGCTAATTAAGGATGTAAATGGAAGTGAGGAGTGACAAAGAGCCTGCTTGTAATTCGCATCTAAATTGTCTCTTACCTCAGCAGAAAATTTATCACAGGAGACAATGTCAACTTTTACATGGGGAGATCCATTTGCATTTTTGTAATTCATTACAGGGGTGGCGCTGCAATCATAAGCCGTGATACAGACCCCTACCCTCCCTCCTTTCTGCTGCACCCACCCCACCCATCGCTACCGGGTAGAGGATAATCTGATGGGTTCCTCTTCAGCGGTCACTCAGCAGTAGTGGAGATGCAGAGAGGAGAGGAGAGGAGGAACAAGGAGAGAGGTGAAGAGAGTTTGTTGGATGTGGAGCATAAAGTGGTCCACCTGCTTGTTTATGTGTGTGTATGTGTGTGTGTGTGTGTGTGTGTGTGCAGCAAAGCCACAACACTCTCCCAAGCGACAGAAACCTTGTTGTGATTTATGCAGCCTGAGATATGAGTGCTGGTTACGCAGTAGCAAGACATCGATCTGACAAAGCAAACCAAACAATAAAGAGGCGAGGAAGATGATGTGCCCAGTGGAGTGGAGAAATGGAGAGTGTACCTATAAGAGCTAATTATCTGAGCACATAATTCTTCAGGTTAAGACAGGGGGAGCTGAGAGCCAGCCAAGCCCCAGCTGTCTGAGAAAAGGCTCAGCTATACAAAGGGCTTGAGGTCCCAGACCTTGGTCAAGAATAATTCAAAATAAAATTGTTTATCAGTGCAACTCGTCAATAAGCTTAGCTAAAAAGGGTAGGATCTGGGTGAATCTGTGTGCAGCAAAAGGTCCCATATGTCATGTTTGATGAATCGCAAAAGCTAAAAAAGAAAAGAATAAAGAAGATGCTGGTATAGTGTCATAAATGTTTGAAAATTACAAATTTCTATTTTAGCTTCTTTAGCAATGTGTGTTTATTTGTTGGCTGAAAAGATACACAGCTCCTACCATGTGTCCTGACTTTGATGTCCTGACCTGATCGTTGAACAGTTGCTCGTGAACTGCTATTGCTACCAAAGGCCTTCCAGACTGATTTTATATGCTGCTGTGAATTTGGTGCCTATTAAGAATGTACAACCATAAGCCCATACGTTAAAGTATTAGCAAAACCAACCTTTGTTTCCATTGTTGGATAACATGTATTATTGCCATTCTGTGCTTTTAAACAGCAGTTCTTTTAACATATTTTTTGGTTTGGTGTGAATACACAATGTCTCCACAATATTTGCAGTTTATTTAGTGTCACTTAAATTCAGAGAAAACCCTTGCGTTGGAGGATATAATCTGTTTATCTAATCGTTGTGTGTTCATAGTTAGGCAGTGAGTGCAAAGTTCATCCTAGAAAGTTAACAGCCTTATTCCTATTCAGTTTTGGAGACTGTAAGGTCAGATGTTATATAATAGCATTACAATCACTGAGCAAGTTCAGAATTCACAGTTCAAATACAATCTTCCAACCTCATGTCATTTCTCTATAAGCCGTGAAAATAATAATGATAATATTTGCAATTATTATTTCCTATCTTGAAAACCCATTCTCTGCTTCTGTAAGCAGCGATCCTTTAATTAGACACAAGCACACATACACAAAGACTGGGGCGGTGGGTGCTCACTGCCATTAATAACACTATATAAAAGCAAAGCCAGACAGCCTCTGACACTTTTAGTAGTTTGGGAAACAAGATGTAATCTGCGTTCGGTGCCAGGAGCGGACCGGGACTGTGTGTGTGCGAGAGGGTGGGAGTGTGGCCTGTGAGTCAATGCAAACAGAGCGCTGTGAGTACATCGCTGATGAAGACATTATCTGTGAGTTATACTCACACAGACAACGGGAGGGAGAAGTGTATAGGAACCATAAGACAGAGAATGTGACAGATGAAATGGGCATCTGCTGTTGCCAAGGCTGCAGTCACTGATGTGCACATTGTTAGTCTTTCAAAAGTGCTGTGAATTAAAGGGAAAATTCACTCATTCACTGGTTAAGTATTAATAACAACTGTTGTGAAGACAATTGTAAGCAAGGCAAGTGAAGGACTGATACATTGTGTGGTCTTTTGTTTTGGTGCTTTTTGCATACATAATGTCCTTTGCATTATGTTTTATATGGCATTGTGTTATTTTGCAGCATTTTGTGTTGGGCATGAGAGAATAGAGCAGAGGATGAGGTTCTGTTTAGTGGCACCCTTGGCACCCATCTAACCTTGGCATACTGCTGGGCATGCTCCACTGGCCCTGAACATGCTGAGGTTTGAATCCAGAAATGCTTTTGTGCGGCACAGGCCACCAGAGGAGAGGTGGGAGGCTCCATTAATATATCCTCAACTGTACCGCATCAGTCAAGACTCCATTGCTAAACCCACAGATCAGATCTCCAGTATATCTGCAATACCAGAGGAGTATATGCTTCAAAATGAGATTCAGCTTACAAAGTAAGTGGGCATAATACTAAATGTCCATAACAAGTTTGCATATATTAAAATTCTAACAATGTGGAGAATTACTTACAGTATGTTCAGTTCATGCAAGGTCAATTTGTGTCATTGTTTTCTTGTTTGTGTGTTTGTTTGTTTAATATAAACCATGAATTCTAATTCTGGCAGCACAGAATGGCCACATTAACCAGGCATGGCAGTCTGGGACGGGGTCCAGCTGGAAGCATGCATGGGATGCTGCTTTCCCGTGACAAAACTGGCTTCACTCGCAAGAGCTAAATAGTTGCTCATTTCCAAATGGTCAGTAAAAAAAAAGAAGAATATATGGGAAGCAAAATTAAACATGTAATAGTAAATCTTTAGACTGCTTTTTTACTCGTGGTTTCTACCCCCTCAATAGTCATAATTATATTATGATTTGTATTTGGCTTTCAAGGATTTATCTCATCTGAGCCAGAAGTCACTGATAAGACGGAGGAGGGTTATATATAGTCCCATCGGAATGTAAGAGACTTGATAATTTCCAAATCTTTCTTTACTATTCATCTTAACCCCCCTCCTGTTGTTTTTTGGCTAGCTGGGTAGTTTGTTGGATGGGTGTCTGGGCTGTGGCGTCTGCAGGAGGAAATGTCTGGGTGAGGGCTGAGTTCAAGAAAAGTGCATTAGAGGGTTTGTGTGTGTGTCTGTGTGGTGGTGATGATTTTCGACATGGCAGTCACCTAAATTCACCCTGACCCTGTGTGGCAAAGGGGTCACGTGCGATGCACAACACACATAAATATGACAAATACATGTCAGATCTACACACACAAATGCACAAACACAATGTGTGCCTCCGTTGTTAGGGGAAATGTTACATTTAGAATGATGCATACATTTGTTACAGTGTGCATGACATTTTGAATGCATTTCATTTGATCTTGGGTCGTAAACCTTTTTCAGTCCATGAACAGGAATCCAGAGCCAAATGAAAAGAAAAACACGGGTGGTGATACTGTCACATGTCAGCAATGATTAAAATCTCTTTTCCTTCTACATTCCCAACATGCTGCAGAAGCACAACGCTAATCTTTGGTCCTCTTGCCTTCATTGGCCTTTACTGTGTACACTCGCCTTTCTCTCACACTTTCATCAGAATCCCATTTCCCCCCACAGCCCGAAAGCCCCCTCTGAAACTCTACCCCTTGCTCCACTATTCTAGCCTGTCTATGATGGATGGCGGCACCTCAGGTCCTCTCAGCCTGTCCATCAAGCCCTGCGATTAAAACACTTGGAATGACCAACATTTTTCTCCCTCCCTCCCTCCCCCTTCCACCCCTTGTCCCCCATGCCACCCCTTCGGTCTCAGGCCACCACTACTGCAGCCCTCTGCCCCCTCACCTTTCTCACCCTCCCTCTCTCCAACACTCCTCTCCCACTTCAACTGCCCCCAGAACCCCACAATCCATCTTGTGGAGAAAAAACATCATTTATTCTGTACTTCCCAGATAATTTACTTTTTCTCTCCCTCTTTCGTTCCTCTTTTCTTTTTCCCCTCCTTTCTACAGGAATTCTCCATTTCCCTATAAAATGAAAATTCATCTGGAATTACATCTTATGTCATCATTATGTTTATTAAGCGTGGATGATGTATATGAGGAGCTGCGGCGTGCCGCTGAGTGCTTAATGATGCATAAGATTAAGCCGAGCCTCTCAGCTGTGCTGAGACTCCCCTCTGCTTCCCAGGCTGCAGACACACGCTGGGGGAACAGGCTCCAAACGGCCATCAGGTGAACAGGGGAAAAGGGAAAGCCTACATCCTCTTTGTGTGTCAGCAGAGAAGGAGAAAAAGTGTGGAGTTGGTGCACAAGAGTTGCTGATTGGGGAGGATCAGGGAGTTGGCACCGACTTCAGAGAAAGAAAAAGAAGTGGTGTTTGTATCAGTTTGTTGGGTGCCATCAAAGTGAATATTTGAAATTCTGTCCACACTTTGTAACTACTACAGTCATTTTCTGTAATAATTATGAGCTTCTCCCTGTTACCTCCTCCTATGTGACACAACGCCAAAAAAAACTACATATCTGCCTTTCTTGTCTCTTCTCATACTTTTGATCTCAATCACACACACATACATACACAGACACAACTAGAGGATTTGCTCTTGGCCTCCATCTAGCCTAGCAGCAGAAGCACCAGCAGTCTACGACAAAAACATTATCCTTCTGGTGCTAAACAATCCAATAAACCTCTCCACAGGAAGAACTTAACCTCTCCTCTCCTCCGATGCTGGCTTCCAGACCACGTGACGGTTGCCACAGTAAATTCAAATCATTAGTCTTCTCACTCTGCCATCACACAGAGAAGGAAAAAAAATCCTCCTCTATTAGTAATGGAGACCTCGTCAGAGACCTTCCTCTGAGAGCCCTGCCTTCCCAATTCCCACAGGAAAAATCCCCTGCAAAAAACTAATTCTACTTTTAATAATCTGTCATCAGGACCAGAGGCAGTCATAAATTATGTGGGGAGCATGTGCGGGAGCGGGCCACGAGAGGGAACTCAGGGGGAGAAATCAAAGCCTGAGTTTGACAAACTTTGCAGAAGATAAATAATAACTTACAAACAGGATTAGTTGTAAAGTCATGGTTGAGTGCCATGTCAAGCAGTTTCCCTAGCAGTCTATGGAGGATGAAGAATTTACAGACACACCTGTCATTAGCACTTCCCCCCATTCCTCCATACATCCTCCATCCTCTCATTTCATTCTCACTCCCCAGTCTCTCTCCACTGTCTTCACAGTCCTGCCACACACCTTTTGCTTTTTCTCTCACAGCAAACACTGTTTATGTTTCATCATTTACCCTCCTGGTTCCCCGGGACAGGTGCCGAAGGAGCATGTTCTGTGGTGATGTAGGAGAGACAGCAAGGTGGTTAAGAGGCATTATTAGCGTAGTGTGGCAGGGGAAATAGCCTCTTCCTCCACCCTTAAGTAAATAAGCATGAATAACCAATGATCCTCCTGCACACACACACACACACACACACACATACACACACACACACAAACACACCAGAGTACTAAACAGCAAATGGAGCTGAGATTTACCCTGAGAAGCTGATGAGACTCCATCGATTGGGATGATTGGTTTCTGGGCATCTTTGTGTGCACACAGTGTAAGTGTGTGTATATTTGTGAAAATGTCCGTAAACTGCAGGTGTGTTATGTTTTGTGTGTGCGTCTGTGTGACACAGAGTTGGCGAGTGAAGCAGCCAGTACGGAAAGAAAGAGCTATGAGCCGTGGGGTTGTTCTCTCACTGTTTCCATGTCAATATTTGCTGGAACGATCGAAATGCATCATAATCGGCTCCCTCTATCAAACCGCGGCTAAAGGCCCATCTCCATCAGGTGACAGAGACCAGTCAGGTGATGAATCCCCCCAACACCCAACCACGTGTGGAGGAACTTGCTGAAATAAGACAGGCATGTTCCCACAAGTCGGTGTCAAATCTCTATTGATTTAATCATCAACAGAAAGACACTCTTGGCTTACACAGCATAAGATCACCTGATGTGCTGCAATAGCTAACTTTTTTAACCTCAGTAGTGAACAGGGAGAAATTTGTATCTATGATATGGTTGTCGGTATACATATATGAACATATGTATATTGAATATTTTATTGTTTTGTTGCTGTTAGCTTGTTTCTATTTTAATGCTTACGTGATTGAAAGGATAAGGCTGACAGTATTCTATATTTTTCTTTTTGTCAACAAATGGTCAAGACCAATACTTGAACAATGAAATGGTTAACTGCTAAGTACTGACTGTGCATATTAGTCTATGGAAAAGACCTGAATTGTTGTCTAGAAACTATACACTCATGAGCCATTTCACTGGGTGGGTTCTTCATTATGATGAACATGGGCTCCGTGGTTTAAGGTCCTAGTGTGTTAACCTGCAGCTGAAAATAGTCCCATTAAATGCACATTCAATTCAATTCAAATTAGCTTTATTGGCATGAATGTGGAACAACAATATTGCCAAAGCATCATACACATTTACGTTTGCTAACTGCTACAGTGCCAAGCTGTTTAAGAAGATTGCTGAGCCCTTTTTAAAACTGAAACTATGAAATCACCACTCAGTCACTACTCTCTACTCCTTATCTGGTGAGTTGTATGTAGAGGACTATATAGTGAGCTCACCCACAAAATGAAAACACCACTTTTGGACACTACTACGATTATTATATTGTCGAAGTTAATTACGTCATTGCTGTCGGACAATTGTTTGGTGGACTGTTTTTTCTATCAGCGCAATGCATGATGGTATATAGGGCTTGGTTAGTGACCATAGGTTGGACACTACTTTTCATAATGCATTCTGGGATACTTTGAGTGAACTATATAGGGTATAATAATTTTCTCTATACACTGGGAATGGCGAGCTAACTATATAGTCCTCTATATAGTAAGTAATGGGTGATTTCTGACACAGCCTGCATATTTGTGACCATATTTAAGGATTTACATCTTCATTAGGGACATATGGGCTTGGATCTGAGAGCCACAGACAGGGTGGAGAAGCTAAAAAGCAATTAGAGACTAACACCTTGTGTGTGTTATTTCATGGGACTTGACAATAATAACTATAAGGAATAGCCTTATCCTTTAAATAACGTTGGTGTCAATCTGCTGCAACTTAGTTCATGGGTATTGAAAAAATCACAGTGGTTTGTGGTAACTTTCAAATACCACCCTAAATACTTGTTCATCTGTCTCATTGAACATAAAGAACGCACCTCAACCATGTCCCATGAAAAACCCTGAGAAAATGCATACATGCAGTACTGGGATTTCAACCCTGCAAAGTAAAGTGCTCAATTTTCGCTCCATTCTCTGGCGATACCAAAGAAGCTCAATCATACTGGGACAGTAATCTGAATCAAGGACAGCTCACTCACTCTCAATTGCAGCTTGGTCTAACTGGGACCCCGGGTAAGGCAGAAACTGGGTTCTCAATTCAAATGGGAGAGCGAGTAGGCCAGCCGGACTCTCCAGCACGTCTCGAGGCTGATAGATTACCTACTGCAGTAAGGACAAAGGGAATGAAGATGACTACTCTGCCAAAGCTCGCTACAGATGAGACATGCACGGCTGAATGACCATGGTACACCTCACCCATTTGTCTATGTGTTCAAGTTTTGCACTACGTATGACAAAGGAGTCCGTACACTACACTATTGACATATAGTCGCACCTTTTTATCATGGAATATCTTGTTCCAACTTTCATTTTGAGTTAGATTTTGAGCATGTTAGAGCATCCATCAACTGGATTGGCCACTTAATGTTCCATACATGCTGCCATTTATTACGCAAAATGCACTATAAGGGTGTAAATTTGGAATTTATGTCAGTCAACTTTGTCTCAAAAGTAAAACAATAAATCTACTAAAAAGTCTAGGCAATATTTGCTATGACTTTATCTATGTAAAAACTTTAACACTGTATACAATCATTTTAATATACAATACTCTAGTACATAATATGAAATACAGTCTTTTTGAGGTATTTTGTTTGACATTGGAGGCCTTATTCAGTGCATAAAGGCATATAAGTCTGCCAGCCAGCTATTTTTTTGCACTGAGTACATGATGTGCCATCCTCAGAGATTAACCTAGATGTTCTTGAGGCCAGGTTCACTTGTATCTGAGCCACAGTCGTATATTACAATGCAGCTGAGGTGGCAGTGGCAGTAACTCATTCTTTTCTATTCTATTCTGTCTCTGCATATTCCACAAAGCCCCCTCTGCTCTGCACTTAGAAGGTCACCTCTTTCATCAGCTATTCTATTTGCATTCCAAATCGTACGTACATGAAAAATGTGCCACTGAGTTTTCGTGGCGGCCCTTCGAAGGCAGATTAGATAGAATTTGCCACACGAACCTTATGCACGCTAACCTTTGCAGATGGCCCCACTATTGTGAAGAAATGGATTGCCTAATAAACCATATCATCTGACATATTTGCCGCTTGGCTGACCAAATAGAGGCTGTGTTTTTTGAGCAAATTCCCTTTGTCAAATTTGTCAGTGTTCATGCCGCCGTTTTAGGTTTGGGTCACTGAGAGGAGGAGGCGGGATCCTTAGTGTATCAGGTTAAAGTGCTGAGCAATTTGGACTGTTTCTGAAGATGAGACAATTTTTCCACAAGATTTATTTCATCAGAAGGAAATATTTCATATGCTCTCCATTTGTTTGTTGTATGTCTCCTATTCCATTTTCCCCTCACACTGTGCAACCTGCAGTATGTGCAATACATTTCAACAGTGATGGACAATTGTTTGATACATTCCACCTGATTAATTGAGACAAATAAACTGTGTACTTCTGGTAAGTTAGAATGTTAGTTGCAGCATGTTCTTTCTTTACTACAGTACATATAATGCACACTTTTACTTTATTTTACATGTTTTTTTGGGTTCATCAGCTATTGTGACTTTTGTCTTTATCATTCATCATTGAATTCCCAACATAATTTCACTTTCACCTATAACTACCGTTTAGCAAGATGGCAGAAACAATGCTACTTCTAAACCTTGCAAGGTTTTCACCAGAAATCTAATTTCACAGCGGAGCCCTAATTCATCGCTCCCAGAAAAACCTCTTTCATCAAACTTTGCATATGAGCAGCCAAGTGATGCACAGGCTCTTAACGGCATGCTTTGCCTCCTTTGGTGACTTGGCCAACCAATCCATCTTCCTGAGTGTGCTCAGAGCCGAGGAGTGGGCAACCGATGCTCCCGTCACTGGGCTCCTGCGGGAGATGGATTGGGGCTCCATCGCCCACCTCCAGTCCGGTACCAGCCCAGTGGCACAATCTGGACCTTAGCACTGAGAGCCACGTGGGGCTCTATGAGGGGGCTGTAAGATGCAGGATGGAGGATGCTGTGTCTCAGTCACTCATGTAGAATCCAGATCCTCTGCTCCACAGGAGACGGAGCTGGACCTCCTGTTTGTGTTCCACAGAACAGAGTGAGGGTGTCCAAGTCATTGCCTGCCCGTGCAGTTGCTAATGCGGGCATTTTATCTATGACAAAGTGTCATATAATAATGTGATCATCAGCAAAAGAAAAGAAAACTTCCTGACATACATTGACTTGTTTAGCATATTAAAAGTCAGAAATTGCAATCTACTGGATAAATGTGTGACCTCCGTCTTAAGTTATGTCCTTCATTGGCTATTAGTCACTGAACAGTTTGACGGGACAACAAATACAATAAATGATAGCCCTGATTCCTCTTAATCTAATATGTATTTTAAAATGTACATCCACTCTTAAAATAGCTTGTCCTTCAGCTGGAGGAGGAGTTTTGTTTCATCCCTTCGCATCGTTCATTCATGAGTGGCTTTAAAACTGAAGTGAAAGCTTCTTTTATTAATCACAAAGAGCTCAAGTCAAGGCTTTGCACTCCGTTGCTTGCATCCAATTTACACCAGCGATAATTCATGCTATGCTAAACATTTCTTGTAAAATGTCACTTTGTGTTTGTAATTAATTTCTAAATTAATAAGCAGCATTTCTGAGTTATGGCATCAAACCCTTTACCTTGGTCGCTAAACAATGCATCAAGGTGCCACCTGAAATGATCGAGGCGATAATAAGAATGTGACTCTGGGTGGAGATGAACACTTGATGAACTTGGCAGATTGTTTCATTGCAGAGTAATGCAACAAAAGTAAGGGCAAATTACAGATGATCGATCTCTTCTCTTAAATAAACGCTCCCTCTGATTTTAAAAACTTTAAAAATAGCACAAACAATAATAACACACCTTCACTCTCCTTTCCTGCATATTAGCACTGTCACTCACTGTGTATTCTTAATCTCACTGCTCACCAGGGTGGCCTGCTCCATAGGATTGCAAGACATGCTTCCAAATAGGGAGCTGTGTGTTAGGTTACCTCCTATATGGGGTATCATGTGTCCCTCATCTAATGCAAGCTATGGGCCCTTGATCAAAAGGAAACTAAAGAGTGGGGGGTCAAAAAGAGAGGAAGAGACAGAGCTTTTCTGTGCCCTCAGAGCTCGGACAGGAGGGCAAATACACCTGTCACATGCCAAACAAGTGCATACAGCTCTGCTTATAAATCAGATCTCTTTCACTGACTTCAAACTTAACTTTTGAGCTTCAAATAGAACTTTATCAGAGGTGTTTTGGGTGGAGCCATGAGGGATGTTGATCAAAGAAGCTATTATAATGTCATTTTTTAAAGCATTTCATTGAGGGTTTTTCCTTCGGTACAAGTGGCCCATCTCCGCTCCTTCAGTGCCATTGACGGCAACATCCATAACCTGTCCTCTGATATTTCATTCCCATATGGGTGCCATGAACCTAAGATGTAATCGATACACAGACACACAGGCCTCCTGTGTTATTACAAGGGGGACAATGTCTGCTCAGCTTCCCGTGCCGTTACACAGTTCAGGCTTCCAATTAACCTGAGCGGATCCCCATGCCAATCACACAGGGCTTCTATCGACAAGCCGCATGAAAAGAATAATGTTGTTAGGATGATGTAGCTCACGGTAGGAGGGGTGCTCTCCCCCACCCCACCCCGTGCTGACAGGGATGAGTGTTGTAGTCATTTATCACCTCCTCTCTGGTCACCAAGGGGCCAAAAGGGGCTGCACGCCTCTCACACTCTCCTTTTGCTTCATCGGACCACAATCTGAATAAGTCTGATTGCCAAAAGAAGCCAAGAAATGCATCTGAATTCCACTGTGTGAGCAAGACAGTATGTCTGACATTCATGTTTGTCTGCAGGCCCATCATGGTAGAGTCATTAACACCAATTTGTTAGAATTAGTGGCAAAAATCTAAAGTTAGAAGATGATTTATTGGATAATTTACCCTTTTTCTTATTTTTCATACTGTGAACATCACCTGTTTCCAGTAAGTATTGTTTTGCTCTTAAATACAATACAATTAATAAACACTTTTTTTTTTCCAAATGATTTTTCTTTATAATGTAACTTCTCACATTTTTCACATGGCTGCAATGATAGTTCAGTGCTGAAGCTGTGTTTTCATTGTATGTTAGATGACTGAAGTGTGAAGACATCATACAGGCATGATAACAATATCATCCGGAAGTTGGACCATACCTGTGTATTTGTCAGCAGTGACACTTTTTTATAAATCCTGTCTGAAAACAGATGTGCTGTAACTGTTGGACTGGGGAGGGAGATCAATCCGTTCATTTTTCCCATGTCTACTGAGAGACAACATACAAATTGAGACTGTATCTAAGTTACAATAGCAGCCGAGTGTGGCCTGCTAGGATTTCAGGAGTGATTGAGAGTGTGTTTAGACGCTCAGGGCCAAACTCTAAAAGCACTGTTACATTGACAAGGCCAACGCAGAGAAAGAATGCATCTCTACATTTATTTCCCCTTTCTTGGGCATTGCTGCCACTGGCGACTTTGATATTGATTATTGTGAAACAAAAATCAGCTCAAGGAGCACGATCATTAAGACAAATGCAGTTCCACTCAACGCCAAACGCACAAAGACCTAAAATTCTCTGAGACTTGTTAAGGTCAGTCCTCTGTGCACTTTACGTCTATTGCGGAGTCTATACAGAACAGTTACTTATAAAATACTATATAGTATTCGATACAGTCCATTTGAACATTTTTTAGATAAAATAAAACATTAAAACATGAATCAGTGGTGGAGAAAATATTCAGATCTTTTACTTAAGTAAAGTAGCAATACTGTACTACAGTGAAAATCACAAGTAAGAGTCCTAGATTGAAAGTGCCTATGTATTTAGCAAAACGTACGTATATCAAAAGTAAAAGTACTGATTAAGCAGAGAAATGGCCCTTGTAAGTGTTATACTACCATATGAGCCACAGAAGACAAAAGAGATAGGAGGAGATTCTTGTGATACTGTTGTATGGTTTGTCAATAAAATGTTCACTTTTGATCTGCACACATTTTCTTTCTAAGCCCTCTTCAGAAACTTATATCAGTCCTGGTACAGTTGGCAGTCTTGATCTGGCACATTAACACCTGAGGACAAATCAGTCTTGTCTGCCCTGGTTTAAAATGAGGACAACCTGAAGTGGACAGTGTTAAATTACAGTGCAAGATCATTATGTCACCACATTATAAAGAACACTATAATATATTACAATGTTAGAACATATGAAAAAATACACTATATAGGATGTATATGATGCACATTAGTATGAACAGTGAAACTCATAACTGTGATCCATTTTTCATGTTTAGCCCAGACTCTGACTTGAGGATGTCATTGCAGATTTAATGTGGTCCCATACCTTTAAAACTTTCCATTTGTTATGTTTGGTCATCCCATTAGTTGCCATTTATTATCATTAGTGTGATAGAAGCCTCTTCCTTGTAGAAGCAGGGAGAAAAAAACTCTACATTTTCACATTAGACAGAGCTTCACTGGTGCGTCAGATTAATGTTCCTTTCACAAAAACAGAAAAGGTAGGTGGAACATCAACTTCAGGAAGAGCACCACAACTATTACATTACGCTGTCTGTTTATTTGCTTATTTCCTTGATGGTTGGCTAATTCCTATCGTTTTTCTCATGATGTTAAGAAATATAGCTCCTCTTGGTCTAAGTGCATTTTAATCACCTGAAATTGAGGCTTTGGTTGTTTGTTAATACCGTAGTTTCAACCATCAGTTAGGCTATATTTAGCCACAGGAGAGCTAGCGGGCAATAACTGATTCGAACAATTTCATGCCTCAGATTTTCCCCCAAAAACATAATTTTGCATGTGATAAATGGTTATTTATTGACGATTTGACTGATCTGATCAGGAATTATGCACCTTTACATATTTGCATACTCAAAAGCTTTACTTTGGCCATGAAACAAAACATGCCAGATTCACTTGGAAACTCCAGAGAGGTAAGTGAAAACCTAAAGAAGGAACAGTACAGAAAGAAAAAAAGAAAAATTGAATGCCATAACAAGTTTTGAAAAACATTTTGTAGCCATGAACTGTATCCATCTTGTTGGAGAGGGCAGGTCTGGGTTTGTCCCCTCAGGTGCATGTCCCTGTCCTGCCCAGTGTGAGTGATAAGTAACAAGGCCCCCAGCGATCAGGACAGGTGTGTCGCTGATTTACTGTGTATTACAAATGTGATTAATGGTTTTCTTAACGCACTCATGGCAGCAACAGAAGTCTCTCATGACTAACTTTGCATAAAAATGCTAATGAATAGAGACAAACTGTGAAAAAAACAATGGGCAGGGCTAAGCATGGGAGCCTTGGGAAGTGGGTGTGCATATTTCTTTATTTCAGGGAGAACAACTTAAAGTTGTAGATTAGCCCTTGTTGTGCTGGAATAATTAAAGATTGTGAGCCTTAATAAGAATAATTTGGGGTTTGAGAGGAAGGCCACCTGGTATCCAAGGAAACTTCCATAGCATCAAATGATTAATCCAAAGTCCATCTTTTTTAACAGCTGTCTCTTAGTCATAATCAACTGGGTTACCACTTTTACATTACATATTACATTACAATCCACATTAAGTATTTATAAGAAGTAAAAAAAGAAAAAAAAGAATTAATGTTAATAACACACTAAAACGTAGTTGTATGGAGCAGACATATGCATTTGTCAGTAACTATAACTAATCACATGAAGCATCTGTACATAATTTGCAAGTAATATGTGTATGTAGTAATTTTATATTAATGTGAAATATTCTGTATTTAATATGTATTGTTACATGTATTACATGAACTTTTAATCATAATTATATTTATTGCATTTATTAAGCATTTATTTATTCATCGTTAAATACTTGACATGACTATAGAGCAAAAACCAGCCACTGATGAAGGCTACAAGATGCGGCTCCACAAGAATTCAAGTGAGTGGACCTTGAGTCAAACTACCGTTTCCAAAGTCAAGAAATCATCTTCAAGCTTTATATGTCTTCATGACTTTTGAAGACATTTTTCACAAATGTGAATGGTTTGTGCATGTGTATAACATTTAATAAATGCTTGGGGACTTGTACTCACTGAATATCATTATTTAAATCATTATCACACTGTAGACTTTTACCATATTTTTATATTTACATGAAAAACTCAGTTGAATAGCCACTGTCTTCAGCTGGTGGCCACAGCTACACTGGCGCATTTACATTGAATAATACATATTTCAGAAGTTTACTTGACTGAGTATATCAAGATTGCTGAGGCAGTCTGTTCATCAGTAAGTTTTTTTCCCCTGTTTTATCATCATAAATAATGTTGATTAATTAGCAAGTCAAAGTCACTGAGGATAATCCATGTAGAATATATCACTGTCAGGAGAACTGTTGAATATTGCATTTACACCAGGAGCATTTTAATTACAGAAGTCTTAACATATTAATTAGGACTCTGAAGGAACATAACAGTTGGAAGTAAAGACCTGCAATATAACTTTTGGACCTGACTTCAAGCTTTTGAAGTGAAGCCTGTTTTCCTCTCTGATGTGCTAACTCCTCTTCACCTCTTCATTTTGAGCCTTTGGTCTGTGTTATTTGCACCTGTTGTTCCATTTGTACAATTAAAACATTAGCTTGCGCTAAAGATAAGTCGGGGGATGATCTTCATTTTTTTTTATTGTTGTCAAAAAATCCCATAAAAAGACTAAAACTAACAATGAAGTGTTGTCTGTGTATCAATAGGTTGATATAGCTTTTTATCATTCTTAAAAACATATCAGTTAGCCACATACACTGTCCTGCCACTCTAAGTACTTAATAGTGGACCAAACCCACAGCTGAAAACAGTTCCTATCCCTAACTATTATTTGGTGATTTAGGTCTTTTCATGTGAGTCCTGGACAATGGGGAAAATGTAGAATGGTGCCTGCCTTATCCTTTAAGTTGGAAAGTTGATCCTTGGTAATTTTCTGTTATATTTTTCATTTTGAGTTATTCACCTATGATAAGATACTTCTAATCTAGTTGCAAAGTTGTCAGTTGTTTCTTATTTTATTTAAAGCCCCATTAACACATCTTTTTGGTTTGTTCCACCATTCAGTTAGTTCTAAGTTACATACCTTTAGTGAATGTTATAAATCATTTCAATCAGACCTTATTCACAGCAGGCTCTCTACTAGAATGAAAGAAATGGTTTAGTAATCTCTCTAGGTTCCAAAAGGCATGTCTAACTGCTTTATGAAGCCATGACACACTTATATCATCCTTTATGAACCCAGCAACCAGCCTTCTAACACACAGCCCCATCAGAGCCAAACCCATCAGAAGGATGTGGGGCAGAGATGAAATTGGGCTCTTTAACTCCCTGTACCGTAACAGGCTAATGCAGGACAATGACTCGCTCATTGCCTGCTATTATAGAATGTACTGGAGGCCCAACACATGACAGAAATCACTGTATGATACATGAAAATGCAGACTGGGCCTCTTACGAGAGTGAGAATTCAACTTTTACTTTCAGCTGTGGTGTTGTTGAGGAGCATCGTTTGAAGTTGGAAATGAAGATTGATGTCTTACATTGCTGTTATTAATATATTGATGGTGCTGTCAAAAACATTACAAATAACATTTTTTTACTCTATATTGATACATTAGCACAGGTAATTGATGAAAATCCTTTAAAAGTCCTTAATTTTCCCTCTTTATATGCTATTTGTCTACCAGCTGCTCCACTTAGAGCTCCCCTGAGGATGGTCGTGATCGGTTGAAGAAATCACTGCTGATGATGAGTCCACCTGGGTGCTCCCAAGTTGAGTTTAGTCTCTTATAGAGCAGCATATTCTGTGCAGAATTTTTTTTCTTTTCCAATGAACACACTAACATTGAGTATGAAGCAATAATAAAAATCAGTAAAATCAACACAAAAAACAGATCAGAGATAATTTCAAGACCTTTATGGGTCTGACCAAAATTTTACTTAAGTTGAATAGTTGAAATCGAACACACCTTGACCCTGTTGTTAGCTTTACTCAACATTAGTGTGCTTTGTTAGAAATTAAATCCCCCACAGCGTCATTTCTTAACCATATATATAAGAAATATACACATATACACACTGTATGCAACTGCATTGCTGTCAATTAGCCTCTGAGCAGTTCGGCTAGCAAAGGAAGCCCACTGCGTTAGCTAACCCTCGGTGAGATACAGCAGATTATGCTGTTAAATCACAAGAAGCAAGACACTTACCAAAGTAATGCAAAAGAAATGGAGTTCCAAACAGAAGTTTTTCCTTCTAGGGTTAAATTTCATGAGGTTTCTGTGTTGTTCCGTGGTGAGAGGAGGAGTGAAGTGATTACCACTCATGATGTCACAGTCAGTTTAGGAGTTCATAGTTACATTTCAGAGTGTTATAAATATCACAATGACACTGTCAAAGTTAATTTAAAGAACCGTATGTCATACCTACTATTTGTTGACAGAGTTAACCAGTGTTAAATTAACTCTACAAGACTGAGATTTGTGTAATTCTGAGTGGGTGCTCCTAGCACTACAGAATATATACTAGATCTAAAATATGTATGCTTATTGGATGAGAGAAGCATTTAATCTCTCCATAATCATGATGGCCGTCGATGTGAAATGAACTGTAGCCACTCTCCTTGACCAGTTCGCGGTGGTCAGCGGTCCACATCCAGGAGACTAGATTGGATTTATTGCTACTGTGCCAAAGGTAACAAATACATGCAATATAAAGGCGGAGATAGATGCCATTATCACTGGATGGATTTTGTGCCCATCATGAGGGGCAATCACATGGAATAGATTGTTACTGCGAGCAATACTTTTATATTAGGCTTATATATTTTAACTGGACAATTCACTCACAAGAAGGCAAAACAGGAAGTGGTTGAACAAAGTTACTCGGCAGACAAAGGGAGACAGCCTTAATCGGAAACACTTCATATTTCTTCTTCTGTTCATTCACGATTTTTCTTCATTTCTCTCATCGCTTAACCTTAAATGTGATTATCAAAGAATCAGGCAGGTCAAACTCTGACTATTGTGATCTCTCAAAAACAATTACAGCCCAGAGGTTTCAGTTGGCTGAGGTGGAAATATCTTCATCTCATCAGCAGGGTCGGCCGAAGGTTTCTGGGAGTCTTCAGAGAGATGAGATGAGGTTATGAGAGGTCATGTAGAACAGCTCAGTGTGACAGCAAATCAGAGGCCGCCCCTCTGGATGGAGCCACGTGAAACCAAAAGAAACATGGAGATGAAACACAAACACCAACCTCTGTGGGCAAACTCCGTCACCTCAGAGCTTTGTGACCTCAGAGCTTTCTATGGCAGCGGTGACGTAAGGCCTCATTACATCGTAACAAATAGAAAGAATTTGATAAGCCTGATGTTCATTAAACACTATAATGTGATCTTTACTTGTCTTTTTTTTTATTCCTCCAAGTTTGCTACACAGGCTCTCTTTACTGTAATTGTTTATTAGGAAAATAAAGAAAGCCTACATATATATCTTAAAGTGTTTGGTAATAGATTTTTAATGTTCATTTGTCTATGCCCCGAAGGCTTGGATCTTTGACATTTGAAATAATTGTTGTTCGAAGGATCATCACCAGGGGAGGGTTGTGAATAGTGTAGGGACGATTTGAGTAAATGACTGTGTCAGCCTGTTTATTTGTAACATGATTGCCTCGGGCGCTTCCGCAGGACAGCTATTAGAGGGTCTGGCCGTAAAGAGATAGAAAGAAAAGCCCAGCAATCACCCAAAAGTTAGCACTTAATGTGACAACTTATCAGACAAAAGCTCCCCACAGAGAATGTGGAAATGAGAGAAAGAGAGAATAGCAATGAGGGAGAGAGGGAGGGAGGGAGGAAGACAACATTGCCCACAGACAGAATTGCCGGATAAGATAATAGTACGAAGAAGAAGAAACTGTATTATAATCACCACTATCTGAAGTGGCTTCAGTGTCAAAGATCACATGTCTATTCAGAATCCCGAGCATCGCCCCATATGTTTTAGCATATTGCACAAAGCTGTCCAATCCATGTCGGCCTGAGGGGAGGAAGGGAGCAGAGGACATCCAGCCCTGTATTTAATTAGATGATTCTAATACCTTTTGCCTGTGGCAAGGCCTAAAGTGTTACTATTACTGCCGTCTGTAAGAGCAGCTAAATAAACACTGCAGGTCCCAGTGGGCCTAAGAGGATACATGTCATGTATCCTGATGTAAACACAACAGGAATTATTAGGGATAGAAATAGACAGAAATAGAGGTGTGGATAAAGAGAGGGAGGGAGTTAAGGGTGTGTGTTTTAAAGACAATTAATGTCATGGTATTTGTTGCTGTCATCATTATGATTAAAAGCTGTGGTCGAACAGCACATTTTCCCCTCATCTAATCCAAATCACAGCAGTTACAGAGAAAGTAAGAAAATGCCTTTCATCACTCTCTTTGCAATTACCTACATAATAATCCTCAAATAGTGAACTTCAGGTATCAGTCACTGAAAATAAAAATCAAGATTTGTCTAAAATGGAGGGAAAGGAGCATTTTAAACATCTAAATATTGCTAAATTTGTGCTTCTAACTGGCAAACTGTAGCAGGATGCTTACTTCCCTGCAGCCAAGTGATAATTTTGATACTTATGAAAAAGCTTGTTCTTCAATAAAAATGACATCCCTGTCCCTGCAACCAATGAAAAGTGTCCCTCCAGCATCACAGGTTTCCACGACAACTCCGCCCTGGCTGAAAAATGCTTGTAATCTCTTTTGGCAGGGACGGATCCTGTGGCTCAGGCAGGCTGTGGGGTGGACAGTCCTATTGTTGTCTAAAACCTCAAAGGAGAGAAGGAAGATAGGAGGGCAGGCAGGAGACAGAAAGAAAGGACTGGGAGGAAAATGGCTCTTAAATATAGTGCAGGGATGGATGGATTAACAGTGTGAAATGACGGTAAGGAGCAAGTAGCATCTTCCCTTAATCCTCCTCATAAAACTCACCTCTTCCCTGTTGTCCTGGTGAAACCATCTGCCAACTTGAGGAATATTTCCTAAATGTTTTTGTATGTTTGTTTAAAATCACGAGATGGTGAGTTGGATTTAGTTATGCTCCTGTTGACTGTAGACATTAATACTGTGTTTGGATATGAAGAGAATGTGTTTGCCCTATGTTATTTCCCTGTGGATGATGAGGTGGAGGGGAAGAGTTTCAGTGTGTGTGTGTGTGCGCGTGTGTGTGTGTGTGTGTGTGTGTGTGTGTGTGTGTTGAGGGGGGCAAGGGGGAGGAATCAAGGTTTTTTGGAGATTATGCTAAATCAGGGTTGGTTAGAATAGGGGGTGGAGCAGAAGGCCAGACAAATACTGAAGAGGATGCTGCCACTGGCATTTAAATGGGCAAGAGGGTGAGGAATCAAGAGAAGCAGAAAAAAACAAGAGAGAGAAAAAGCATAGAGTTTCTCCAGCATGGCAGTCACTTTTTTCTGGCTCCTCAAACAGATGCTGAGGCAGATGGTGGTGAATTAACAGAAGATGGGAGAAGAAGAAATGAGAAAGCCTAAAACGGGCCCATGGAGGGCAGACATTAAAACATTATGTGTGTTTGTGTGTGTGTACACGCATATGTGTGTGTGTGTCTGGGAGTGTGTGTGTGTGTGTGTATGAGTGCACGGGTCCAGGGGAGAGGCTGTTAAACAGTATCTCAGCTGGGAGGACTAAAGAGGATGGGTGGAGGATTCCCAGTCAGAGATAGAGCTCGCGATAATAATCACAGGCGTGAAATTACAATGCTGATATTTGTTGCACCCCAGGGTGTGGTGTGTTGGGGCTACCGGAGCTCAGAGGGGCCACATATCACCAGAGGCCTGCGCCGGCTGACGGTCATCAATGATCAGAAGAGCGACCCCCCGCCCACACCTCTGCCCTCTCTTGATTCAAATCAGTCAGCAGAGGTGCAATGTTAAAGAGCTTCACCTGTAGTGTCTATGAGAAAACAAAGAGAAACTACAATTAGCTTTTTCAGTTGTTGTTGTTGTTGTCCAATTATTGTTACATTTAGAATAATAATTTACAATTTCTCAATAAATCAAGTTTATAGTGAATAAAATATGCAAATTCAGATTTATTTGGTTTTGGAATATGCTTATTTTATTTTATTTATTTGTAACAGTGATTCTAATCAATAAATGTTTTTAAAGTAAAACAATTTTATTAAATAAAGTACCATGTTTCCAACTTGGTTCTTAATCCGGTAGAGAGGAATGTTGTATTTTTGAGATAGCTCTCTATAATTCCCTATGTAGACAATGTCAGTTTGTAATGTATTACTAATACTGTTTTGAAACTGGCTTGGAGGTGTACACTGATCCTGTGGTTGTAGACACACCCATGTGCGGGACTACACACACCTGAGTCTGTTTGATTCCTCTTAGCCAATTTGGACTCAAAACAATTTAATTTTTGTTATGTAATAAAATAGAACATTTTAAAAAGGGTGTTCCACAGTGTAGGGAGTCAGAAATCTCAGGTAAATATTTTTGCACTCAACATCTGGACTAGAAAGATGTGTGTGTGTGTTTTGTACAGATTTTTGTAAGGCACAATATTCAGTGTTTTAATTTGATTGTTGTTTGTTTGTGTTGGACCAGAGTTAGCTTAAATGTGTCACGCGATTCATCCTGATATGTTTAAGAAGCATCAAAACCTGCACCAAATGCACCATATATTTGTAACAAAGCAAGTCAAATATTATTTTAACTATTGTTTCAGTGTCTGTATGGTAGACTTCAAAAACCCCATTATAATAATAGGACATAAAACACAGTGATTTGCCTTAAACTAATAACTCCAATTTAAAATGAGGATTTCAAACTAACTGTCAAAGTTGACCAAACGGACCATGTTGAGTATCCCTGATGTAGTTTCTAACAGAAGTTACCGTGACATTTGCTACATAGTATATTTTGATGATTATGATTTTGTGCTAATGTGTGATAGTTCTGTGTAACAAGCAGCACTTTCCTGACTGTTGTTCAACAGTGAAATCAGAAGCAGAAAGGTGGTACTCGTACTTCAGCATGAATATCCTCTTGGCCAGGAGCCTAGCTCTGACAAGATATGACACCACATTTTCTTCCATCCACTCAGTGAAGGGGGGAAAAGAAGCTCATTTTCATGTCCATCATCTCCTCCTCTTGCCACTGCCTCTGTGAAGGCCCCCTTCGCCTCCCCCATTTCTGGCGTGAAAGTGAAAAGTAGATGTGTTGTCAGGCCAAAACTGATAATGGCAGTGGGACACAGACTGATCCCAATTGCCCTGCTTTCAGCCCCTGCCACCCCCATGCTCCCCAGCACTAAAGGGTCCACTGACAGATGGGACGAGGCACTGTGGGACAGAGTGCTGAGTTGGCATAACAAGCCCACCAAATAGGTCTTTTTCTTAGCATTGGAGGCCTGCACAAATAGTTTACAGTTGGGATCGTTACTGTCTGCATTTTGCCTTGCATTAATCAGGGGCATATGTTCTTTGAACTCAAAAACAACATAAAAAGCACAGATAAGAAAAAAGAAAAAAGAAAGCAAACCACCTCTTCTACTTTTTAAATTATAATATTAAAATTTGAGCAAATAGATCGTGGTTTTCTTAAAAGTTGAAATTTGTATGTTGAAGAGTGAAACTGGGAAACCACTCACCAGTGATTTAAGTTGGCAAAAGTTTAATTGCTCATGATTTTGAATCATGGCTCTTTGACTACTTTTAGTATCCCTTTTTGTTAAATGTACCTTCTGATTTGCTTCTTATCAACTTTGGGATACATTCAAAACTACATTCCAATCTTTGGCTGAGTCTGGGACCAAAGCCAGTTGAGCACAGTACCTCTACTCTACCCTACCGTGTTTGTTTTCTTCCATTTGTAAAGTAGCCGAGTGCCTACAATGCACGGAGGTTATCACTTCACAGGCCCATTTCATTCAGATAATCTTCACCTCTCAGCAAAAGGGAGAGATAACTCAGGGGATCTATCACCAGCAGGAGCAAAAAGTGAAGGTCATTATAATGTCATCACAAGTTATCCTGCTGACCCCAAAGTCCCAGAGATTGAATATTGTCCTCTGGAGAGTGAATACAGGACATGAAAGGAAGGGAGGAGGGACAGTTATAGAGAGAGAAAGAGACATGTTGACAGACAGGAAGTGAGAAGAGGAAAGTACTTGGAAATAATAACATATTATCATAACATATTTATGCAGAACTGTGTTGCATTGGAACAGGTAATGTATAAGCTGCCTGTTAGATTTATACCAGAGAGAACAGGCTGGTAAAGATGCACTTTATCTTCAGACATGAAAACAGCCCTTCTGCTGTGGCACAATCCCAGCAGGGACTTGTGGGAAATTGCTGTTTTTACATTTCTGTATCATTTTCCCATAAGGAATATGGATAACAAATGAAATATTCAGCCCCATTGTCTGATTTATTCCTTTTATTATCCACAAATATCAGACCAGCAGTCAAAGGATGCCTCGCCTCATTCAGGGGGCTCTTCCCACTTGGGGCCTGACAGCCTATCAAGTCTCCTCGCATAAACAGGTCAGGATCGTGTGAGCGCTCCAATATGTTATACTTTAAGGTTTTCACCATGCACAATCACTAAACAGAAATCGAAAATTACTGAGGAAAAAAATCCCCACAGGAATCGTTGTGGGCCCCTCTGCAAAAACTACACACATTTCACTTGAAATAAAAAGTCTAATAAATAACATTAAACCCACATAAGAGCCACCTACATTTAAATAATGGGATGTTGTTCCTTATCCCTAACACATTCCTTTCGGCATGTGGCTTCTAAAAGCCCCTGTGTTGGTGAGATGTCTGTTTTCAAAGGAGGAGAGACAGATGCCAAGTTACGGCGCTGTCGTAACACAATGAGCCTCATCAGATATTAGTAATTGACCATTAATGAACTCCCTATCATAGCCCACTGAGGAATCCACACAAGGGCCCTAGGGACCACAGGACAGCGGGAGAAAGGGCCTCATGGCATTAACATACTCCCAAGGCTAAAAGAGGCATTTAAATGGCCAATCAATACAGAGCATTAGTTCATCATGCCCTCTGAGGGACCCTGGAGGTGTCTGTTGTGTGTTGAGAGGCACCACAAAAAAGGGAAAAATGTGCAGTCAAGAGCCCTATTCTTTGCGAATGATGAATGTGAGAAACCGAACATGAGCTGAAGTTGTTGTTTATGGAAGTAATTTCTTATTATCTTATTTATCCGAGAACAAATTCCCAGCAGCGTTGTGTTTTATGGCCATTACAAAAAAGATGTATTTACCAAAACTCAAGCTTTTCAACTGTGCTGCACTTCCTAAAAGCCCTTGGTACTTTTCGAAGGCAAGACAACGTCAACATTTTTAACCGCTACTGTAAAAACGAGGACAAGGGCATCACAAATATCATGTGACATTTACTGTACATATCCCATTAGATAGCTATGAATAAAGCTAGACCTGCTCTGCACCGAGCGAGTTTTATTCTTAATTTTCTCATTTGTGTTATATGGCACAATGAAATGGATATCATTACATAGAATAGCACGATCGTACAAATACCACGCTGTGTCCTTGAAGGCGGTATAATAAATGGTTCATCACTGGCAACCAAATGGCAAGACAAATTTATGACCACTGATCTCTCTCATCATCAGAGCAAAGTACTCAGTAAAATTTCATTGTAACTTCCAGGGAAATAAATAAATTTGCCCCCTGACCTTGAGGAAAATCTCTCCCACCCATTCAGCTGAGATGATGGACCCCTCTGCCTCCACCCCCCCCCCCCCCCACCCCTTTCAATCACCTCCATACATCTTACCTTCTTTGGCACTGTGTCCATACATAGAAAGTAGGCTAAAGATAGGTGTTCCACCTTCACTCGCTCTATACCTCGACCCCCTGGGATTTGTGTAGTGCCTCTCTCTGTCTCCTCTGTCTCTGCTGAGACCTCAGCCCCCCTTAAGGAGCAATGAGAGACAGAAAGGGGAGTAAGGATACAGAGAATAGCAGATGGAGGGAGGGAAAGAGAATGAGAGTCTAAGCGCGAGGGGTGGAGGTGAGAAAGGGCGGGAAGTGACAGGAGAGGAAAATGCAGAAAGTCTCACTTTAAATCAAGATAAAAGACAGAAATAGAAAATAATAGAGGGAACAAACCCCTGGACGCTGGCTCTCTCTAATGGAAACACATGGCTGAGGTGTTGTCAGCAGTCTGCCTACATACACTGACATCCTTGCCTGATAATCTGGTCTGCCATAAAATTAGAATAGCAAATACCCCACTGACAGAGATGCATGTCCTCCCTCTCTTGTGTCACCATAAAAAAACTCCTGCCGGTGTCTCCGAACGCCCCAAACTTCAATTTAAATTTACAACGCCGCAAAAGGAAAAGTGATATGCATTCAAAAATTTTAATAACCTATTAAGTTATGACTTCAATTTCATTTTATGAATATTTTCCTTGGAGAGAGCTGCCATCACAAAAGAAAGACAGAAATTTAAAAAAGATAAATAGTGTCATTAATCTATAACATTTCTTTCCCATTATTCTTGAAAATGAAAGTTATTTTTGCTCAGATCATCATATAATTAGATCCTTATACTTGACTCATAAGCCAGAAAATGACCACGTTTGAAAGAATTTGAAGTCTGTCATTTGGCTGAGAATAAAATCATCATTTGTCTTAATATAATGTCATTCTGACAAGCAGTATTTGAAGTTGATTAGGTTTCAGTAGCTTTATTAATAACAACTACTGGATCAGAGGGAGGTAAGTCCTCTAAGTGTGACACACCGGCTGTGAGATTGAGCTGCTGCAGAGGTCAGTAAGTCTCCTTTTGTTTTGAAAGATCACTGTACTATAAATTCTCAGGTGTCGTTTATAACCCAACATTGTGCTTTACTGCATAAACTGGTTTTAAGCCACAAAACTATTAAACAACTCATCACAACTCTACTTTGTAGAGGGTGAATGTGGGAGTGCAGCAGGGTATAATAGCTTTAATCTGTCTGTTGTTTGTCTCATGGGCATTAAACACCATCTTGATATGAGTGAGACTACAGTGCACACAGGAGGGGGCCCTCATAATATTTAATAGGTCATCAAATGGAATGGGGGGTATACTGCTGACATTTGCCTGGATAGTTAGGAGAAACCCCAGGAGTTGTCATATGACTCATTACCAGAGCACAGTCGACTTGACAGTCTGTTGCATCATTGTTCAAAGAGACTATCTGGCAGAAAAATCATAATCCAGCAGATATAACTATTCAAGTCACAATGGCCCCATTAACTAGTATGAGATTTTGATTCTTGTTTCCACCCTGAAAATAGAGACTAATCAGTTAATAAAACTCTATTACTGCCACCGTGAATGAGAGAGTGGCTGCCATTTGCGTGAAAAACCCTGCGAGTACAGTGGCACTTCCCACAGATAGATTATATTTTGGCTCTTTCACTCTCAGTGCAACACTCCCTGAAGTGCCTAAGCCACCTGCCTCGCCACCTCCCCGCCCACTACCTCTGGTCAAAGATTAAAAACTGAAGCCCTGCAACCCAAAGGAGATGAAGGGACGTCATTTGGAGCTGAAAGATTTTCCATAAAAGAAAAAATGAAATATGGTGACTGGGCCAGCTGCTGACCTCCTCAGGCCTGCTGGACAGCAGGTGTCAGAGGAGGATGGTGAGAGTACAAGTTAACTCCAATGTCTATGTTTTACTTGAATAGCCATTTGGTATATTTAAATATACATTAGAAATGCATTTTGTCACGAATACAGACAATGAAAATTATAGGAAACAACTGTACCATGGGTCACATAAAGTTTATAGTGACTGATTATGACCTTAAAACCGGATTCTTAAGAGGTTAGGTCAAGTTGTCCTTATTTGTGCACTCAGCTATCAAGGCTATTATCTAACTGAATTCAAAACTCTGTACAAGCCCAACAGGTCATGCCTTGGAAATTGTTGTCTTCATTGTTAAAGCAAAATGGTGGAAACTAGTGAGCCCTGCTGAGCAGATAATCATGACAACAAACCATCTGAGAAGTAATGTGTGGAAGCATTTTTTTAAAAAGTGCCGACTCCCATTACCTTTGAAGCGTTTGTTAAGTCTGCATGTGTCCCTTCCTTGATTATTATTCCTTAAGTCTGTGAGGGTCCACCAATCAAAAGAATCAAAACATCTTTTCATAAAAATTAATCCAAGTTGTGAATCCTTTCATGTGAAGTCCGTTGTTCTCGGCCTGCTAACTTCTGCCACACTTTTGTCATCCTGCACCATGTTGTTTTTTTCATTACGTTGCTGCCTACAAAACAAAAATGGATATGCCATCTGCTGGAGCTAGATCAAATGAATGACGTGTATTTGATATTATTTGATCATTTAAAATGAAAATATTTTTAATAGTAATATTCTTTTTGAAATAAATAAACTGTTTCATATTAGCCTATTTCAGTTTTGTGTGAGAGGAATTAAAGGCCTTTCCCATATAGACTTTAACAATAAGGTGCTATAGATATACAACAAGATAAACAACAAGTGGCCTTGACCCAATCTTGGCTTGATTGTGAATACAACATCAAGATGTTCATCCTTCAGCTTAATATTTTGATATATAATTTGGATGTCTAAATGCCATGAATCTGATTTTATACATTTCAACTATACATTTAGAATCTGACCCTAAAGTTATTCACATTTCAACTGAGGAAGTTTGTCTTTGTAAAGAGGCAAACAAAACATGGACATTTCAAAAGAGAATTCAGCTGTCACATTCAGGACCCCTCAAACTTTGGCCAACCCCCATAGCCCTGCACAAAACAACACTGCAGCACTTACATGCCCCTCACACATTGATTCCCCTCCCGAGGGCCCAAACCAATTTCTCTTGTTTTCAGACACTCTCCCTGCCTGAACCTGCAGTGGCCATCAAAGACATTCATCCATCCACCCAGGATGACTATGACTGATCTAGCCACCAAACGATCAATTTGTATCCCTCTCTCATTCTCCTTCTTTCTTCTCTCTCTCTCTCTTTGTCTCTTTCACTTCATTCTCGTGCTATTTTGTTGATGTGCAGAATATGATGAAAAAGTGAGAGTGCAGATCGCTTTGACACCGTGGCATGTGAGTATCACAAAGCAATCACTATTTGACCTTGGAGAACAGCTAATTCATATGTTCATTTATCTATATTTTTGACACATGTAACTTTTCATTTAGTGAGAGCCTACTTTGCGTTAAGGATTTGTTTTTGCTGGCTAGTTAACAGACAGAAAAACTACACTGCAAGTTTTTTCTCAGAGTGGCTTCAGTATGCCTGATTTGTTCTGTTGTATATGTCTCTCCTTCATTCATTAAGCTGTAATTGGACGTGATTCTCATCCAGGAATGCAGCATCCTCAGATTCCTCCAAGGCATGCAAGGTGATGATGACAGCGTTAGAAAGAGCTGTTAATCCATCTTGTAATTGCACCGAGCAGACGGCAGGGTTGGTCGTGCCTGGGAAAAGGCTGTAGAGAAACATTTGTCACAAGACGTGAACAATAGGAGGCATTGCGTATTTTGATGCATCTGCATGTGCGATGAAAGCTTTTGTATGAATTTGTGATAGCGTAGCAGTGAGCATGTGATGCTGCTCTGTGCATTAGTATATGGCTGTGCATGTACGTTGATGCTAATGTTGTTTGTGTGTGCATGATGGGGTTTGTGTGTGTGGTGGGGGTCCCTTTTCCTTACTATTCACAGACAATTTGTTAGACCGGCTGTTGAAACCAGGCTGAAGCCCGTGGAACAGCTGGAGCCCCTCCATGATTGATAAACGTGGCGGCGAGAACTTCATCTCCCCCTGAATGAAGACAAAGGCCCCACAATGCTCAGCCAGTGTGTTACGCCTGCCTGTCGTTAAGTGTGGACTGCGGACCTGCCCCGGTCCTCAGCTGGGGGAGTCGAGGTGCCAAGAGGGAGGTCAGGACCCAAACTAATTACCATTTTATAACAAAACGGTTCTTTTGTCGTCGTTATATAATTGATTTACCTTTCAGGGGGAGATCATTATGAAGTGGCTTTGGGAGGGTGGGATTAAAATGGGGCAAAAGGGGATTAGTTTCAGTAGTACATGTTCTCAATGTTATGAAGGTGTTCATAAAGCATATACAGTATGTCTACAAATATAAATACAAAAGATAAAGCTCCAAATAAAGAGAAATAATATAACATGTACATGTTTGAAAGGATGAATATCATTAACAATAGTCACAGTTATTTAAAATTACTTGTCACACTTTATTAAAAACAGAAAATGTAACATTTGTGATTAATATCACAGCCAAAAAAACAAAATAATTGAGACTAATTAATATTGAAACTGTAGAAATCACTGACCCCATGTGTGGACATGTGCTTTGTGTAGCTATGTGCATCCATCATGGGAATGACAGACAGCATCAATTGCACATGATTAAAAATATATCAGCTTGTTGTATTGATCCTCGCAGATATGACCACATTGTCCAGAGACAGATTTTAACAGAGACATATTCAGAGGTTTGCTGCCTCAATGTCGTAAACTTTTTCTTAGTTTGTGACCCATGCAGGACCAGGTCAGTGAGTCACGTCAGGGCCAGCTTTGTCAAAGTCACCGTGTGGTGTTAATCGTTGTATTTGGCTGTGATGAATCCCACCCACGGATCTGTTTCATGTGACTACACACTTTACTTGAAATATGTGTAGTTGCATTTTGATTTTCCGGTTTTAATAATCTTTCCGGTCAAAGCTAGCCAGCTTAGAAAGGAGTTAGCTGTTATTCCTGCACAACGTTTACTGTCGCTTTAGAAACCCCTAACTCATACATCTGTTCAGTCCGTTAATTGCTTATGTGTATAACCCCCTAGTTGCATGGATTTACCTCTGTGTGAAACAAATGATGTTTTGCAAACGTGCTCCCAACTTTCTTTGTCTGACTCAGAGAACAAGTTGCCTGGGTACATCCATCCTTGACCTATTTAATGGCCGGGTTCTGTTGAAGACCCGCCTCACAAATTGAAAAGTTTTCAGTCGCTAAGTGAAATGTATGGCTCTGCCTCCGGTCCAGAAAAATTGGGGCTTGTTCTATTTTAATTCCAAACTCAATTTCAGACAAAGTGGATTTCTGGCCCATCCATTGTGCTGTGCTTGTCGACATTTCAGCTGCCAGAACACACGATGAATGAGTGAATATTGATGAACACAAAAGATGTACCCAGACCATTTTTTCCTGTTATTGTTGGCGTGTAGGTGTGTAAAAAAAGAGGAGAGAGAAGGCGCCCTTTAGATCCCCTGGGATTGAGGAACCCCTCCTCATATTCAGAATATTCCCTGTGAAGTTCAGAAAGAGGTATCAATCTCACTTTGAGGCTCTGGGCCTTCATTTGTTTGTGAGAGATGCGGAGCGCTGCTCAGATGACTGTGCCAATTCTTCAAATCCCACTTACAGTAGGAGTTCACATAAATGTACACACAAACACATACACAGCAGAGCATCTGCCATGTTCCCCAGCCTCTGTGTCCCAGGCATCACTGTCTTCAGTGGTGGAGTCTGCAGCGTGGCACTTGAAGGTCTTGATTGAGGAAGGATTCGCAGCTCTGTCGGCAGCTGAGAGTTAAAAATAAAAAATACACCATGCCTTTTTGGGCAGAAGCAACAACAGTCTATATTGGATAAATGGGTTAGTTTTTCTATGTCACATTCTTTGCAGGAAAAGGTGCGTGTGTGTGTGTGTGTGTGTGTGTGTGTGTGTGTGTGTGTGTGTGTGTGTGTGTGAGAGAGAGAGAGAGAGAGTGAGCAAGACAGATGTGGTATGGTTGTATCGATTAATTTCAAATTGCTTAGTAGGATTTTTTTTCTCTTAATGAAGGGTTGGTAAGCCACTGACCTTTTCTATCTTTCTTTTTTCTTTCTTTAAAAAAACACAGACAGAAACAACAAACAAAAAAAAACATTTCTATCTTATTTTAGACAGGAAGAAGGTGGAAATAGAGTCAACAGGGACATTTTTGACAGGATTTGAGTTTATTTTGAGTATATCTGGATGCAGTATTTTCTATAGACATTGAACATACCTGTTTAGGAGACTATCAGTTCATGATGGTGACCATGAAATCATAATGTCCCCAGTCCAGCTAGGGATATTTGTCGCACATTCTCCCTTTGCTCTCTTCTCTAATTTCGTGTCACCTCTCTACTGAAGGCAAAATAAAGGCATACATGAAAAAACATAAAACTTAATAATATACATAATGTATGTCGTTGAAAAATCCATATGTTTTTAAAGAAAACAAGGTTGAATTTTTCAGCATTATTTTCAGGGTCTTCAATAAAATTGAAATCATTTTCAACCATGTTTTGTCTTGTTACCTATTTGCATGAGATGGAGGAGATGCTCGCACTTATTTGGATCTCTGGTCTGATAATCATGATAGAAGAGCAATTTGAGGGAAGCACATGTTAGATTCCCACAGTGGAACGTTACACTGGTGCTCCGCATGTAGATGTAAGGTTCTTAGCTGCTGACAGTACAGCAGGCAGGGCCAATAATGACTCTTAGAAGTGAAATAATTACTCGCATCCCTACAAATACAGCCTTCTTCACCTCAATAAACACCCATTTGCTCTCTCATTGTGTGCTTGCTTGATGTGTCTTCATGTGGCCCACTGCAACAAATAGACCCTCGCTGTCAGGTGCTACTTATCACAAGGCAGTGTTTGATTGTTTGAGGTGTATTTTGGTTTTGCTTCCTCTTAAAAATATTTTTGATTATTTCTTCAAAACCACACTCTTTTCACCACCTTTCCACCTCTCTCCTAAAGACACCAGTGTGTCAGGCGTCCAAACCTTCCTGTGGTTTGGTTTTAGCAAGCCAATGGGCCATGCAAGCCTTTTTTTTTCCCACAGTGGGCTTCTGAGTGGAGTCTTTGCCCTCACATGCGTTCAGTTGGGCCTGCTTTACCCACACTATTGATTGCAGGTGATGGTCTGGACTCAGTCCAGCTGACCTCGAAGGGGAGTTAGATACATCATTGTCCAAAGAGGAACCTCCAGAGACCAGACAGAAGCAGTGCACATGTTAAGAAGTCTGACTTTGTTCAGCCACTAAATCTGTCAACAAATACTTTGAATGCAAGCATCTGGGCTGCTTAGCATGATCCCAATGCAGGAGATTTGGCCATTTCAATAGTGAAACAGAAAATACTGTAGATGCTCCACAGACAAACATCCATGCTTTGGCTTCTGTGTTTCCTGAATGGCCATTCATGCACCTCACACTGCTACCCTCAACTACTTCACCTTTTCCTTCTTCCCGCTAATTAGATATCTTAATATGCAATCATGTTAACAGTGGTTTTAATTTGTGCACCGTGCATCTTTGTTTCTTAAACATCTCACAGCAATTGATGGATATCCAATGAGACGCAGGGTCCCTGCCAAAGGGAGTACTCTGCTGCTTGTGACACATCGCTGAGGCTGAGGGGAAGTACGCCTTAAATTAATTAACATCGGACCTCTTGTAGCTGCTCACTTCTGTAAACAAACATTTTAATATGCAGTAATTAATTAAATCTGCCAAGCTACTCTGCCCTTCCCATAGATCTCCCTTCATTCTTATATTCCCCATCATGTTAAAGAGTTTATTATGTGCTGCGTGAGATGAGGAGTAAATTCAAAACTTTGTCCTGCCCTATTTCTATAAAAAACACAGATTTCTGAATTTTAAAATTGTGACCAGGTGACATGTGTAATATTGCAATTCTAATTGCCAATTCCTATGCAGATCTTTAAAGCGTCTGTGTTCTGGCTGTGAGAGGTACAAAAAGGGTACCAAAGCCTCTTGTGGATTACATTGACCGACTGCAATGAATAACGTTTGGTCTGACAGATAGTCACAAATGTGTGTTTTTTACATCCAATATGCTGCATGCCCAATATCGTTGTGTATGTGTGTGTCTTATAATAAGATCTTTACATGAAATACATTGTATTTTCTTGTGTTATTTTTCCTTCACAATAAGCCCAGCATGATGAAGGTTTCTACCTTTGAATGATGTCAAACATTAATATACAAACTGCTGGATTGACTGTACTGCAAGTATAGAATCCCTTTAATTAAATAAATAACATCAGAGCAATGTTAATACTTGTGCTAATTATATAAATGAGCATACAGCCATTGAGTGGAATCTGTAGAATGACTACATTAGAATACAACTATGCCAAATACCGATGGATTAAGATTCATTTGAGAGATTTCTTATTCAAGATAAATAAATTCAAACACTTCAATAAATCCCTCAAATTATCTACAGTGGGTAGTTTTGCATTTATCAGAGGTGGGGAAAAAATAAAAAAGATTGCCTGAGTTTATGGAAATCCACATCAGCAGGGAATGCATGTGGACTCAAGGGGCATCACTGCACAGGTAAGCTGCTTTTGGAGGGGTTCATGTAAATCCTAAAGTCCAAAAGTCAATTACTGGGGCATCTCAAGCGTGTGTTACTGAAAGACTCTGATGTTTTATTGAAGAGAGGCTTTAATTCATCAGGCTTCTCAGCTCCCTTTCATGCAGCTTGGAGAGGGCGAGCAAGGCACCTCCTTCAGATGGCCAGTGTCATATATCACACACACACACACACACACACACACACACACACACACACACAGAAGAGAAGAGAGAGAGAGAGAGAGAGAGAGAGAGAGAGAGAGAACACACACTAATGCCTAAAAACAACTCTCAGGTGGTCTGCTTCAGTCCACTGACCAGACCATTACCCCCTACACATAGACACACACAAACTCAGTGCAGACCACACAGACTAAACAAGAAATTCTAACTCATCCATGCAGCATCTTGGACCCTTTCTGTGCACAATTATCAATATTTCAAACAAGCCAATGACAAATTTCATTTACAAAAAAAACCCTGAGATATTATCTCCACGCAGTCACCCAACTTGCTGCTTTGCTGGGATTTGAGATCTGACTAATGTGCTACACTTGATGTCATCCACAGCACCTTGGTAGCTCATTTCTTCACAGCTGGTTTAATGTTTTGGGAAGGTGGGAGTCGTGGTATTATACTGTCATTCCTATCTGCTGATCGCAGTGCTTTGTTCCCACTGGAATATTAATAAACAAACACTCATTGCAGGCTCACACAGTCCCATCACAACAGAAAGAGTCCTCTGTCTTTAATGTCTCCACAGCTGGAATGAAGGCTCATGGTGGCATTGCCCAGAGTGAGGCAAGAAGACAGCTTATTTTTTCACTGTGATTAGCCAAACTGTGCTGCTCATATACAAATGGAAATGGGATGTGCATGAGTGTCCTCCTCTTCTTACCCTCTCTCTCCCATCTGTCAAGACAATAGATTTTAATCTTTAATCCATGAGCAGCCATTGAATTCTAGGGAATTACAAATTACAGATGTTTTACTGTGTTTTTTCCCCCTCCCACAACACCTCCTGCCCGCTGTCTGTCTCCCTGTTCAGGCCCTTCAGCTACCTACTATCATGCTGTTAACACACAAAGGTGTTCACACTCTCACATTTGCCACAAATAAATGTGTACAACAGAGACAGGGAGACACACACACACACACTCACGTACACACATTACACACCCTCATTCTGTGCCATCATGGTACCATATGACACTGTCATCATTTGGTAATTAAACCCTTGCTGGCTTTAAATATGAAAAGCTGGCAAGAGTTGATGATGATGATACTGGCTGTCGCTCAGCCCAGATTTCCAACAAACCATTCAGACATCAGGCAGGAAACATATTGTCCTGTTGTTGTTTTAGTTTGGCCATGCGTTTCCCTCCAGACAAAAGGAAATGTGATACAAAGCATATATATTTATGTATTATTTGATCATTAATACTGTTTAGAGATATAATGATTATGTAATGTTATATGTAAGATTAAGAGATTTATAAAAATGTGCTCAAACACACCTGACTTCTGTGTGCTGGTGTCTGGAGTGATAGATGATGGGCACAGTTTGTTGCATAGACTTACAGTGGCCTCCAAGTGAGGGGAAGGAGGTGGTGCCAGGGAGAGATGGGGATGGGGGGGGGGGCATGAAGGGTGAAGGAGGGAGGTTTATTTAATGCTCAGCCCATGAGCAAGTGGGACACTATTTTTAAAAGAGGGAGAGGAGGGGGTTGAGGTGGCAGTGGGGTGAGGGTTTAGGAGGATGAAGGGTGGAAGTGCAGGTGAGAACTTTGGCTGTCCGTGGAGAGGAGACCGGAAGAGAGGATCTGAAGATACATACCCACCCCCAGGCCACACATAGACTCCCTCCCTTTCAGCCCTCAGTTATCTTGGACAGAGTAGATACCATTGACCAGTCTAATGGACTATGCCATAAGATCAAACGCCGTCCAACCAAAAATCACTCCTCTCCCTCAATTCTCAATCTGCCTCTCCTGCAGACTCCGGTCATAACCCGTAAATGTGGTGTGTGGCTCTGAGAAGAGCTTAGGTTCCATTACTGACAGCCCACACAGCTTTATGGCCATTTAAGCTCCTCGATTTGGGTACCTCCCATTCGGACGTTCCTGCAGACCCCCAGCGTGTCGCCTGAACAGATCGAGAAAAGAAACACTTATTAAGATCGTTAATGTCCAGATTACCAAGGCAGACTCAGTCCTTACTTCCGGAAATGTATTTTTAATACTCATAGCAATAAACAATAACACTGGGAAAAAAAGCACAACTGTGTGTGTGTTCTTGCCAGTCTTTAAAACCGAGTTTGTGAATTAGTGTAAATTAACATGTTGACTGTTTCATGTATGTTATGAATTATTTTGGAGAACCTTACACTTAAATTAACTTTATTGTACATGGCATATTTGGACAACTAGTTTATAATTCTATGAAGCTGACTATTTTATCCCATATTTATGCATTTATTATAATTCCAATACTTTATTTAAATACATTTTTTTCATATATTTTCTATACAATATGCATTTAAATTGTTAAAATTGATATTAATGTGCACCTGTCACGCAGGTTCTGATGTTTTTGAAAGCAGACAGTACTTAGAATTGCAACTGTTTAAATGCCATTTTAAGGAAAATTTCTTTTTTAAGCTGAGTATCTCAGATTATGTTCCATAATATCCATTACTGGTCCTTGGTCCAGTGGCAGTCTTATTGCCATTTCTGAACTTCAAGCACTGTAAAGAGTCTTATACTACAAAATGTTTGTTAAATAGCCGATAGAGAAGCTATAATCTTTTAATGTTGAATTTTATAGCCTTACCACGCTCTGTCGTTCTTGTGGATATTGTAATATTGCATTTTTACTGGTTAGTCATCTGTTAATGTTCCAGTTACTAAGTTTACTACTCTCCCTTATACTTTTTTTGTATTCCCTCACACTGTTAAACACACAGAGAAAGTTTCCTCTGTGAAGTTTATGTATCTGTGGGATATCTGACTGGACTAAATCTCTCGAGAACAGCACTTCAGATAACTTTTTCAGAGCCAAGGTGTCAAACCCATGTCTGATAAGAAAAAATTAAAAATAAAGCTATAAAACTGTAAAACCTCAAAATAACTGACCGGACCATTAAATGCCAAAATTTACTTGAAAACAAAGGATTAATTGGATTCTGAATTGACACTATTGTATTGTGTATGCCTTTTGCTACTTACAAACACACACCCCTACCTGCTGTGTGTGTCTGTGTGTGTGTGTGTGTGTGTGTGTGTGTGTGTGTGTGTGTGTGTGTGTGTGTGTGTGTGTGTGTGTGTGTGTGTGTGTGAAAGAGAGAGAGACTCATTGTAAATGTGTAAACCTTTACCAGCAGTGTTGTTATAAACCTGCACAGGAACATGTCATAGCTTAGTGAACATTACTAATAAATTAATCACGTTTTGCTATATCTTTGTATCGATTTTTTTTCCTGCCAAAGTCAGTGTTCAGGAGGATGGGACGTTTTGGGGCATCTAAACTTCATGACATCCGTCTGCTAATAATTTCCATTCATGCATTACGTCTGTTGCAGAAATTGTCATAAATAATTTCACAACATTTTAATAATTTCACACTGAGTTTAAGCTGAACACTGAACAGACTGACAAAGCTATACCCAACCACAAACCAAACCACCACATTTCCCATAAATACACTTTAAATGTTTTTAAAGAAAATAATATGTAAGCTATACGATTCCAAGTTTGAAAAATAAATATAATACATACCAGTGAGTGCCAGATATATATATATTTTAAATGTAAGTCCACCGTTGTGTGTCAAACACTGGGAGCTCCATCGGTTTTCTTACTAAAATCCCGTTTTAAACACCAATATAGGCAAGTTTTACAGTTCCTTTTAATTCAGCACCTGCAACGCTCTGTGTTCTTTGATTTCTTTTTCTTTATCAATTCCTAGTTCATTGGAGCAGGGTTGCTTCCGCTTTTTGTTGTCGCCCAAACCGTTTAGTTTTGGATGATCGGTCAAAGATTCTGACAACCAGCAGGGAGAGGCACCACGTCCAGCCGGGGAGGGAGCGCAGGAGGCCGGACAGATCTATTGGGCTGCATCGGGGAGACGCACCATTAGACAAGGGAGAGCCATGCCTCACAGCGCTGGTCGATCAGGTAAGGATCTCTCCCTCTGCCTCATACTAATGTCAGCGTTTGTTTGCAGGTATGTTGGTTGCACTGCGTGGGACAAAACTGTGAGGAGGCTGCATCTCCCTGCTTATATAGCCTGTCTGGAGTTTTATTTTATTTTTATTTTTTGAAAGATCAAACAAAGCATAGTGTGCTTTTCCTTTTTCCTTTCTTTTTCTATTGTGCAATAACTTCTTGTATTTACACTGCTTTTTTTGTTATTGTTTAATGTCAATAATTAGGATCGAGAAAGTATATTTTGATGTGGTGTATTATTATTATTGTTATAATTATTATTATTATTATTATTATTATTACTGTTGCAAATAATTGCTTAATAACCTATTAACATCACCTATATGCTGGTGGCTGTAATTGAAAACATAGATCACAATCTAATTCACCCCCCAATTTTGGATTTAGATGAAAAGATCAATGGAAAACAGTTGTAATGATCTAATTAATTATGGCAAAATTAAAAGCAAGTACAAAATCAATCTGTGATGGTGTCGAGGATAGAGTCAAATTGATATCCATCTGCTCCCGTTATAAAGCACATGAATAAGCAATGTAAGGACGCAGCTGATATCCTGCAGTTTGGCATACACTACCCATATGGCTTTGGGTGTCAGGAGACACCAAATCATTGTGGGTTATTACAAGTGACTCCCGATATAAGGAGGATGTTTTGGCTAATAGGGAACAATATATATCTAAAGGAATTACATATAAGCCTATATGTGTTGATAGTTTTGTAAAATGATCAGTTAAATATATCACATGTAAGAGCTGCGAGAGAAAGTATTAGATGCATCGCACACAGTAGGTGAGCTTTCTTAGTGTTTACTTCACTGACACCTGGGTGTCCTCAATGACTTCTGTGCATCTGAATAGTAGGCTACAGATGCTGCTTACATTTTAAAGGGCTCACACTAATGAAGATAAATCAATTAATCATTAAAATGACTCATCAATAATCCAACGTTTTTTACAAATGTTTGTACGTGACTAAACTTCAGTTAACAAGCTTTACGCACACAAAGTCAAACTCTGAACTTGTGCAGCTGGAGCAGTGGCTCCCATGCTGGGGTCTAGGGAAAGTAGGGGTCTTCAAATATATGCCTAGTCGCTATTAAAAATGAAAACTTCTGAACTTCTACTAAATTTCAAATTTCACGTCTACATACATATATTTACATTCAGATTAGATAAATCTCCAATTATTTTTTATTTAGTGAAGGTAGGTGATCTAAGGTCCCTGACGTGAAAGCGTTTGGGAACCCCTGCATAGTCTCAGACACGCAGTAGAGACACAACAGGAAGATTAAAAACAGAAATATCGATTGTTGACGTGGACGCGCTTTACAGGCCATATGTTTAAAACAACGGAAGAAAAGGATTTGTCCCCAACCCCCGCCCCCCTCTCTGTCTCCTCTGCCTTTCCACTTCAATGTTGTTATTATTAAAATACCAATAACAGCAGAGTTAGTATTAAAATTATTAGTAACTTTTTATCACTTAATAATGATAATAGTGTATTTTTTAAGGAAACATGAGTCAGAACACAAGCCTAGAATTTTACCTCTGCTGATAGCAATTAAAAAAAGACACTGTGTAGAAAGCTGGAACGTTTTTGTAATTATTTTAAGTGTCTGAAATATATTAAAATCAACTGTTCCACTGTGTGATAACTGTACCGAGGCTCTTCATTGTATAATGCAGGCACAAAAATCGAAAACAATAATCGCATTAGGTCCTTGGTGGCTGGGTTTTTTTAAAGGGGTGAAGTCAGGACCAACAGTTTCTTAATTATCATGCCGTTTGTTTTTCTCTAGTTCTGTGACACGGGGACGTCAGCGTTGCAGTGCAGAGAGGTACGGGGGGCAAATCGGGGTGTTGTGGGGGAAATAGCAGCAGCTTTAGGGCAAAAGTGCACTGACGTGTGAAATTACAGCCCATGGTGCTACATATTGTACCAGAAGCTCCCTCCCTAAAAAAAGCAGAAACAAAAAGAGGAATCGTCCTCAAACTTGTCCACAGGGCAGCTGGACACAATACAGTCCACAGTGCCTGTTAATAACAGATTATTATTATTATTATTATTATTATTATTATTATTATTATATTCTGTTTGCTGTTTTCCAACAACAAATACATAAATCCAATAGGCCTAAATTAAAGGAGATTACAGTTTTATACATTACGCTAGATAACTTCTAACTGCCACAGTAAAACACTCCACACTGTACACACACACACACACACACACACACACTGTGCTAAAATCATCAGTAGGCCTACATAGAAATAATTCTGAGACTATAATACTGGAAAAAAACGCAGCTACTTTATGTCAGTCATGCGGAAGTTAATGTTATCACGCCACATACCATTACAGTGAATGGCAACTTTAAAAAAATTAGCCTGCAAAGAAATTTTAATTTTGAATGTTTTTCTCTCTGTTTCCTTTTGGGTTGAGTTCTACCGGAAGAGATTAAGAGTGCAGAATTCAGCTACAGCCTCAACCTTTGACCCAGCCAGCCCCGACAGCATCATTCTACCTGCATGCATGCCCGCCCGCGTGAGCACAGCGGCCTGTGCAACCTACTGTATGAGCGCCATCTACAGAGCGATGCGGCACACGGGCGGTGAGTGGACGGGGATGGTGATGATGGCCTACTGACTGACTCTGCCTCTGCAGGTTGCGAGCTCACCTTGCACACCTCACCACACACAGCTACAGCCAGGACATGAAGCACGGCAGCTTTTTAGTAAATTGTTGTTTTTTTTTTGCATCGAACCTGATAAATGCAACATGCAAAGACTTTTGCATTTCTTTGTTTCCCTGATTGATTTAAGAACAGGAAGCTGGACAAAGCAAGGAGAAGCTTGGGGTGACAAAAACACATACCATTTTCCAAAACAGAAAAGAGTTTATTGCAAAAACGTATCTTAATTTTGTTTCATATTTGCATTGTTTATGGAGATTTTAAGACTTTGAACCCGAGCCTCACAACGCTGGGCCACCAGAGATGTTTAGGAGCTTCCAGAGGTCCGCAGCACAACGGGAAGTAGTTCGATTTTATTATTTAATCTACAAGAAAATGTAGAATTATGATTGTTTCAAATGTTTTAGGCTGTGGTGCCAACAACAATAATCTTCCCATGTGGCCATTCCTGAGTCTCAGTGCCATCATGTGTTTCTGCTGGGAGTTCTCCTTCATATGAAAACATTTGAGAAGCGTCGCTTTAAACAACACACACCAGCCTGACAGTGCTTTACCTCTCTTCTACCCCCTGCCTTTAATTTCCTTGATTCTTCACCCCAAAGTCTCATCATTTCCCATTTCGTCTCCCTCCCCTTCCTGGCTGTCGGATGCAGGGACCTCCTCATTTGAGCTGCAGGTTTTTTACTTGGGCGAATCACAAAGTGTTGGAATCTATTGCCTTTGTCTGACAAGTCATCCATCTCTATGCGAGGGATCTGTGGGATGGAGGTAGGAGAGGGAGGGAGGGGAGGAATGGGGCGGGGGGGGGGGGGGGGGGGTGATCTGTGGGACTGCAGCTTTTAGAAACAGACACACAAGGAGAGGGTTTTCATTCTCAGCCCAAAGCTTCGTTCAGGCACAGCCCATTCTGGAGGAGAGGGGGACACACCGCTCTGTACTTCGCCGTGTCCATGTTGTTGTCATCTCCGCCCCTATCTGATTAAACCACAGAGCCCGCCGGTTCCTCCACGCCGTCAGAGGAGTGGGATTTTTCCGAGCGGACCCGAGGACACTCAGCTACTCCTTTGTTTTTCCTCATGATGTCCTTTAAACACAAACAGTGACCCGGTTTGAGTCAATGTTGCTGCGACTGGTGCGCTCTGCACACGCGTGGGTCATGCTCTGCACCTGACAGCCCTTCAGCAGACTTTTGAGTTTAGACTCGAACAGAAGGAAAACTTAGCATCGCAACCAAGAAGTTGTGCGCTGCTGCAGCCTGCGGACTCTTCCGACAGGGACTGTTTTACCCCAAAATCTAAGTCCTTGTTTTTGTTTGTTTTTTTTTTACCTATAAAGCTGCATCACAGAGGCGAAACGGCGACCTCAGTCGATTACCTTTCTTTCCTTTGCTATCCAATGGATATTCACTGCAAAGCGGACCCCTTCTCGGCGATGCACCGTGAGTATACTGAATAAGTTTATATACAACAATATGTCTGTGTTTTAACTTTAATTACTGCACAAATTACATCGAAGTTGTTTGCAAAAACAGCGGTTTAATTTTCATATAAAACACGCAGTTGGACATTTTTGAAACGTGCTCTTATAGGCCTATGTTATTTTTCATTTTAAGCCCACTAAGGCTCGTTATTTGCCACCGTTTAATTACTGTAGGCTACTGAAGATGAAGCACAGCTCTCTCTCAAGTATTAAACATGTTAGTGTCTTTAGTTATTTTTTCAAGACATAATACATTACTTAAAAAACATTGGCAAAGTTTTGCCAGAAGAGTCATATGAAAATAGATTTACTTGCATTAATTTAGGTAATAATAGAAACGAGAATGAGACACCAGAGAAAACAATGATAAATGGCTGCTAAAATGTTTTTAAACAGGAACATTTCTGGAGTTATTTTTAAGAGCACATGGGTCACTGAAGAATTTTGTTTTTATTTTTTTATTTTTCTTGGGAGTTAGCTGTGTAAAACTGACTCAGAGGTTAATCAAATAGAATAAATGCCGGCTGGTTTGAACAACAATTACTTTTTAGTGACAAAATAGAAACGCCCCAATTTAAATACAAAGCTTTTATTACCTGTGAAATGACTGTCACTTTCGAGAGACAAGAGCACGCTGTGTGTAAATGGATGTAACCATGTTTCTTTATTTACCACCTCTTACTTTAGATTTAGGTGGTTCAGAATAAAAAACAAACTGAGGGTAAAAAAAAATGAAGCTAACTGTTTATTTCCTTCATGTTTTGCTCCATACGATATGGGTAAAGAAGACCCGGACTGTGTGTAAATTATTGATTCCTCCTCATTCGCACCATCCGCGTTTGTAATATGAGTTATCAAAGCTCATTTTAATTATTTACAATAATTGTGCAAGGAAAATTAAACAGGGTGAAACATAATATCTGCGACATGTGTTAAGCTGCAGTGCAGATGCTCTTGGAAAATATTGTCTAACTAGGCCAATGTTACAGGGAGAGAGGAGTCTTATTTTTATTTTGGGGTATCAAAAGAGCAAGTGAAGTGTTTTTATTTTTATACTTAATTTTTTTTAATTTTGTTTATTTTATTTTTTAAATCCTATTAGAAAGCAACACTGCAGCAATCCTACTTGAATTTTGCTATCAGACCGCTACAATTTCTATCATGTTTAACCCAACAATTCATATCATTATAGGCCTATTATTATTATTATTATTATTATTATTATTATTATTATTATTATTATTAGCCTATTATTTAAAATTCCACTACTGATCAAATAGATTTCAGAATTCATGCAGCAACAAAGACTATTGGCTTAAATTAAAATGTGTGTGCTTGTGAGTGTAGGCTATACATTGTGTGTGTGTGTGTGTGTGTGTGTGTGTGTGTGTGTGTGTGTGTGTGTGTGTGTGTGTGTGTGTGTGTGTGTAACAGTAATGTGATTTGAGCTTTTAGACTGAAAATAGAAGGTAAATGCGTAGATTATAACCCTGCAGAAAAGAAAAGAAAAGAAAAGCCAAAACGAATCCACATGAAGAGAAACCGTGTCGTCTGCAGGTATGTAATGTTATGCTCCCCTGTGCTGCTGTTGTGTCCCACGCAGGGCACGGCGGTGTGAACCAGCTTGGCGGGGTGTTTGTAAACGGCAGACCCCTCCCGGACGTGGTGAGGCAGCGGATCGTGGAGTTGGCCCACCAGGGCGTCCGGCCCTGCGACATCTCCAGACAGCTACGGGTCAGTCACGGCTGTGTCAGCAAAATCCTCGGCAGGTAAAAGGGGGGATCCACTACTAACTGAGCCCTATGTGTGTCAAACATCAATCTTCTATAGCTCGGATATGCGCACCCAGCTCTATTTCAGCCTCAGTCATCGGTTATATAGGCAGGCCATTTTTTTCTTTCCTTCTCTCTTTTTTCCCGCTTGAACACAGCAGTTCTGCGTCCGAGATTTTTTATCCATCACCTTCAGCCTTGCAAGAGAAAAGCATCATAATCATGAAATAAATTTTAGGAGTTCACAGCTAAGCATTAAGGATAAAAAAATAACCCAGAGGAAAATGAGGCTGTATTAATATTATAGGCGACTATAGGTGATAAAGAAAGTGTAAAAAGTACCAAGAGGTCACTTGAAAACTGACTTTTCAAGTCTAGAGACACAAATTGGAAGATTACTCGCAGATTAAGAAAAACACCACATCCACGGCCACTATAAACTCACATTTGGCTTTCATAATCCCATCAGAAAAATACCATAAATACATACTTTACGGTCCTATATTTTTTCATCAGTGTAAAGTCCACTTTAAGCCTGAGAAATTAGGTCTACATCATTTTTCTTCAGAGCACAAATGCTGTGAGATAATATTTTGAAATATATTTTTTTCAGCTATCAGAAGGCATTTCAGAGGTATTTCATTTCACACACACTGAATGTTTGTCACCAACATTTACCAATAGGTCATGGTGGCATGTCGTGCATGCTACTGTAAGCTCATGGAGACTGGAAATGAGGTCTAAACTGTGCTTTTACAGCTAAACTGTCCTTTGTTCTGTCCGTCTCACTGCTTATATTGTGTGATTTTAATTACACTGCTTTTCGTTGAAAATACGCTCCGTACACCTTCCAGCTGACACTCAGTGCCATGTAACAGCACACTTCCAGACAAATTAATAGATTAAAGCCGACATCATGTTTGTAGGTAATTTTTTTTTTTCACATGTAACTGCAGAAGGTCGGCGGAGATTTGTTTCCACACAAATTATTTTTAAGCCACTTTTCCCATCAATCAGACGACTGACTGGATTGTTGAATTGCTGTAAGGAGGGATCCATTCAGCAACACGCACTCTGTCCCCATGCAGGTACTATGAAACCGGCAGTATTAAACCCGGAGTCATTGGTGGCTCCAAACCAAAGGTTGCAACGCCGAAAGTGGTGGATAAAATTGCTGAATATAAGCGCCAGAATCCAACCATGTTCGCTTGGGAGATAAGGGACAGACTACTGGCTGAGGCCGTCTGCGACAACGACACTGTCCCCAGCGTTTCATCCATCAACAGGTATGTGGAAAACAGTCTTCAAATTTACTTAATTATTTCTTTTAAAATGCCGAATTTTCCTATTGCCCGTAAATTCTTTCTGAAACAAAGCTATTTTTACATTTCTTTGTAAATGTGTGCACACATATAGCCTAAGAGAAAATATTTGAATGAGCCAAAACACAAAAGGAAATTCAGATGTGAAAAACACCGTGCCTAAATGGGCCAAATCAGCTCTGAAATAGGCAGATAGCCATTTTATCTTGACCTACAAGGCAGAACTAGAGTCAGTTCCAGCCAAGCCTATCCGGGGTGGTCTCACAAGTGCAATTCAATCCCCTGTGCGGCCCTCCACGACACAGCCAGCACGGGAGCTGAGGCTGGGGCCACGAAGAATCACATCTGTCTCGATAAAAACCGATCAATACCGCGTAACCAGATCCAGAGGCGGAGGGAAATACCCAACAAAGTCATTCAGTACGCGGACCACACTGCGACAGAGGCGGCAGCAGCCTCTTTATTGCCAAGCAATTGCTCTGTTTTCCAACACCGAGGTGAACGTGGAGCAACAACAGATCACACATTTAGGGTAACAGTGTGGTTTGACAATTCTAAGTTATTCCGGTTTTGATCACACATTATTAGTTTCATTATTGTTATTAGTTTTAATTGCAATGTAAGTAAAATACATTTAGAAAATAAAATTACCGTCCTAAAACAGTGTTGATTTATGGGTAAATGGACTATGAAAGAGTTTCTGTTCCACTGAATCAGGTAAAGCAGCAGACACCCTACACCTTCATCTTTCCTCTTGAAGCGGGACAGCAGTGGACAAAGTATCTTTAGACAGAGGACGCTGGTGAAAAGCCCCAGTGCATGTGTGCAAAGTGAAAAAAGTCCCATGGTGCCTGCCAGTGATGAACTTTGGTTAGGAGGCACTGTTCCAGAGAGCTGGTCATCGGCATTACATTTTAATGAGCTGAAGAGAGTCTCATAACACATCCAGCTAAATGCAGGACATGGCTGAATCTTTAGTAAAAAAAAAAATAGAGAGAGAATTATTAAAAAAGCAGGCTGCCATGGGAGATGGTTTCAACAGGTATTTTGGTGCGATTCTCTGTTTTCACCTGTTGTTCATAAAGCCATGTAAAATGTATTCAGTGGTCTGTGGAGGCAATGTTTTATGTTTTACGGTTAGAAAACATTTATGATAACCTGCTTGGTTTGATCTGTGTGGAACAGCACTATTAGGAGAAAGTGTATCCTTTGAAACTAAGTTGTCCTGCACATTAATAATTAACATCAGAACTTGCGGAAATGCACAAAACAGCATTTCCCCCCCAGCCCACAAAGCATGACCTCACAAATCAGGCCTTAACAATACTAACTCTTGATTTTGTATTCCCCAAAATGTATATTAGCATTGAAGAAAGGTTAATTAATATTTATATTACAGCACAAAAAGTGCACAGGGGTATTGTGACATGTTTAGAAAATCTAACCTTAACTCTAGTAATAATTTCCACACTACAGGCTTTTTTAAATGGCTAACGTTGTTTTTTGTTTCTTACTGTTGGTCTTAAAGAGAGGGTTGGGAAATATGTGGAGGAGGAAGAGAAGTTTAAGAGGCAGACAGAGGGACAGAAAGAGACAGTGGACCCCTGGTGGTCTCTGTGGTTATATGGCTGACCTCTGCTCTGTTGACTAAAGACTAAAAAGGATGTCCTGGCTTTAAACACATTTTTCCTGCATGAATTATTAAAGATTACACAGAGACTGGGTTGCACTTTGTTTTGTTGCCGCAGAGAGGAGTTTCCACCCGCTGCACCATGCCCAGTGGACGAACCCATAAGGTCCTTTCATTCATATTGATCCACATTTTAATCTTTCTATATATATATATATATTAACACCCAAACACACAAAGTCGTTAATTCACCCATCCAAATTGCTTATTCAATATCAACAACATAGACTTGAAACAAAGTCCTTGAATTTATGAGGCTCCCTCCAGTCATGAGGTCAGATAACTGTTGTGGCAAGATGTTAGAAATTCAAATAAAATATTGATGTGTGTTTTCTGGAGGAGGCTACTAGCCTTTGTTGCCCTGCCTGAAGGAGAGAGTATGGAGGACACATGAAATAGTGAGGGGAATGAAAAGAGTCTGATGTACATTTTTGCCCCTGAGGAAGTTAACCCCACAGCTGCCTGATTTAGAACTGATAGCTTATTGCTGGATGCTGCATGCACATGTGAACGTCGTTCACCTCATCTGCAGTCTGTAAAAGTCTGATTTTGGTGCACTTCTCCAGTGAGAGGAATTCCATGTGGGATTTCTGTCGGTACACAACGCTCCCTATTATTCAATGATCTCATGTTTGTCGGTCAATCAAAAGATTACCGTAGTCATGGTTTAATGAAATGCGATCATGTCCCATAAGAGCTAAAGCTGAGCTTATGTAAATCCCACTGTACCTTTCTGTTTTGCAAAAAAAGGAATTACAAAAATCTTCAAATTTACAAATGTAACATTATCTCTAAGGCCTCTAATTTTTGTCATCATCAAGTTTTCAGATTATTGTGACACTTTTTAATTCTTTACTTATTTATTTGTGCACAACAGATTAACATTGGATGTGGCAGTGGTCTCAGGTTGGGCCAATGAGACTCTATTGCTTTCCTGTCACATATATTTATAGATCACCATTTGCATTCACTGTTCCTCGCTGCCATTCGTCGTCAACTTTCCTTTCCCGGAGTCCCAATCAATGGGTTCTGATCCTCAGTGAGCTCAGAGGATTTTTGTGTGCTGCACTGAGCAACAAAAACACCAAAAACTATAACAGACACCAGAGAGGGTACAGAGAATAGAGGGAGGAATAAAGGAATGAATTAGAGAAGAGTGAAAGGAGGAAAGAAAGAGACGACGGGTTTGAAAGAGAGATATTGTAAAGTACAGTAAAAGAGAGAGCACATTGGACAGCAGAAAAGAAATGAGAAAAGGGGATGAGGTTGGCGGAGAGAGGAGTGAAAGATCAGGTTTGAGAGATGGAGAGAGAAAGAGTGAGCGAGGAGAAAAGAGGGAGTGGGGAGCAGGAGAGGGAGATTATTAGAGTTGGCCAGGTAGAGCCAGTGAAGCCGATCATTGAGGTGAATTGATGTGATTTCATGCTTTGTTTGCAAGATCATTCAGACCAAAGTGCAATGAAGACTTTCCCGCCACATCACATCTTACTGGTATGGGGACTTTATCATATTTCTAACCTCAGAATCCAGCTAGATTGAATCCACAATCTCAGGGGGCATCCCCTATTCAGCCTCACACAGGAGCAGAGAGATTGCCCCTAAAGCCCTGAGATTGGCTATTTGTGACAGGGGCCTGAATATGAGGATACAAGCATCCCAAACGATGGAGCACTTGTACATGCACAGGCGTAAGTGGACCTGATGTGCCATGTTTAAGTGTCCCAGGGCGGCAGGGCTGGTGTGAAATCTCCATGCTCTGGAAGCAGTATTGATTGATCCGTGTCTGTTGTTCACTTTACCAGGATTATTCGCACCAAAGTCCAGCAGCCTTTCCACCCGTCCCCTGACGGATCTGTTACGCCACTCTCTACGCCCGGCCACACCATAGGTGAGTGTGAATGAGGCTACACACAGATTACAGCACAGTCAAATGAGCCAAGCAGGGTTTCTGAAACAGAAAGAAAACACCTAAATATGAACACATGCATTTTCACATACTAACCAACATGCACCGGAATAAACACACAAATGTGTCAGGCACACACACATATATTGTACATACACACACACACAATAACTCAGCTTTCTCCATCAGTGCCCAGCACAGCCTCGCCCCCTGTGACCAGCGCCTCCAACGATCCCGTAGGATCCTACTCCATCAACGGCATTCTGGGTATCCCCCGCTCCAACGGCGAGAAGAGGAAACGAGACGATGGTAAGGGAGACACAAGATCCCTTTGTTTTCCATCCTTTTAATTCTCTCCATCACTCGTTTCCTATTTTTTTTCCCTGTGTGTGAAGAAGATGGCATTTATGACAGCGCTGCAGCCAAGTGCGTTTCTGTGTGCTGTCTCCAGTGACTTGTTATGTTGTATATCAAGGCAGGGTGAGTGTTGAGAGAGTGTTGTGATTCAATCAGCTTTTTGATGCCCTAACGTTTTACCATACGCCTCCAGAGCTGCATCTCAATTTTATACAATGCTCAGATGTACTGCAGATATCCCATATAGCTGTCATACAACTCTAATCCCCCTTGGCAAGGTATCAATGCTGCTGCTACTAGCTTTCATTTCTATAACGTAACAAAAGGCAGAAACATAAGCTCTGTTGCGATTCTCTGCCTTGATACAATCAGTTAACTACCAGTCATTTAATATTCTGCACCTTTTAGATACATAAATACATTTTTGACTTAATTAGATTTTTTTCTGTGGTGCTGAACAGCATTAAAACATTCAATAATAAAGTCTTTTTGTGAGACTGTATACTAGACTAACACCAGGGGACTGGCAAGAAAAAAAGACCTAGATACGCTCAAAGATTAAGTGGAAGCCTATCCGGTCCAAGCCAGAAATTTTCATTCCTAGGCAAGGCAAGAGAGTGGACACACACCGCCTCAGGGCTAATAGATTATCGGTTTTGCAAACAATTGGCTTTTTTAATGCCTATGAATTAACATGTCCCTGGTGGAGGCCTGAACAGGTGTAGGAACAGACCGGTGGAGGCAGGGAGGGGGCTGCGCATGTGCCTGCGTGTTTGTGTGCGTGTGTGCATGTGTGCGTGTGTGCGTGTGTGCGTGTGTGCGTGTGTGCGTACATTTGTGATTCTGTGGTACGACTTTGAGGTGGCTGAAGGTATGATGTGGTTGAAAATGATATCAAAGAGCACTCATCAAAACAGGCCACTTCCTTCTTTTATGTTTCTGTCTCTTTAGTTCTCTGGAGTGGCAACCACTTGGATGGAAGGAAAATAGGACATTGTAAGTGTGAAGTTAGACAACCTTCTTTTTTGCTTTGGTCAATCAGATCACAACACTTTCCTTTCAGTTACTGTGTTTTGCTCTTTCAGCTTGTGAGAACGGGGCGGGGAAGATTTTTCCAATAAATAATCTCCCGAGAAATTAAAAGAAATGAAGCTAAAGTGACTGTGGAAAATCCTATTTTCCATGTAATGGCATGCAGTTCAATATACAGTAATGCATAGTGTAACTTATTTAGAATTGTTATCAGGCAAAGATAACTGCGGATTTTTGACAACAAGATGCAGTTTAGTGTAACCTAAAATATATATATTTTTTTAATAATTCAAAATTTTACCTGCAATGTCAAGAAACCCTCTACAGCTCTTGTGTTTGGTTATTCATGGTCATTTTTAAAAATAGTTTCAGCGTTCTTGTTAATTTAAAAAACAAAGCTATAGGGGTGGTCTCAGCTACAGGCGGATCATCTACCTGAGCTAGCCAAAACTATGTCACAGCAGAAAGTTATCTGCTAAAATGTTACATATTACCTGTCAGACAACTCAGTAAATACATAAATGAGTACATAGGTAAGTGAATAAATACATTAAAAAATGAAGGGAGACCTAGTGCAGCTGGGTTTTCTGTTGTTGAGAATATTCTGCAAATGACTCACCTGACTTTGTTGCATGTCTGTAAACCAATGAAAGATTTGAAGCATCACATGTTGGTGTCTAAATTGGGATAATTTGACCGTGGTGAACATGAAAATGCATTGCATGGTCCTACCGCTGGTGTTGTGACGGTGTGATCCCAGTGTGGTTGAAGTCAGCAGTTGCCCTTTCAGGAAGAAAAAGGTCCCCATTACTGGAGGGCTGTAGAGATAATGTAGTGTGACACTCGTTATGTACACCGGGTCCGCGTAAGATGAGCTTCAGGGACATAGGTGCCATAAGAGCCATTAATCTGTCCTTGTCACGTGTTATTGCAAATTAAAAGTAGCATGTTACACTGGACAGCTTCAAGTGAAGATGGGAGGAGGAAAACAAGAGACAGAGGAGCAAGGGAATGATGGGCAAAAGGTGGGATTATGAGGGGAGGAGGAAAGAAGGAGGTCTAAGTGAGCCTAAGTGAGAGTTGACCAAGGATTAGTATTAGGTTTTGTGCATGTGTACGTATACACCTTTGCATGGACATGTGTGTGTTAAGTGTGTCTGTGTGTAACTCTGTGGCTTCGGATGCTCCTCACACAGTGAACATAGTGACATTTAGAAGAATTTGCAATTCTGCAGAGAAAAGCTATTAATTCACAAATTAACATCTCCCCCCACCCTCCCTCCCTCTATCTTGGATGTGCAAGCTATCGAAAAGACAAAAGAAATAGCCTTAAGGGGGGAAAAGAGAGAGTCTCAGCCCTATCTGTGGAGAGATTGGTTTGCATGTCTGCAAGCAGCGATACCAATTATGCCAGTGCTGGGAGAATGCGTCTCAATGCGCCCCCTCCTTTGCCCCCCACAACATCCCTCCATCCTCCTCCACCTCCTCCTTCTCCTCCCTCCACCATCACCTCCACCACCCCACTCTGAATCTATCCATAGCCAGATTTATTTGTGTATCTCATTACAGGAAATGGAATGTTGTTCCTGCCAAATGCATTAATAGTGAAGTGGGGAAATTAGCCTGTTGTACAGCATGCTCTCACTCAGTCATTTAAACCTATGGTGGAAGTGGAAGCCAAGAAAAGGCAGAGAGGATTGGGTGACAACTGCTGTGTGACTGTCAAATGTGTATTCTAGTGCTGGAAGTCCATGCTCTCTTTTGAAAAGTTTGGGCCTTTCAATCGTTTCTTAGAGATAGAGACATATCTGCTCTAATTTTTTGTCTTTTTAAAGGAAAATCTGTTTTTATTACAGCTGCAGTTTTATTAATTCAGTGTTTTCCTAGTCTTGCACATAGTGACAGGTTACTCCTGAACTTGCTGCTGGATGCGGTCAGGTTAATGTGACCCAACTGTATGTTTCTCTCATTGCTGGCTTACCACGTACTGGATGGAGCCCAGTGGAGCTCTGGGGAGGACAGGCAGTAGGGAGCTACAGTGATAAATTAGATGGAGAAAGCAAAGGTCATAACTTGTGATTGTAGCGTGGGTGTGGGATGAGTGTAGAAGGAGCTGATGAGTGTGTGAGTGGGGAGGAAAAAAATATGGTCTAGCAGGTTGTTCATTCATGGCACAAAAGCACGCGGCAGCCATCGTCATATCAAGCTTGTTCAATAGCTAAAGAAAAAAATGAATAGTCCCCGTTTTGATTTGTTCAAATGTGATATTTGGCCCTTTTTCGAGATTGTCCGATGTGTATCTTTTAGCACATATGAACCATTTGCGGAGTTTAAATCAGTTGGTGTATAGATTTGAACCTGGGCCTACACTGGTTGGCTAGTCAAGCCAGTCCATGACAATGAGTCAATAGAGGATCACTTTAGAAAATAAATGCATTCCAGAGCGAGACAGAAATAAATGGAATCATGAGTACCATGATGGCCGTGATGGGGTGTGTGTGAGAGAGAAAAGCCCAGGTTTGAGACGGGCCACAGAGCGTAACATAGAGACAAGAAGCTGTTAGGGCCCTGACAGTAGAGAAGGACACAAAAGGGTTGACATTGCATTTGTCCCCCTCCTCCTTCTCTGCTCTACCTCTGTCGTTCTTTTGCTTCAACATTTAATTTTTCCTCTTACTGGCCCCCATCATCTTTGTGAGTCTTGTGGGTTAACCATTTGTATTCAACAACATGGCGGATATAGTTGTAAACAATATACAATTAGATCCGTCACAAAAATATAAGGAGAGGGAATTCACTCAATGGAGAGGAATCATGTCAGAGAAAAAGTCAATTACGGGCAGCGATGCCGAGAATTAATGGAGCGATGCATTACTCAGCTTGAGGAGGAAGAAAAGGCTAGAAAAAAGAAGAGATACGTTAATTGCATTTCCACAAATACTCGCCACACGGGGTGGCAACGCTAAACGACAGACTGGTCCAGAGGAGGGTAGAGATGAAAGCAGAGGAGGACAAAGAAAAATAAGAGATGGGAATGGAGTCATACTACAGAGGGAGGGAGTTACTGCAAACATACCCTTCCTTCTCATCAAGTCATTTTTTTGCCTGCAATTGAGTCCCGAATAACTTATTTTCTTAAAACAAGTGAAAACAAAGATTATTTAAACTTGTTTTCAATGCAAAGTGTTTTAAGTACTTTTTAAAAAAAAATTCTGGTTTCTGGTGCAGCAATCTACTCATTTAACAACTTATTTCTACAATACATTGCAATAGTCTTGCTGCACTGGCATATTTTATTTTATAAAATAGACATTTTTGCAGCGTGTTTCACACCGTGTGCAAATATACCTCTACATTCCAAATCAATACATTCCAAATCAATGTTTTTTCCCTCACAAACGCACATCAGGAGGTTCAGTGTTTTGCTCAAACACACTCATGTGGGCAGGAGCAGGCAGGAATCTAACCACCAACCTTGCAATTAAAGGTTAACTTACCTGCTGATCTACAGCCACCTTCTTATTAATGTCAGACTCACAAATTGTATTCAAATAGTCATGTACTTTTATTTACTTATTATTAACTATCTGCATTGGACTTTATCCGAGAATTTAAAACAAAGTAAATAAAATAACTAGAGTGCTTTAAAATACTGTGGACGCAGCCTCAGTGGCTGGCAGTGAGTGCAAATATCAAATAAGCGTCGCTATGCCTGCTGACAGTCAGTACACTGGTTGGTGATGCTAAATCGAATTAATAAAGCTCTTAAACACGCCACAACATAACAGGATCTTAACAGCCATGGCAGTGTTGCTGCCTCTCTCCCTCTCTCTCCCCCACACTACCCACCTCTCTCCTTTCCGCTTCAGAGGTTTCATAAATATAGCTAGCTTACAGGGGAGGAGTGTACACCCTCTGGGTATACCAGTTTGTTTATGCTCTCTTTTTTTTCAAGCATAACTGCATTTTTAAAAACATCAACAAATGATCCACAATTTGCGATAGCATCATTTCACCTATCAGCAGAGGACTCGCAGCCTCTGATCTGGGAAACCCTGAGCCATTGATTTACGGAGACAGTGTGTAGGAATTCATTTGCCTTTCAAACAAGCACCCACCTCTACTCTCCTCTGAGTTATCTTATCACAGGAACACGGGAGATGAAAGAAGGACATAAAGTGGCACCATGCCACCGCAGGATGTTAACATCCCCCCCAAAGCAAAACAGAACAGCTTTTGATGCCATTGTTGTCTATTTCACTGTAGCTACTGTCATTGGTTAACTCTGTACACGTGTGTACAAATAGCTAAAAGTACATGAGTGTGAATATTAGTTTCCTTAAGATCCTTTTATCACGATTTTCTTGAACATGGATGCCAATTGCAGTTTTTTGCCCATTGGTTGAGTTTGTCTTTGGGTTTTTAAGTTTGGTACAAAGCTCAAGAGTCCACTTAAAATGTTTGAATACATCATGATGAAAAATATAACTTTGGGATACAACAAGGTCAAACAGCATCTGTCTGTTTAACCTGATCAAAGAAAGTATTTGCCAGAAAGTAAATTGCTTCAGGGTTGTCGTGTGAATGTCACTGTTGGAGAGTCTTGTTTTTATCTCAGTTTGTCTCCTCACACTTTGGTGTTAAAGCAAAGAGACGCAGTCAGCTGGTGCTGTGGGAGTGATAAGAGAAAACCTGCTGAGACACCCAAAGGGGTTGAAGAAACACTGAGAAAATGAAACAAGCCAGTCAATGAGACACACACACACACACACACACACACACACACACACACAAATGTGCGCGCGATCTGACAGTCGGGCTTCACACTCCACTTGACACGCTGACTGTCAAAGGATGAATCTGATTTATTGCTGCTATCTTATGATATATGTCAAACATGAACCTCTAATGGTGATTTTTAAAAATAAATCATTCACTAGTATTTCCATTTAAAGACCAAATCATTAATTCTTTAACCACATACTTTTGAAATATATTCACATGTATAAATGAAGTTAGAGATGAAAAAATTGTGTGTTTGAACTGATCATGATGAAAGCTTTGGCCTGTTTCCCTGTTTTAAACCATTACTGGCAGAAACAAACCTTTAACAACAAAGTGTTGTTGATATAAATTTAGTTGTTGTTTATTATTAGCCACTGTGTTAAAATGCCCGTCATTCATTAGCAGGTTCCTAAATTAAAAACCTAATTGTGGAACTTGATTCATACATTTAGATCACAGAAAGTGCACCAAAAAGTATCCTATGATGGGAATCTATGTGCTTCTGCAGCCACTTTAGACGGTCTGATTAAGTGTGTGAGGGGGTGCTGAGTACAAGCACGCTCCTCCATAGTGAATGACAAACAGTTGCTATTGATCGAGCTTGCTTCTTTTCTCAGACCAGCTGATACGAGGTAATTAATGACTCCATTTTCTTCTGTAGCACAGACAACAATTGAGTTTCTACAGCAACACTAATGCTGTTTCACCACCAGCAACCTCAACCCTCCACCCAAGGGAGCTGTTTGAAAAAGAAAGAAAGTCTGTGCTAAAATATTTGGTTAACTGATGGTAGGAAAAACACAATTGACTGATGGTAGGAAAAACACATAGCAGGAGAAAAAACGGATTCCTTCACAAATGTAACACAAAACTAAAGTCAATATGTTTTAACAGTGAAACAGTGAAACACACACACACACACACCCTCATACTCAATTGCAGTCCTCTATTCCATTCTCTCCATGGATCTATTTCTTGGTGCGAGTCGGGTTCATCCTCTGGCCTCAGCCATTGAAAAAAGGTCAAGCAGCCGAGCAGAATGGCAATAACGCCCCTGAAATGGTACCATCAGTGGAACATGATTGATCAATTGAATTCCATAGCACAGAAAAATGTGGGATTAAGTAGAGTATTATACGCACAATGAGTTGAGGCATGATGTTCATTCCAAGTTCATTTCACCTCCCTCCTCTGCTGGTGGATCAGGCAATCAATAGCGGCCTTGCATATCATATATCACCGCTGGCTCGCCCAGGAGAGAACATAATCTGCTGCAAATTTAGAATGACAGATTTGTATGGGAGCTAAAGCCCTCATCCGCTGTTGGCGGCGGGGTAAAGGGAGGAAGGGAGGGTGGCAGTAGAGTGGAGGTTCCTGGGATGCTGGCTGGATGTTTTTTTTTTTTTACTTTCACTGTTCAGGACTTGATGAGTGAGCAGAGGGAGAGCTGCAATGGCAGCGGTGGGCTCCCTGGACGAGTTGATAGGGTCAGAGACCAGGAGAACGAGGGAAGCATAGGCTCATTTGTTTATATAGAGTGTGACCGAGTGAGGAAATGCATATGCTTGCCCTCGACGCCCTGTCCTCATTCGGCCCTGAGTACCATCCCCACTCCATTCTGTTTTCCAGAAGACAGGCAATATGTGGGGGATGGAGGGAGAGAAAGAGAGACAGAGAGAGGAAAGGGTAATATGTTCAGGAGGAAATAGTGCAGTTAAATAATGGCTCTCCATTTCCCGCTGGCAGAATGAGAGGCTCTGTATGTAATCGCCAGCCCTACTTTCTCCTCCTGAAACACACGCTCTCCCTTACAAGTATATATTTGCACTGAAGGTAATCCATCAATTACCATAGACCTATCACATGATGACCGTGCTGATGGTGGCCACGAGGAGAGGTGGTGGGGGGGGCAGCAAAGAGCTCCTTGAGTGAGTGTATTAGTGTGAAAAACAGAGAGGGAGTTAAAAGCCAGACATGCTGGTGGGTCTCCCTGAATTTAATACTGCTCCTCAGGCCGTCACTCTCACCCCCTTTGAGCTCAAAACGAAACAAAAATCTCCTCATGCTTATCTCACATTGCTAGCCTGTTAGAATAATTTCAGGTAAAAAGACTAGAGCTATGCCCTGATGCAGAACATTGTCACCCTCCCTCCACCCTTCCCTTCTTCTTCTCCCTCTTTTTCTAGATGGCTCTGATGGCTCAGGCCCCGGCAGCGACTCTCAGGGCAGTGTGGAGAGTTTAAGGAAGCACCTGCGAGCAGATGCCTTCACCCAGCAGCAGCTGGAGGCCCTGGACCGTGTTTTTGAACGTCCTTCTTATCCTGATGTCTTCCCTACTTCAGAACACATCAAACCTGAACAGGTTGGCCAGACAGATTTACACTCTACATTTTTGCACTTACATCCTGGTTTCTTTCTTCTTGTCTGTCCTCAAGCTGTTGTAGTAAAAAAGGAAATAATTTACATTTATTTATATATAACGTTTTATTGTGAATTAACTGGTACACATACTGACGCAGGTGACAACAAGCACGGTGCAACTTCTGCTTAAAGCAACCTAAAAGCCTACAGCCTATTACAGCGGATAACCTTTATTTACATTCATTAGACTGTTAAACAACAAGAGACTATTAATTTTTCCATTGGAACTCTATGTGGGTGCACATGCAGCCTTAGCAGTGCCCTAATTGAGTTCATTTTCATCTCTGCGCGATCGCGGGGAATTACAGCGACGATAAATCAGAGGGACAGCCCCTCGGCCTGCTATACAGCCTCTAATACAGCTAATTACCAAAGTGATTTCTACGGCAAGATCAATACCAAAACGAATTGGAAATGACTTGCAATCACAAAGAGTGGAGGAGAAGGTATTAAAAAGGCGAGAGGAAGGTGGAGGAGGGGGGAGAAAAACTGCATCAGAATGGTCCAGAAAAATCAGTTTTAATTTGATGTAATATTAATCAGGCTGCTTTCCACTCTTTCTGTGCACCTCCTTTTTTCTCCGTGTTTCCAACACCCCCTCCTTTTCTTAAACTGGTGAAAAGGTGGGATATTAGGCTATTAGGGGCTTGTCTGGTGTCTGCGTTAGGGCATTAAAAAGCCATTTTGAAGAGGCCAGGCTGAATAGGCCTCATCCCTCCCACACTTCTGGCAGCCATGTGGTCAGGTCATTCAGGCCCCTCTGTGCTTGCCACTCGCCCTCCACCCAGCCCTGCCCAGCCCTGCCCACAACCCATCTGCATGACAAAATGGCTCTTGTGCTGCTGAGGCCCAGCGGAATAGAGAGGAACATCCAGCGTTGTGCCAGGGAACAGTTGTAAGCAGACAATTAGAGTTTATCTGGGATAGAGGCAGACAAGACTGGGGTCACCAGCTCGCCCCTGTGGGACTCAGTCCCATTGAGACAAACAGTTGCACACACACTCACAGACACAAATGTGTGCACACACACTTCAAAGAAGAAGAGTCAGGTCAGGAAGTGTCATCTCATTAACAAACAGTATTCATCACAGCTGCTAGCACAGTCTTAACCTGAGATTAAAGTGAATAAATACCAAAGAAAATAGTTGTTGATCCTTACAGGAAGTTCTCTGGTCCAGTACAGTTTTGCATATTTTTGAATTAAATTGTAAATATGGAAGAGGCCTGCAGTTGCATGGTACCTTTATCACAACAGAAAAGAAAACCTCCAATATGAAGTAGAAAATACTAATAATAGTATAAAAGGTGTAAAACAATACGAGGTATTTTATAATTTTATTAACCCAGTTTTATGTGTTCATCCTAGAGGCAAAGCACAAAGGTTGATTTTGAGGTTGTACTCCCCTTTAAAAAACCACACCACATGTCTCTCCTGTAACAAAGCCCTGAATGTCTCCTCCCTTGACTGGTCACAGGGATGACTGCAGTGGAGCACAAAGAGCCAGCTGACACCCCATCCTTTCACTCCTCTCCCAATCCCTCTCTCATCCCTCTCTCCCTTTCTGCCTTCTCCTCAGACAAGCCCTAATGCATGCATACATCATAGGTCTTGGTAAAGCATGGGGGAGCGGGGACAGGACGGGTTGGTGAGGGGGGTTGCTGGTGCTCACAGAACTCACAGGAAATATTCAGATGGAAACACAGTGAGAGGATCACAGACAGCTTCCTCAGATACATCAGGGGTTTCCTTCAGACATATTTCATGTATTGTCTCCCAGACTGGGACATCTGCTCTAAACTTAGCACCCAGCAAATGGGCTTGCATGAGCTATATTGGCCAGATCATGACACAATATGGTGGAATGTGAAAATATTTTATATGGAAAGTGTGACTTGCTCTTTTTGATTGCCACCTACTTACATGTGCATTTCTCCACTGACAAATTTTTGCACTTGTTGTGTATTTGTGTACAGGCAAATGAATACTCACTCCCATCCCTGAACGCTGGCCTGGAAGACGTGAAGCCGAGCCTTTCCACCAGCGCCAGCTCCGACCTCGCCTCCAGTGTCTCACAGAGCTACTCTGTTGTGACAGGTACAATCTGACTCACACTAGATTGATCCCTAAAAGAATACACACAGCTGCCCTTAGTGCAGAGAACACAAGTATAGCGTGTTTAGCTCTGCTTCGGGTGCTACCTATTTCCATGTTGATTCATGGCATCTCCGTAACTGTTTTCCACACGTTTTTGAGTTTAATTATTCAATCCTATAATCAACAGAGGCCATGTGTGCACACTATTGGAGCTGATAAAAAAATTACTGATTTTGACTGCCATATCCTTAAGGCACACACATTTTTCAGCAATATAAAAATCTTATCACCAAATGATAACGCTCTTTCAAACCACTTTTTGAGGCACTTTGTGTGTTTATTTCTGAGAGACAGAGCGAGGCGATAAATCATCTGAGTCCATTAAATCCTACAGGCCTTTCACACACTGCTCCTAACTGGCTATTGTGTTAGCCCGGATCGGCCTGCTAACAGATTGACTGGGAGCACTTCTCATAAGAGACAGCTGCTGTTCTCGCCGCGCCACAACGTTGTCATCAAAGGCTATGATAGCCTGTTGATTGACAGCGGCTGGAATAGCTCCGTGGCTGGCTGGCTGCTTCATGCTGTGGAGAGAGAGACCTAAATACAGATGAGACACAGACAGTGAAAGAAACCCTGGAATTATTGTTTTTTACAACCTATGAGCTGAGTGCTGTTTTCAATATTAACTTCCACTGAGAGCAAAAAGGTAATGGCAGGTGCAATGTATTGAATATGTTGTAATATTAATCTGTATCATATAACCCACACAAACCCACCCTTTATTGCACTATGGCTTCTTTTCCTTTGCTGTCCACCTGGTTAATTGTAATATTGTATCAATGTGGCTGCAGAGGCTTTTTTCCCAGGAGGGGTTAGGTTTACTGATGGCCACTCTGACTTGAAAATAATAAACCAGCCTTTTAATAAAACATCCATAATTATGCAGTGGGCATCAAAGTCAAGTGAGTCCACTGTGTGTGTGTGTGTGTGTGTGTGTGTGAGAGAGAGAGAGAGTAAGTAAAGAGGTGGACAGCATGATTGAAAACTGCAGTGGCCCTTCTCAAATGATCCCTGTAGTCCTGCCCTGGACCCAGGCACACAGCTATGGGAAAAGAAAGACCCCTCTTTTATTCCTGATATGTGGGAGGTAGATTTGCCCCAGAAAGTTGGGTCTCAGGAGAAGAAAGGTGTGTTTTGGTCTTTTATGCTGGGATCCTCCTATGAAAGCGGTCTTGCTCTGGGGAGCACACTCAAAGCAGGTGGCCTTCAAGCCACCTGGGGGCATGGGGCCTCCTAAAGCAATACATGTCAGGGCCACAGATTGAATAATGAGGATGCGAACTAACAAAACTTTTTTTAAAGTGGAAAATGACAGCATACTTTAGCGCAAGCATTAAAAAATGTACGTGAGTGAATGAGTATTTTAAGCACTAAATTAAACTCAGAAGTAATATATAGTAAACTTTTATTACTTAATTTCAACAACTTTGCATAGTAATGCATGAAGCATTTGATTGGACGTAGGTTGTTAGTGCATAATATTATTTTTTCTGCCATTAGCAAACCCTGTAAATAGGAATGTATGCCAAGGCTGAAAAATGCTAAATTACCTTCCTCACTTAGGCTGGGAGCCAATTATCAATAAATTATGCTCTCATACTGGATGGAGCTCTGAGATTATATTCATTCTTTAAATGTTTTCTGCTCCCAATTAAAATTCATACCATTATTGATTTTGTTGATTTTCATGTCCTGAAATTTGCATAATCTATTAAAGATGAATGATTAATGAAGTGCTCAGTTTTGCGTACCAAGGGCGCTAGCGAAAGCAATGTCGGCCATCTTTTGTGTCCTCTGTTTACCCTAATGTGTGGAAGAGATGGTTACCTAGGAATGAGGGTAATAGCCAAATCAGAGAGGGATTTAGGACACTGAAACACACCAGTGGGATTTAGTATGAAGCACCAATGATTTACAAATGGTTTCCCCTCCTTGACAATGACTAATCATTGTAAAAATCATTGTAATGTTACCATTTAGTAAAAAAAGACTAAAGTCTTACTAATATTGGCAGGTAGATTATATTAAATCAAAATGGTGTCTTATATTTACTTGTTACCATGTTTCCGTTGCATTATGCAAGTCCGACGGGGTAAAAAGTAAACAGGGAACTTTGTGAGTGGTGTATACAAGCTGTGGAGAAGCTGTTGTACTTGTATGTGTCTGTATCCAGTAAACGAACACTGTGAACTGTTCAGTGCGTCCATGGATAGAACAACGTGTCGTGATTAACTGGTCTCTGGCTCTGGCCCAGCATTCAAGTATCTGCACAGTTTTTAACTGACACCTGAACTGAACAAGCAACACACAGTGGTCTGCAGATCCATCTTGACTTTAGTTATTCTAATCCTGACATAAACGTTATATGTGAAATAAATGATAGTATAATATTGAAGCTGCTTATCAGTACTTAAATAGGATTATGCCCTCTGTGAGTACAGTAGTCTCTGTGCAGGCTGGGCTTGATAATCACTCTCACCAGAGCCTGTGGGGAGGCTGGGTGTAAATGGGCACCCTTCTGACATACTACAACTCTAGCAGATGTGAAGATCCATTGCTATTCTATCTCTCTTTAAATCTATCTACCTTCATACCCATGTATTTCTCACTCCCTGTGAGTGAGAAATTGAATAGATGAGAGAACAGAGTTAAAAATTAAAATAAAATAAAAAACTCTTTATTTCCGATTAATTTAAGCTGAAATGTACACCACTCTCCGAGCCCAGTTTACGACTTGGCAGTACCAGCTATTCTCTGCTGGGTGGCAAACAACAAGCAGCCGCCTCACCTGCGGTGCCTGGTGTGTGGCCTAGTGACAAACGGCTTGTCTCAGCTCAGTTAATGCCCGCAGCCCAGGGCTTGGAAATTAATGTTTATATCACCCTCCACAATAGCACACTAACCTTTGAGCACACATTTGATAATGAATTACTTTAAACCTGTGGATGGGGAATTCAAAGTATTTGGCCCCACAAATATTCTTTACTCACTCACGACTGGATGCAGCCTTTGATCATTGTTCTTTTGTTCCTTTCTGGTGTAAGTGGTTATTAATGACCACCTCTACAATGCAGCAATGCAGGGGAATTAAGGCTTGAAGATGTATAACTGGCTGTACTTGAAAACATGAATGTGTACCTGCAAAAGACACAAGTTTTGCTGTGATATTGAACATGCTGTTGGAATGAAAAAGTTGTCTGTGGATTGAGTGTCAGCCTTTGAAAACAAGAGTTCTGCCAGCAAATGGTTTGCGCACCAAAGTTCCTCGGTGGGCATTTAAAAATGAAATGCTCACATGAGAGAAGGCTGTTGCAGCTATATCTGGACGCATCACTCCAAGGACTGCTGTAGGTTCTTAATAGTTCATTTCTATGGTTGATGGGGTCTGTAGATGTGGTATCAGTGGTGGGGCAGAGACAGATGTTGGAGAACTCTATAGCATCTCCACTCTGAGATGTGTTTGCTGGGAAGAGGAGTCCCCAAGGACCCAGAGTTTATCTTCCATCTCCATCATCAGGGCCTGTGATTTGACAGACTCCCTTTACCCAGGCTTTGCCTCGTCTCCAGGACAATAAGCAACACCATGTCTGATTAGTTTCAGAGTTCAGTGGTCTTGAACGCAGCGTTTGTATCGGTTGTTGTTGCGTCGTAACTCCTGTCTGTTTGACAACGGTTGCTCAGGCGCTGAGAAAACACAAGCCTACCGTAGTGTACGGGAAGACTCAGATACAGTATAAACTGGCCTGGGCTTCTTGTTTGGCATCCACAGTCTTATCATAGATTTAAGATCAATGTCCCAAGGTTAGGTGGGCCACATAGTGTTGTTTTTTTTTATAGTTTAGGCTGTTGAATATAGTGCTTTTGTCGATGGTGGTTGTTAAGCACTCAAATCAACCTCTGGTTAACTGGACTTTTGAAAGCTGTTTTAACTTGAAATGCTTTAACATACTGCAAGTTAGCTATAATTAACTGAGGAACGAACTGAGCACTATCCATTTTTAATCATTCCTATATTCGTACCCTGTTCTCAATAGATTTGTGACATACTTACACAGTGCATGAAAAGCTTTAGGTCCACCCAATTAAATTCAAAGCCTGCTCATTAGAGTAGTTCTGTTCTTGCCAGAGAAACCATTCTTTTTAATGATTTGATCATAAGTTAAAAGTTACATTGTTGCAAACTTACATTGAGTTGTTCCCTCCATGACAATGGTATTTGCCTCAAAGTATTCTGTGTAATTGCAGTACCTCTGTCTAAATCCTCCACATTTACAGCTGTCAAAAAGACAAAGAGATTAGGGGAACCTGCTACAGATTTGTATGGGAAAGCAGACAGTTACACTGCCTGTTTCCCTGGTATTAGGGTTATAGGGCTGACAGGGTTGCATCCCCCTTCCATAGAACAGCCCTTATCTTAATGAGGAATTGCAACACACAGTCCTGTTGTAAAATAACAATGATGGGGGAAGCAGCTAATGAGGCTATCATGGTGTCGGGAAAGAGCCATCTCTCCCTACAGGCCCCAGCGAACAGAACGGGCTCTGCGGCAGACGTGGAGAGGCCGGAGACAGAGCTCACATTGATTGCATAGGTTCAAGAGGCAGAGCCGGTGAAATGAAAGATGCCAAGACTCATCAGCCAAATTAGATCAAAGTGTAGAGTTTTGAACTGTCTGCAAGCCGATTGTTTAGTTATTTGTGGGAGTGATTTTGTTGTGAGAAAGCAGCCGTGAGATTATGTTGTTTGTTTTCCTAAAACCATGGGGAAATTTTTTACGCATTTGAGCTTGATTGATCAGGCGCGATGTGTTGTTGCAACATTTCACTGGTGTATGTTTCCACTTAGCTGAATGAATTACTGCTGGGTGCATATGAGATTATTATTATAAACTATGTAAATGAACAAATCAACTGCTAAAGACTGCTTATCTATTCAGAATTCTTATGAAAGTGTTGGGTCTTGAGTTGGTAAAAGATAGGAAGTTAATGTATAGTAGCACTTGTAGTGTTCCTCATCCTTCAGGCTCCCTTTAATTTATACCACGAATCTGCTAAAGATTTGTCCTGTCTCTGTCAGTGTTCGTCTATGTGCATAACAAATCTAAAAACTTCTGCTGCGACACATTTTATTTGTTTTTGACACGCAGTTTTCCTAGTTGGTTATTTGAACATTTTGAAAGCTACACATCCATTCCACCATGCATATGAGTGACTGAAGGTGAATGCATGTATAGCATGTGTGGATTTGCATGTCTAAATTACATCTAGTTTTTTTTTTTTTTTTTTTTTTTTTCACCCGGCAGACTCTCACCCATCATATCCACCGTCCATGTGTGTAAAGCGTGAGCCCCATGAGGCGTCCTTTGCCCCCTTCACCCCCTCCTCTGTTGGGGACTCTGATCTAGCTGACATCTTGCCCCACCAGTCCAGCCTCTCTGTAGATGCCTCTACTCCCAGCTACCGTGCCCATGCCCATGGCTCCTGCTACAGCCAGTATGCCAGCCAGCCCTTTATAGCAGGTACAACTTTACCCATAAGGCCCCAGCAACCAGATCAAATTCCAATCAAGCTCACTCAGTTCAGTTGATTTACCTCTGTGATGATTTTTTATTAATTTAGCAATTTTCAAAGATGCACTTAATTAAAGTGTCCACCTCTCACGTTGCAAAGCCATCAATCCCATCATGCTTTGTGGCCCTACTGTTGTGTATACAGGAGCAAAGCTGACTGTTTGCCCCCTCATTAACAGACTGCTCTCTCCCCCTTTCCACCCTGCTTTTCTCCAGCTCTGACCCCTTGCCCATCTCTCTGGTTAACAATAGGCCTCCAGGTCCTTCTAGCCTCGTGACAGGCCCAAGGTCTGAGGGGTCACGGGGGGGGGGGGGGGGGCAGAGACATAGGGCTGATGCTGGGGCCTGCTTTGGAACCATATCTCCCTGTCCTGTGTGCCCCTTCATCCAGCCAGGCCTGATACTGTCATTATTACACAGAAATGAATGTGGAGTTTTCAGTAGCCTGATGCTCCTCGCAGTTTTAAAGCTGCTTAGGATGTTTGTTTATATGTTACAGAAGTAATATAAATCATTTAAATTCTGTCCTCAGAGCAACATGTATGTTGCCCTGACATAATATAGCCTGGTGTCCTGTGTACCCAGGCTCTCACCCAGTGCATGCTCCAGCCCATTTGCAGCCTCATGCAGGATAAGCAGTTTAGAAAATGGATGGATAACATGTGCCTTCATGACACATTCTGCAACACATGATCTTACATGCTGGAAGAAATAAAATGGTGCGATGCATTGTGGGAGACAGTGTCATTGCTTGTTAGTTTCAGTGACTATATGCATCTCTTCACTTTAGTGATTTTAGTGTGTTTCTTGTTTATAAAATCTCATAATTGCAGCAGAGAAATCATTCCCCTATAAATATGACATACAATGCATGACGTTACAAAAAAGTAGTATCAAAAAGACAAATATTTGGCTATACTGGTGACAATGTGTAGTTGTACCCTAATAAATGATCAACCCTGCTGTTGTAATTTCTAGGAGACAAATGCCTAAATTAGGTTTCTTATCAACCTAATTGAGGAAACGTTGTTAATTAGCGTGTATGGCAAGTTATTCAACTTTTCTGTGATCAGCATCCCTGTAAGAATTTTCCTCCTGTGTGCCTGCAGGTCGAGACATGGCCAGTACCACCTTACCTGGCTACCCGCCTCATGTCCCCCCCACAGGACAAGGTAGCTACCCCACCTCCACACTCGCTGGAATGGTTCCTGGTAGGTGACACTACTCTCTTTTTATGACGCCATTAATTCTGCTTTTACATGTTTTATTTTCACAATGTAGTTCCCTTCTTATTTAAAGAATTTGAGGTCACTTTCAGCTGAACAAGTGGTAATGCTTTTCTGTGATGTCCTCATCAGTAACACATACAAAAGCACATTCACTGCTGAGAGGCTTAAGAAACCTTAAAGCATTTCTGTTGACCCAAAGGACTGAAAAGAGCTTGTTATAGCTTTGTTAGACTGTGGTTAGCGTGTAGTTAGCGTCTGCGGACGAGGACATTAGATGAACTCGATAGGCGATCACCACAATCAGTCGCCGTGAGATAGGACAGTTCCTCTCAGTTACACTCCAGCTCCCAGCACTCATTACCCTCGCCATGTCCACACAGCGCACTCTCACCAGCCCCGTCGATAAACACTGCTTTTGCGCCTCTCCTCGCCTCCCCGGACACCCAGGGCTGCAGAGCGTATCTCTTTCCCCTCTACTTAACCTGCAGTTCAGGTTCACAGCAAACAGTTAAGGGTCAAAACACAGAGGCGTGGAGGGCCTGTAAATATTTAAATCACTATCTCTCTCAGGGATGAGCTTGAGTTACACGACCAGCCGTGAGGATGCTATAGCTGCCAGAGTGTGTAGATCTCTCCTCCAAACAACTGAAAACACAATTCCCTTTATCGCTCTGAGACATGTACCTTTCACACTGAGCAATAATCAACGCAGGCGTGCAGTATTTACAAGTGGGCTCAGTGTGGAGGGTAATATTTTAAGAAATGCATGGAGTTAAAAGCTGATATCTCAAATTAAGAAAATTACTTGTGCTTTATTTCATTATATGCCACTAGAAAGTGCTTATAGATATACTTAGGCAAACACACATACAAGCATACAAACACAGCTACTTAATCCAGAGGTTGCAGGGTTTTTTTCAACTGGTGGTGAATGACTAAGATTTAGTGACTGGCCCCAAACACTGTTAAAGCAAAAGCCATTCTTCAGCAGCTTCATATTAAACCCTACCTTTATAGTGTCATAAAAAGAAAGAAACCTGTGGACCCACAGCATCACTCTCTGACATCCCCTCAGCCTCCCGTCCTTTCCACTAGAACCTACACAGGGAGGACAAAAAGCGAATGAGAGTCTCAGAGAACCTATTAGGGAGTTTTGAAGCGAAGCATCATCATTTAAAAGCAGGGGGAAAAGCACTGAAATACTCACTTAAGGAAAGAATAGAGGAAATCCTGAAGAATAACAGAGGATTAATAAAACAATCAGTTCACCTGAAGGGACCATGGAGACAAGCTATAGGCTACAAACAGCCAGGATAAAAATGCCAGACTTCAACTTAAATGTAACTTGGTGAAAATGCTTTTTTATATATATATATATATATATATATATTTTACAAAAGCTGTCAGTCATTTCAGTTTGTTAGCTCTTTGCTAATGTTTGTTGTTGTTTGTTCTCTAGGAGGGGACTTTTCTGGAAACCCTTACTCTCATCCACAATACACCACTTACAATGAAGCGTGGCGGTTCAGCAATCCAGCATTACTAAGTAAGCAACTTTCTCTTAAATAACAAAAACTCAAACATACACATACAGAAATGAACTTTTTTCTTCTAGAAATGTTGTAAAATTAAAATCGTATTCAAAAACAAAAATACAAATTTTCAGGCTCCATGTATTCTCTGTACGTGGAGTTTTACACACATCTTACACGTCTTACATGATGTTTGGCCTCATGGTTTCCAACAGCTTGCTCTTCTGTTAACTTTCAGGTTCCCCTTATTATTATAGTGCCGCATCCCGTGGCTCCGCACCTCCCACTGCTGCCACTGCCTACGACCGCCACTAGTTACCATGGAGACCAGCTCAAACTGCAGGGCCAGGGTTTCGGCCTCCATATTGTCCCCGTCTGAGAAACACTGAGGTCAAAGGGAAGTGTGGTGGAATCCTAGAGGAAACCCCGTGATGTTGCGTGATGTGGAGGAAGGATCAGCAAAGTTGACGCCAGTGCATCTAGCCCTACTTCAGCGTTACACACTTGTGGGTCACAAAGGGCCCCGTGGGCATTCAGAACTCACCCATCATGCCCTCAATCTCTCACAGGCCTGAACATTTCAAGAATGACTTTAAGAGATTATATATATATATATATATATATATATATATTATAAAATATAAATTCAAGAAAAACAGTGTGAAGAATACCATGTGGAAAAATGTTGTGGGTTTTTATTTTTGTTTCTTTGTTGCTGTTGTTGTCGTTGTTATTTTATTGTTGGATCCTCACATTCCTTTTATGTGATGAACTGCAGTATTTTTCTGCTCTAGACAGAGAAGTCCAGGGGAGATGACAATGGTCCCATAGCTTGATGGTGTAGCAACTTGAACCAGTGTCGTGGGGCCCTTTTGGAAAATTAATGAGGCTCCCCACTGTAGGACGGGCTTTACTCTGGTGCTTTGACTACGTCTTCTGCTCCCATTTCTCCAGTCCCACCTACATTATCAGATAAACACAGCATGTTCCACAACATTTACTGACCCTATCTAGACCAATGGCAACATCACACTCCCTGTGGTAAACAATCAGATGTAAAAATGTAAATCATTTTGCAAAGTATTAAAAAACATGGTAGAACAATATGGTCTTGCCAGAATTTTAAATACTTTTTTAATTATATTTTTTTTAATGTAAAAAAAAGCTATCAAAGGTTTCTTCAGAGTAGTCACAATTTCCCTCATTTTCCAGTCATGTCCATGTCCATGCATGATCGTCCTTTGCTCTTTTTTTGCACTATAACCTCAGCTTGTTTAATTTATTTGGTACATTCACTCAAAATTAAGTTTAATTAACTCACCAATTTCAAACATAAGTTGAAACTATTTATGTTGCATAATGCAGGTGTAAAAACACAAAGCGGAGAGACTGACATCTTTTGCTGAGTAAAAGCAATGCTTTCAAGTTCCTGAGGAGTTTGTAAGCCACAACCCTATGGCTACATGAACAAATTCACTTCTCCTGGGTTATACTTTACTATACTGGGTTATACTACATTCAGCTTCTTAGTCACACCACTAGATGCCTACACAGTTTAGAAAGCTGTATGCAGTTGAGTGAACCAACTGTAAACTAGCTTCAACAATTGCCTTACAAACCTGTTTTTTCAACGTAAATTCATGCCTGTTCAATGAAATTAATTGCCTTTACAAACACATACTCATCACCCTCCTCTATTTACGCTCTACTCTCCATAGGGACTGAAAGGAAATACTGATTCAGTTTGCTTTTTGGAAGATATTTTGTGAATGTACTTTTAACTACATTTGCCAAAGACTTAGTTTGATATTTAATATTTTATTTACAGTATATGTATGCATAAATAAAGCAGTATTATCTTTTAAATAAGTAGTCAACACTGAACCTGTATCTCGTGACTTTTCTGCAGGCAAACAACATAATGAATATGGGTGTAATGAAAAAGGTGAAATTCAGCAATTCAAAATTCCATCAGTTGCAACAAAAAGCTGCTTTGTAGAATAATTTGTGAATAATGTGAAGACAATTCTTCTCTGTAAATAATATCACACACACCATTGCAGTATCATACTAATGTACTGGCTCCCCTTGTAGATATACAGACAGAAAAAAAACATGCATTACATTTGTGTCTTAATGTAATGTTGTGCTCTGAGGCGCAACTACTGTATAACCTGTGGCTACATATACTGCAGTAGCAGGTTACAGATGCTAACATCACATAGGTTGTCTTTGACATTTTATTTTGTTTTCATGATAATGTCATGATGATGTTTTATGTCACTATGCAATGAGTTAAATGGCTTTCTGTATCATCTTTTGTTGTTGGGCTCAAAATAAGTAATCCCCATGGAGAACAGCATAAAAATTAAGACATACAAAAGACCTCCAGTGTGAAATGGTTTCTCTCTACTAGTTTCGCTTTTGCTCCAAAAATGAAGATCTGATCAAACTGAAGTCCTTGGCAACAATCAAAGATATTGTCCTGTTTGCTGTTTGTAGATGTTGTGATAATTATGTTAATCCAAATTACAGTCATCTGTGCCTCCACGTATAGAAACACATCCGCACTTATTCCCAGTCACCCATCTCTCCTCCCTCCCTCCACTCTCTCAACCCAATATAACTCTTTAGAGTAAGGCATCCAAGATGAAGTTTACTTTAATCCTACACAAGCAAATACGTTATCTGGTACCAGGGTTAACTGTCATTGCCGAGGGCACCGGATAACAGAAACAGACTGCAGTCCTGCTCTTCAGGAGAATCCTCTACAAATTGCACTTGGGATTTGCCTATTTCTGTCTACATGTAGCTCGACGTATCTGAAAATGAAACTCTGGCGCAAAGGGCAAGCCACCATCATGGAATGGGTCTTCTGCTGTTGTAAAGATGATACAGGAGATGTGTCATGGACATAAAAAGGATTTCTGATGAAAATCTATACGGAAAGCCTTGTGGCCTCAATCATTGTTCTGTTTCAGTTATGTTCCAATTCTTTTTGTGCACATGAGAAATAAATTCTTTTATATGTCAGTCGTTGACTTGGTGTCCCCTCATTATTAACCCCATAAGAAAATGATTCAGAGTTCAAGGTTTCCGGGGAGCGCTCCTGCTGCTGGTGTATTGATGTTTGGTTTTATGAACAGTCAGGACTACAGGAGGCACTCATACGGGTTACAGTTCTAAAATATGAAATGTATGATGGCTGAAGAGTGCGTTGTTTGTGTGTATCGGTGTGTGGATGTCTGTAGAAATCCTCTATATTATGATTCCTGTTAAAAGTAGCACGTGTCTACAAGAAAAAGAACAATTGCATTATGTTAACACGTGTGTTTGTGTGTGTGGAGGACAGAGGGGGAAAGAAGGTAAAAAAAAAAAAAAAAGAAAGGGAGAGAAAAGAGGGTGAAACAAAGAAGGAGGACAGTTGGAAAGGCAGGAGAGCGTTGCCCCAGCTTCTGACTCCAGTATATTTAATGATGCATCGGTTTCATCCTGCTATACCACACTGCTGCTGCCTCACCTCCTCTCTACACTCTCTGAAACACACAAGCCCAGCCAGTTGTAATTCAATTTCCCTGCTTCCTCTGCCTATTGTTTATTTCATGGATCCCCCGTGAAGCATCAAAAGCTTCTGTTTCTGTCAGCCCCCTAACTGTCCTATGTGTTTGTCATTCAGGCCTTGTTAAAAGATAAAAAAAACCAACACACATACACACAAACGCTCTTTCCTCTCACAGCTGAGAATTCCCAGTGGTAAAATTATTCCATTTAGATGGGAACTTTTTTGTCACTACCCTGTCTAAATTGGCATATCTGGCTCTCTCGTAGAAACCAATAAACTGTGAACCCGGATGCATCTGTCAGTCAAGCTCATCTTTACTTTAGCGGGCCAGATGACAACAACAGGAGAAGAGACACACACCAGCAGAATGGGGCGCACTGATTGGCTCTCATCAGTTAGGCATTACGAAAAGCACCTGTCATCCTCGGGGCTTCTCAAACCCACACAGAGAGGCCCTGCCACGGGGGCCAATGGGCCTTGTGCAAGATTTACTCAAACACTTCACCCTCATTGTCAACTTGGCTTGGTGATGCCCTACAGCTAGGCCTCTTTGGCATGATTCATGTCTATTACTGATATATGAATATATGCAGTGAAACAAGCCCATTTTAAAGAGTTGCTAGATGGATGCAGTCTGAAGCAATCCCTTGCAAAGTTGAAGTCATATTCACATATCAATGTATTGCATTAAATTATATATATATATATATGGGGGGGGTTTAAACTGCACATTTTTATGATCTTGACTTCTTAAGTGTAAATTAAATTGATGGTTGTTATCAGTGACAGAAAGTAACTAATTTTATTTGTACAATTTTGAGGTACTTGTGCTTTACTTGACTATTTTTCTTTTATGCTACTCATACTTATACTCCACTATATTTCATAGGGAAGATTGGACTCCACTACATTTATCTGATAGCGTATCTCTTCCATTAAAAAAACCTGATAGGCTTCTAAAAATATAATACAAAACCAAAATTATACTGTGGAATCTACCTGTGGAATCTTGTCATAGGTTTCACATGTTCTGCATTGTTAGAAGTAGTACCAACAAAGGGATTTCCCCTCTAAAACTTCTCAGATGGTCCCATTTAAATAACTTCAAGGCCCAAAGAGATCAAATAATATTTCACAAAAACAAAGATGAATGTATGCTGCAGAGCTTTGATTTCTCTTCGTTCCTTTCTTCTTCTCTCCAAGATTTATCTTTTGACCCTTTAAATTGTGAACCACTGGACTAAATCACCAAACAGTATGTAAAGTAGTGAAATTGGCTGCACCCGGACCAGCTACAATTGTAAAAAACAACTTGCACTGATGCATTATTATTAACAGCCACAGGGGTCAAGTAGTACTCATACTCATCTTTTGCTAAGCTTTTAAATGCAGGACTTTTACTTATATCTGAGTATTTTTATATATTGTATTGATACTTTTTAAAGTAAAGGTTTTTAAGTACTTATTCCACCGGTGGTGGACAAGTGAACAGAATAAACCCTGACAAAATACAATGTGTAAATACCTTGATTACAATATATAATCGTTTCTCTTTGCATAAACATCCATGATATGACTAGAGAGCAAGACTGGATGAAGTTCGTGGTGTGATATGAGTGCAGTATTGTTCAGAGACAAGGAGCGGTGGTGGTCTCGCAGTGACGTCCTGTCATCTGCCTGCATGGGAGCCTGTCATCAGCCTCATCATGTGGCTGTCATAGTTGATGTTGGCTAGGGGAGAGGCCAACCCTGCTGTGTCAATCAACGAGCCCTCATTAGAAGCAGCTTTAATTAGTGGCTGCACGGGTGCAGTATTGTTCACAACACCGCCTTCGTTAACTCTGTTAATCCCAAATGAATTTGGGTTGAGAAGAAGCAGTCCTTCGGCCCAGACTAATGTGAAGTTACTTTATGTGTTGCTGGTTTATATCTTAAAAGTAAATATGTTGGTCTTAAATAGATATAAATGTCTTAAAGCTGCCATTAAGATGCAACTGTATGTTTATTATCCTGGTCCAAAGATGAAAACTAGAAAAATTATATAAATTAATTATAAATAAATAATTTGTGAAATTGTTCATGTGAAAATAAATCCTCATCTCATATCAAGATAATTTCAGTGTGGCAGGGGAGTTAAAGAGTTCAAGCCCGGTCTCTGATGATCCTGATCGTGACAGAACAATGATTATGAGGTTATTTTCACTGTCGGCGGGTGAGACCATCCAGGCGACAAGAACATGACTTTGTGATGTTTGTAATGAGTGAGCATTGATTGACTCAACACAGCCTAAAGAGGTTTCCTCCATGTTCAAGCTCAAAGGATGCTCTGGCTCTGTGTGTATCCTGTACTGTAGCATACTTTGCAATTAGAATAATGAGCAGTCACAGAGCTGTCTGGAGAAATGCAATTGCTGGGTTTCTCAACCCAGGCCTCATCTGCCAACTATATGCTATTACACCATTCCCATCTCAGTTATCAGTGCGGAGCCATTCCCCTTCAGGAGCTGAATTATCATGTTGAATGGTCATTGTGCAACACATTGTGTAATTAAGCACTAAATATGCCTCGCTACCTGATTATGTCACTCTTCAAAAGGGCTGAGGAGCTGTGGGGTGAGGGATGGTGTTCCTGTGTGTGCACATCAAGTGGAGAGGAGGGATTTGAGGTTGGGTAGGAAGTGAACAAAAGGCCCAAATTTGTAAAATGGGGTAGCACTGACCTGCATGCCCTCTTCAAGCTGAGAGTGGGTCTTCTGTCTGACAGAAGCCCAGACTGAGGGGGGGTTGATTTGTTTGAGTCCTAACTGTTTTGGTAAAACAGTGCAATAAGAGCATCCAGCCTTCTGGTGCTCCAGTAGGACAGAGGAAAATGACGAGACGAGGCAAAGAGGGGCGAAAGAAAAGTGGGATGCCACAATCACCAACCCCCACCACCTCTGACTGGCTCCCCACACCACATCACCCCTCCACAACACACACACACAGACACACTCACACACACACACTCCCAACGCCCCCCCTCCCCCCTTCCCAACACCCAGTCACTGTCAGGCCAAACACATGATGAATTGCCCTGTCAACAGAATTCATTCAGGGACCAATTAATTCAGCAGAAATGAACTAGAGCCATCAGTCGCTGAAAAACTCAGTGCAAAGAGAGCAAAGTAGCCCCACTTCAGAAAATGAGGAAGCAAGGGAGGGAACAAGGGAGAGAGGGGTGAGTGTGGTGGAGACGAGAGGGCAGCAAAAGAGAGAGGGAGAAAGAAAGGGAGAGGGAGAGAGAGAGCGAGGTGGAAGTTAGTCTGACAGAAATTGGTCATTTAATGCTTTAGCGCACTGGAGACAGCCCCTGTCATAGACGAAGGCATGGCAGGGGCTCCCCTGGTATTTTATTTATTAATTATCCTATGCAGCAAGGGGCCTTTAACTGTCTCAGTCCAGCCCTGTCAGCCCGACTCCCTGTCATTTTCTCTCCACAAACAGATCCTTTAACACTGTGCTCCAGGTTAATGGAGACAAAGCCAATATCCAACCAACCTTGCCTTCTCCCCCAAATACAGTATTCATCTGTACCTTATTCAGGTAATTATGTCTCAGACGATCTCTTGAATATGTCGTTGGGATGCTAATAAACCACTTTAGAGCTGGCGTGCAGAACACGTCTGACCTTTTCAACTCACTGCTTCATGGTGGCTATGCCTCCCGAGGAGAACAGCAATTATTTACACCTTATTGGGAGCTGCCCGTCACTGAGAATAAATAAACACAATCCCAAATAATTTAATGATGGCTGCATATATTAATAAGGAAATAACAGAGACAAACTTGCGCTTATTTCCTCATTATTGACTGTTGATATGTAACATCAATGTGAAATCTTTGTTGATAAAAGAAATGCTTTGCCAAGTAGAGCTACCTGTCAGGGGGCATTAAACTCACATAACTCAAACATGTTGTCACCTTCAATGCTCCATCTCTGTTTCCTTAACAGTGTCGACAAAATTCAACAGAACAATGCTTGCCAGAAGCTGTGTTTTTTGGCGGTGACAAATTAGCACTGTGAAGGGCGATATCAACACCAGCTAATTAAGGTGTCGTGTGATTTTGGGCTCCAGATCAAGAATCTGCTGATTCATCCCACGGGTGATTATGATGTCCATATGGTCTACGTACAGCGAGCTACACAGGGAAACACTATCAGCCCGCTGCAGTACTTGCTTTGCCAAAGGTTTGATCTTGTCTTTTGTGGCGGTGTTGGGTGATGTTTATCCAGGTTCTGAATTATTAACGGCATCTTTTCTTTAAGCCCAGGATCCTCTAGTGGAAAACACGGCATGAGGGGCAGCTGGGAGGCTGCCTGCAACTGGCTACCCCTCTTCTTTGACATCAGGAAGTGAAATTCAACACTGTTTCCACTCGTCGTTCATTGATGGGCTTGTGTACCTTGGATGCCCCCTTCTTGGTGTCACTTGGCTTAAGGAATTATCACACCTCATGCAACATAAAGGTGATTTTAGGATATGTTTTTGGTGGCTTTAGTGTCATGTATTGTGTATTTATATCCTGACTATCACAAAACTGATCACAGATATGAATACTCCTTACATTTCTTGTGGCCAAATGATGAGTTATTGCTCCAGTGACTCCAGGGGCTAATAAATTTGTTTCTTTTCCTTTCTCTCTTTCTCATTCCTCTCAATTCAGACCTTTACTGTAGTGCTAAGCACAGTGAAAATACACCTAATAGACAACACGGGCACACAAGCCAAGTGAACCTGACAAATGGAACAGAAAAGCTAACAGAGAAGAAAGAGGTGCTTAGGCCAACTGTCACAAGTAATGTGCTTTCCTGATTTCTGTTTACTCACCATGCTTGAAACTTGACTTGTTTTCCTGCAGCTTACTGAAGAGATTCTGTCTGTGAGTCAGCGGGATGTCAGTGTGTCTCGCGAGCAAAATCGTTGATTTCACACCAAATGTGGATTGTGGAAAAAGTTACCAAGTGCAGCTTTTGAAAGTACAATAACATGGACAACTAGATAAAGTATTTTTTTCTATTTAACATGTTATATTTAACCAAAAGGGCTGTCATGTTTAGATTCAGCTAGAGGACAGCTTATTTTTTACTACTGTAACTCTAATGCACATCCTGGCTCAACTGCCTCAACCAATGGATGTTTGTGATGTCAGAGTACCTTGCTGCAGAGGCCCACAAAATTTAAAATAAAGTAAAATAGATTGGCTGTGCAAGCAAATGTGGAAGTGCCTTAAACCTGCATTCTTTTAAATGGCCAACAGGGGGCGACTCCACTGGTTGCAAAAATAAGTGTATAGAAGTCAAAAAAAAATTACCCTCCTTATCACTTGATATATTACCTAAGTAAACACAGTCCTAATGGGTTTATGGTCTCAATCTTTAATACAGAATGGTGTTAAATTTTTTAATTATGGTCAAATTTAGAGTAAAGTAGAAGATAAAGCAGGTTATGCTTTAGGGTGTGGCTACGCAATGCGTTTCCCTCACTAGCGTCACCCTCTCGTTACGCCTCTCGTCATATGGTCACTTTGGCGACGGCCAAAATGCCCATAAACCAATGGGGGACATCACTACGTGTACTTGGCAATGTCCACTGCTTTTATATAGTCTGTGGAAAAGAGGCGCAAATTACAAAGTGAGACCAACATGAAAGTTTTACTTATTAGTTTGAACTAGTTTGTTACTAAAGTTTTATTATTATGATGATATTAAAATACATATCTATATTTTTTTAAATTAGCATTTTTCCACAATGGAAGTACGGTAACATTAGCTTGCACAGGTGAGCTAAGAGTTAGCCAGAGCCACCAGTGATGAGCACTGCTGTTTTTCTGGCTCAAATTAAAGCAATCTGAAAGTAATAGATGTAGATGTAAATTCAAATAATATTTGACTCAAAAAGGCATTTGATTTATTTTCATATTTAAAGGGCACTAGCAAAATATGTAGCTTTAGCTAAGAAAGCATAAACTCCAATATTGATTAGGGTGATACATTCAGCAATTTTATGGGTAATGCGGAGGCAATTCCTAGAGTACTGTTGAACATCAGAAGTTCTCCATAATGTTGCTTTGTTAGGGATTAGGGATGTTTGTATCAGGGAACACAGTCTCCTCTGCCTCTCAACAAACTCCCATGCTACTGCAATAGACAACATGGAAAGACTCTCATTTGTCTCCATATAAAGTGTAAGGAATTAGAAGAGTAGAAGGACGGGACTGAAACCTACAAAAAGAAACAGAACAGAGAGGCTATGTGCTGTAGAATATAATTAATTAAATAAGACTAATTAGGAACACGAGAGCAGGTGCCAGGCTATGAGCTGACAGGGAAGACAGCGAGACAACATGCCAGCACAAAAAAGCACAGCTACACACACATATGCAAGTGCACAACCAAACACACACACACACACATATGCACACAAACACACAGCTGCAGTTATGAGGGTGTATCGTGACAGGCCCGGGGACAAAACAACTTTCTGCGTTTTGTCATGTGAAACCCCGTAGGAATACTCATGACAGGAAGCAGAGACCCAGGCACTGTGGGGGTCTTTTGCCTTTGTCTCGCACACATTCTCTTTATTATTTTGTTCTGCAATGGTGGAAGGAAGTTTGCACAAGCCAAAGATTTCTCTCCCCTCATTATTTCAGCACTTGCACAAGACTGCAAGCAGTGTAAATAAATATGGTGCATTATACTACATTTAATAATTTCCTATAGAATTATCCATCCATTGTCAACCGCTTATCCTGCAAACACACCCTGGAGAGGTCGCCAGTCCATCGCAGGGCCACACATAGACAAACAACCACTCACACTCACATCCACACCTAAGCACAATTTTAGAGACACCAATTAACCTAGTCAGCATGTCTTTGGATGGTGGGAGGAAGCCAAAGCACCCGGAGAGAACCCACATGGAGAACAGGCAAACTCCACACAGAAAGGCTGGGGCAACCAGGGTTTGAATCCACGACCTTCTTGCTGTGAGGCGACAGTGCTAACCACTGCAATACCGCGCCACCCCTCTATAATGATAATAATGACATTTTTTCACCACTGTGTTCTGCAAAGATGAAAACAGCTTGTACTTCCTCTCACTGGTCTTGACAATGAGGTCAAGTGCTTCTTTGCACAGTACCACAAATAAAAATGTCAGTTCCCACCAACTGGAAACTCATTTCTGTGTCCAGCTCGTAATGCCTCCAAAGCAACTTATTGTCAGTTTTACCGAGTGAACTTCTGCATTGTACTGTGAAACCCAGAGACATATACACCACCCAGTGTTTCGTGGGCCTCTTTACCATTTTTGCTGTAACTTCCCATGAACAACATTTCATTCATATTTTATTCAGCTACAGGTTACAAACATGGCATGCTATGACACTAATGAAGTTCCCTAAGCATAAACTGTCTATGATGGATGGAAAACCTGACTGACTTCCTCAGCTGGAGTCAAATGGCTTGAAAATATTCACAATGGATTAAGGGGATTTAATAAACCACACTTTTTAAAAAGACTTCCATGTGGAAATCAATGATTTCCAAAGCTTAGACAAAGTAAAAATAAATAAAATTCTTCTCTTTTTGATGTTAGAATTAATAATAGTAGAATAGAAATTGAAACCATTTTGACTGAAAGAACATGATGAAACCTTAAACCTTTCTGCGGTCAATCACAGTCAAACACCAAGGATCTATACCTAACTTTCTTTCTGGGAAACACACAACACAACAGCATTTTGAAGGCTACGTGGTCCTGCAGCCAAGACTCTGCGAAGCGGACAGCTCAATATCTAGCCTTAGTGCGGCTTGTCAATGCAACACCAAACTCAAGACAGAGAGAGATGGGGGGTGGGTGTGGGGAAGGCTTTTTTAATTATCTGTGGTTGGGTCGGACTGTGCATCATCATTAGAGAGACTAAATAGCAGTGGTCACTGACTCAGGTAGTGGTAAACGGCACAATTAACAAGCTGAGGAGGGAGAACTGTATTCAATTTGAAAGCCTTCTCTCCTAATCCATCTCCAGTGATCAGCAGTGCTGCTGAGCTACGCCCTTTTACATTCAATTACATTAATCAGGTTATTACCCAGCAAAAAGTCAACATTTTAATCAAGAACTGGCAAAGTAGGGCAGGACATTATACCTAGACAGGCCCCAGTGACAGCCAGAAGAAGGGAGTGATGATATTCTAGTGAAGATCATCTTTTACTCATGGAAAACGGCACAGCATGGAAAGGTTTGGAAATTCTGGATGCATATATTTTGTGATTCACCTAAATGTATCTGTCATCATGTCTATGTTTGTGCAAGTCTAAATTAATCTCTTCTTTTAGTGGGAACTTAATGTGTACAGCACATGTCAAGAATTCTGGCACTTTTTGGTGGGTTTTTTGTGCGCCTCTAGGCTGCAAATCCTTTCGCATATAATCCTTGCAGGGGTGTTGTTAGCACAGCAGGTGTGTAAGAAATGTAAAAACACAGCTGCAGGGTTCACATCCCAGTAACCATCCTGATAGTCTTAAAATCCTTTGACACGCTCTTTATGGAAACTCTGGAAATACGTTCTCTAACACAAACCATTATTCATATATATATGGAAACAACTTGTCTAAATGTATGTAGAGCTATCCACTGTGGTCAGGTAGGGGATTATTTCATTCACAGCAGAAAAAAAGCCAATTTATATGAATATGTGCTTACTGCACAACCAGTTCAAGTTGACTTTGCTGACTGATTGCTGACTGCACACACAAAGTGAATCTAATTTAGTAGAACCTCTGGCTAAGCAGTAGTTTCTCGCCCATTTTCTCCTACTAGCAGGGAAGAAATCAATTCTTGGACATCTATGACATTCAGGAGATGCTTGTCTTGTTTTTTTATTTTATTTTTTATTTCCACGCTTCTTTTTGCATTTTGGCTTGTTAGGAGTTCTGTGATGGCTTTCCTGAGAATTGGGTTCTGATTAATGGAGGGAAATTCTAGTTGTTCACCCCATAATGAGAGAAGACAGAGGTGAAAACAGCTCAATAGGAGAGATAACCACTCTTTGATCCAAACGGTCATGCAGAACCCTAGACTCGCTGCATCGTCAGAAAGTGGACTGTCAAGCTCCTCGCTTTAAAGCTCTCATCATAAACTTTGAAAGGGACAAAGAAGCTTTAAGATATATTTGTTTTTTTTAATTATAATGTAAAACTAAGCTGATTTGAGTTGAAGTTTGTCTTTTGTTAATAATATAGTTTGCAAATGATAGCAAACTGTCTGCCCTTTGAGCGTATTGTTTCCAGATCACAGCCTGCAGACAATTGCAATATAATAATTGACTTCCTACACTCAGTTACACACACAAACAGCAACTCAGCGATATGGTATCTTCACACATTTTCAAAATATTAAACTGTCTAAGTGCCATTTCTGAATCCCCACTAACAAGACCCATCTCAACTTAAGATGTCTTGTTAAATTGAGACCTTGTTCCCCAGTGGACTTAAATGTAAAACATATCTCTACCCTTGACAAGCAATGTTAATCCATTTAGTGTAACGAACTAACATGTCCCTAATTAAAATATGCCTTTTAATGATACATACTGACATCTTGGAAAACACTGTCACGCTTCCCTCCTTTAATACAGGAATATGCTAATTGCTTCAGTAACACTAGTGTTCAAATCCCAGGGCTGCCACCACTTCCTGAGGGAGTTGGTGTGTCAAAAAAGGAGCCCCTTAAACGTATTGTTTCTTGAAGACTGTTTTGTCCAGCAGAAAATGTTAGGGAACTTCAGGGACTGACACTGTTGATTTTCATTCATTTATAGACATTCAATTTACTATTCAGGAACACTCTACACCCCTTCAGTCCACTGCTTCACTTATAGGTGCTGGAGGACTGAGAGCATCAAGCTTCCCCATCCCTTCCCATGGCAGCTCATTTAAAACAAATCAGGCTGATTGCTGAATTGCTGAGCTCACAAGGCCTAGGTGATAAAGCAATTAAAGCAATCTAATTTTTTGGTAGTAGTAGGTTATTAACTATATACAATGAAATCCTTTACCCCTTGGTTTTATCCACATTTGATTTTTGTTTCCTGATGTGAGAGGCTGGTCGTTTGATGGACAGTGAGGGACATGTTCATGTGGGTGGGGTCTGCAGCCCTTCTGTGACAGGGACCCTGGATGAGAGTAGGGCTTTATAGTTAATAGGCTCTCTCTGGACAGATGAGGTCCATTAGGATGTTAATTTAAAACTGAATAGAGTATATAGAGAGAGAAAAAGAGACAGAGAGAGGGCTAAGCACAACCACACACTTCATGGAAAAGGGAAAATACAGCATCAAATATTTATTTTTCAATGAAGCAATGCTGCTAATTAAGCACGTAATAATTAAATACCCACAGATCCAGAGGAGCCATTTAAGCAGATTCTCACAAATGACCAAATGAAAACAACAAACAAGGAAGCCTGCTCCAGACCAAGCACAACTGAACCCTATCACTTCCCATCCATGAGGCCAATTCTTAAACATTGAGGCATTGTTCAGATGCATGAACAGCAGCCCCAGCCTCCCAATTTCCACTCCCCACCCCCTGAATCTGATCCGGACCCATTGGTGTGTGGATAATGAAGGGGTTACCAGGAGCTGGGAGAGGCCCAGTAATTCCCCACACCGGGGGAGTGGGTTTTTGGGTGGTGTTTGGATGAGTACCCCTGCTCCGTGATGCATGCACTCATGTGAGCTTGTGACAGCCTTTACCAATCCAAGGCCAGACATAGAAGCTGCATGTATTATATAGAGATACAGTACAGAACCCAACTTCAAACATTTTATTGCTACAGAAATTCTTTTTTTCCATACAAATGGAGCTCATGCTGTATAGATTATTGTTTGTATTGCTTTGATCTTCTATATTTATTAGAAAGAGTTGTTGTAGTCATCATTCAAATTGTTGCATGCATTTCAGTTACTGTGCAGCATTTGGCATTTGTGCCGCAGATGGATTTGTTTCTATTTGATGGCTCAAATAACTGATAACAACATAAACATGAAAGTTTAATTAAAGACATATAAAAAAAAAAATCACAGTCCCTCACGTCATGCTGAGTTCATCATCCTCTTTTTTCAGTAGATGTGGGAGTAACCCAGCTCAATCTAAGGTCACAAAAATTAACATATCATCTGGCAAAATGGTTAGCCAATGTGTGGGCGTCTCCCTGAGGGGGGTCACCTTAAACATCAGTGTTAAGGCACCAAGAGACCCCCACATACTCCAGGGTTAAGTATCCTCACTTCATTATGATAAAGATGTTAACAACTACAAAACCTAGCAACGCTGTCAATAGACATTGAGTCCTGGCTCTATCCAGCCTGAATCGCCCTCTCTCAGGACCCGGCATGAGCCTTCATCCATCATCTGAATACTCCAGGCCAGAATCATTGCCGATCATTATAGTAACAGAGAGAGAGTCCTGATGATTGGCCATGATTGTTAGATCACAGGCATCTGAGGGGTGATCCATCACGCTGGGTGGCACGCTAACACCTCTGTGTGATAGGGTTCACCTCAGGGGTCAGGGCTAGGTCATCGAAAAGAGAGCCTCTCCACAGAGAATACCTCCAACATTCTCAGTTACCTACCAAAGGCTCCCAAAGTGCAAGGTAAAATCATAATCATTTCCCGTTTGATTAGGCTTGTTTAGCATTAGTAATCAGTAACAAAATATTGATTTTTGACAGTTCAGATATTAATACAAGGCAAATCCTGAGATAAACTGAATTCTTTGCTATCACTTTTACATCAGAAGTACTCTCTCTGTTTCACAACGCAAGATGAGCCACTGACCTCATCCGACTTGTTTCTCAAAACTGGTGCAACACAACACAGTAACCCCAGGCTATGTGTTGTCATCCAAATGAGATAAGTTTATTTTCCCTAGACAAGCATTTGTTCCATCAGCCTGTAGGGTCGCAGACCACACTAAGAAACAGTGGGGAGTCCTTTTCAGCACCTGCAGCTCTACGAGGTGGCCCGCTAGCGAGGAAAGGCTTTGGCCGCTGCCCAAATATCTGCCTGCACCTTCTGTGCAAACGCACCAGCCTTAGGAAACCAGGAGGCAGCAATATTGTGGAACAAATGTCCTCTAATCTCAGCCTGCTGGTCTGGGGTCCTGGGTGGGGCCTCCTCGCTGTCCCATCCAAACACTTTGCCTATTTGCTTTTAAAGTCTGATCACACAGGACAGTGTTATTGGTATGTTAACAGGACATGCCTACAGAGGAGTCCCAGCAGCATCAAAATCCACCTGCTCCACCTGTATGTGACCTTTTATAGTGACCTGCAGAAATACATTTATACCAGTAGATGAGGAATCTAAAATTGTTGACTTGAACTCATAATAGATCATTAGTATATCGTTACACCAAATTATTTAATGGCAGTAATACGTCACACTTGTTGACATCACATAATAAATAAGTTGCCTTTACAAAACATAAGTATATCTTTCCATCAAAATGTATCTTTGCAAATCCTTGAAACTGTTGAATTTGAATTAGAGAGGGTAATTCTTCAGTCAATAAAGTTAAAAATACTATTTTTGTGAGGAAATGTGGAATTGCCATCTTTTACAAGAGTTTGTATCCGAGCATTTACAGATTTTCAGCTTTAACTTATCATAATCGCTCATCAAAGTCATCCACTGTGAACCCGATGTCATTGTCAGCTGTTGTAAAGTTTCTAAACACATTGTTTTACTGAACAACAATGCTCACTGTTCTTATAAACAATAAGGTGCGATTAAAAACACATCCAATTATACATGTTGATTTACATGTTCCTACATTTACATAAATGTGAAAATTCTACTCAGTGGATTTTTGTGTCCTCTGTACGTTCACCCTGAGAGAGATGCATGCTGGGCAAGCAAGGCCAATCAATGACTTTCGGGGGTGTTATAGTGACATCTCATGTATCATTACAAGCCAAGTCCATGCCAGCTCTTTTTATACATCATGCTGATTCATCATTGGAAATAAGGAAATTAGCTTAAACTCTAAACCAATATGTTCATAGTGTCTTTATTATTACGTCTGGCAGTTCAAGACTGAAATATGATACAATATTAACAATGCATAGTTTTGAGCAACCACTACAGTCTCCTGTTACAGGACTTCATGGGTTTATATCTATTTATTATGCTAGCATCTACCTTTACTTTTACACTAGTAAGATTATGGAATTGCTAGACATTCCCTCTATTAGATGTTATGTTATGTTATGTTATGTTTTTCAAGTGGTCAGTCAGAGGTGCTGCTGTAGGTGTTCCTTTATAATTATGAACAGTCACAGTTTTTTAAGAGCATTAAAATTATTGTTATGTTGTTATGAATAGAGAGCATTATGTGATCATATTAAAATTGACAACATCAGTTCAGCATAAGAAATTGCTTGCTCCAAGCAAATATTGTCTTGACATAGTTAGAACATGGCTTTTCACAAGAAAATGTGAATTATACCCATAATGTCCAGTGATGCTGAGTGGCCTTTTAGGCCTTTGCTCCTCATTAGTTTCTGAATGAAAGAAACAAACTATTATGACCATAAGATATTACCTTGGTACACATATTTATTCTTATATATTATATCTGTTTGCAAGCACAGTTTTTACAGCCAATATAAACCACTGCAAGAAGTGCTTTACCAGTAATGTCTGGTAAATGACTTGAAGCAAGCTACGATGCTGGTGAGCCTGTGTTACTATATGTGTATTATTTTTTAACAATCTCGGCCTGTAATTAAAAGATTAGTAGATGGTTTCCATTCTAAAGACATAAATATCCTGTTTGGTCCTGGGTCATTTTATCTCTCACTATATGATTTTTAGTTCACCATCTTTTATACTTTAAAATAATTACATATAATTGATACAGTTTAAGACAAATGTGAATTATGCTGGCTTTGGAAATAAATGATCCTGTAGTATTCATACATTTTAAAACTGCAGTTTCCTGCATACAAAGCAAATTCCAGTCCATTCAATCAGTGAAAAAGACCTGTGTCTTTTGTAGCCTGGCACACAAGAAGTTGTCCTGTGGAGTGTGTTATTGGAAAATAGTATTTGAAATTATTTTCCTGATCACTGGTTTATCTCTTGGAATTCTTCCACCTCCAGTGAAAAGTTCTGCAATTTGAGCAAAACAAACAGAAATGCAGTCATCTACAGTGACTGAAATTTATTTTTACTGTTCCAAAAACTGACTTTCCATTTTCCATAATCAGTTCTAATAGATAACAATTAAACCTTAGAGTGCATGAAAAGAAAAGAGTTTTCTGCTTTCAGATTTATTATTCATGTTGTTCAGTGTTCACTTTTTAGTTCAGTTACTTGGAGAGGAGAATATAAAGGGCCAGGGAAAAACATTAACTGATACCGTATACAATTCATATACACATATGTAGGTGTATGTATATGTTTACTTACTATAGTGGCTGAGCAGTCGAGTTGGGGCGGGGGGGCTAGTGGTGAGTGTATCTATGGCAACGGTGTGGTCCCCAGCTGTCATGGAGAAGAAGAAGATGGGTGCCATGAGCGAGGAGACCACTTAACCTCAGCTGCTCCTCAGCTTAGGGGAGTCAAGATGCTGCTGAAACCCTTACAGAATGTCACTTAATATGTAAACAATAAACCCCCCCTCCCCCTGTCCCACCAGACAAAAGATTACTTCAAACCAGCCAGAAAAAAAACATATATATATATAGAGAGAGAGAGAGAGAGATAGGCTCATCTTCCTAGAAGTGGAGTTCAGTATCAGGAGCTCCAATACAGCAGATGGAATGTTTAGGGGTTCAAGAGAGGGGGGAAACTGGCAAAAGCTAATTAGATCTGGTTTAACTGGAGAATTGCTTTAATTGTTAACTGTTAACATCTGATAGAGGGATGCCATTCTGCAGCAGATTTTTAACTCTGCTGTAACCATCTGCTAGAGTTATATCGAACTACACAGAATGAATACAAAACAAACAGGTGCAAATTAGTAAGCATTAGTATGTTATCTATGGAGGTTTCTTGTAGTTGGAATCCATCCATTCTTCTTCTTCTTCGTCAACCGCTTATCCTGCATGCAGGGTTGCGGGGGCAGTTGAAATCTTCATAGAAATTACATTTAGGGTACATTACTAATTTGCAGCAAATGATATGAGTGATATATGATGGCGGGAGAATTACAGTTTTAGTCAATATAAAAACTGTTAGTCAACATTATGAGTAAATGTTTTTAATGATTGTGTATTTGCCCAGTCATAAAATGTTCATACAGAATATATTTGCAAAATGTTCAGTGACAACTTGTAGGTCAGTGACAAAATTTTGTTTTCCTACATTATTTAACGTTATGTTTAGATTGTTTAGCAAGGGATTTTTATTCAGGGATTTGGTGATTGTAGTACCAAGTAAGTTAGAGATACTATTGGACAGAGACCGCAAACTCATTTGGGTCACAATGTTCAGGCCTGCAACTAACAATTATTTTTAATATTGATTCATCTGATGATTGTTTTCTTGAGTAATTGTTAAGTCTTTAAAATGTGAGAAATGAGTGAACCACAATTTCACAAAACCCAAAGTGATGTTTTTAGATTACTTATTTCAAACCAACATTCCAAAAGCAAAATATATTAAATTCACAGCTCAGATAAAAGCAGCCAATGTTCATATTTGAGAAATTGGTACCGGAGAATATTTGCTAAAAATGATTTACGTGGTTAACTGATTAACAAAACAGCTGCTATTTGATTTTCTATCAATCAACTAATAAATGAAACGACTAACTGTTTTAGCTCTAATAATGTTATTAAAAGTTATTCACTGTATTATTAAATATATTACTATTATATTTATGTGCATGTGTGTTCCAGGGAAATAAAGTCAGAAACGTTTGTTTCCTGCACCAGTTTTAGTTCATTGTCCATTCAAATTCCAAACCTTAAAATACCCCAATATGAAAGAAAAACAATAGCAAGATGACAAAAAAGAATCTTGAAACTCCTCTGTACTTTAGTATGGAGGGCTAAATCATAGCGTATCCCCTCTACATCTGTACCATCACCGAACAGCCTTTGAGCAACATTGTACCTCTAGAAATCAAAAATATGTAAGACCAGTTCCATATCCCTTTATCGCACCTGCCGTTCCAAAAGGGAATTATTTGGGGTTCATCAGCTGACAAGTTTGGACTGACGGACTTGAGGTTGGGTGGGAGGGCGGTGGGTGATGGAGAGAGGGAGGGAGCGGTGGGTCTGACAGGGTGTCGTCGTGGCTGTGACACGTATTGCTGGTGACAGAGGTTAGGGGGTCAGGCGGGAAGGTCTGTTGTTGTGAAGGGGAAGCGGAATGCATTGTTCAGCCCTCGCTCCCTCCCTGACTGCGCAGCGATGGCCTAATCAGCATTGTCGCCACTGCCCAACACAGACAGCACAAGCTCATTCTGTGTTTTCTCCTTTATTTACCATTGTCTCTTTGTCTGTTCCTGTCTCCACATTTGTCTCTACCATTGGTGACTCTTCTCTCTCATCCCAAATCTCCCCCTCATCTTCCTCCTGCAAGCAGTCTCTTTCTTCCAGGCTCTCCTTTTAACATTTTTCCTTTTTTTTGCCCCCTCTCTCCACATTTTTCTAAGCTTATCCCTCTGGCGTACACATCTCCTTCTGGCTTTCTGTACGTGCATGCATTTGTGTGCGTGAGTGTGTCTTTGCCTCAGGCCATCCCATAGGAGGCTTCACAGGCCAAATGAGGTGTAAGTCTATTAAAAAGACAGTAGAGTCCCAGCATGGCGTGTCATTCAGGTGCAGTTAATTTCCACTCAGTAGATGTGTTGCAGAAGTGAGCACAGGGAGACTGACAGATCAGCATCAACACGTCTACCATCATCCTGCCTCTCTTAGCAGCCTTAGGTGAACTTTTAAGGCCTTTCTATGCTTAAGCTATAGCAGTTACTGAGGTTTATGTTACAAAAACATCCTACCGCACTGATCACAAATCTGAGGTCTGATCGGAATTCCAAACACTGTCAAAGTTCCCACAAATTCAGAGAATGATTGATCGGTACTGCATCTCTCTGCAGTTGATTTGCAATGGAGATTCTGTTGATGACCAGTGGAAACCGGACAAAACAAGCATGTTTGTAGGCTACACAGAGCCTGCTGTTAGTGTATAAATGCCACAAAATCCCATGAAAGGACAGATTAAACAGGCCTGTTTATTCATATGAAGATGACAAATGTAGTAAGCTGGAGGAAAACGAAAGGCTCGGAGGACACACTATTCATTATAAGAGCGCCTGTGGGTCATCGTGTTTTTATCTAAATCAGGTCCCAGCCCATTTTCCAAACCACACCACCAGGCTAGACGCATGAGTTTCTGCTTAACCTACTTCAGGTTCAATCCATGTGCCACTTGCACCCATAAAGAACGTGAGCACAGAAATATGCTGATGACCTGCACCCCCCCCCCCCAAAAAAAGACAAAAGAAATTGCATTATTTTAATTAGATTTAAATTATAATCAGAAACTGCTGTGAGTAGGTCTAAGCAGTGTGTGTATTGGGAGCAAACTGACATGAGAACAGCGTAACCAGAGTCTGTCAAAGCTAATTACAGGTGATTCTGAGTGTAGCTTGCACTGCTGAAAAATTTAATTTGCTATTGATTTGATACTTAAATGGTCTACATCTATTCTTATCATTACAACATGGGAGCAGGGCCTGCCAACACACAAAGACCACGGACTCTTCTCAGGGTGACTCTAAAAGGCTGTAAGAGAGTTTAAATACTCAGCACCAAATGAATTCCCAGGATCCCACTTTGCTAAGTCACATATGCGGGGCCTTTATTCAAATGCAAAGCAATATGATGTGAATATTATGTTTAACATACGGATAAATACACACTTTAATATACAACCTTGTGTAGGAATGTGCCGGAGGTTATAGAACCTGAACTTAGGCCTAAAAACAATCCTGTTTAGACACATTTGTATGCAGATCCCAGCTCTATTACTTGGCAAAAATAGTTTCTTGCAAATATTTCTTTTAGGACTCATGCACATCAAGTATCAGTGAAAAGAACTGATTTGATCCATTTTGTAGTCATGGAACCTTCAATGTCACTCAACATTTACATGCACTTTAGTATTCTGGTTTATCCCAGATTTGATCTTAATCAGGATGTAAGTTTTACATGTAACAAAACTTCATGAATGTCTCTGTATGTGATCATCTTGTCTGCATGCAGGTAGGTGTGACTGATTCCTGGACATCTCAGCTACAGGATGCATACAGTTTGGTTTTTCACTTTGGTAGGTTTAGCTTCTCCATCTGATCACTAGTATTTAAACAAAAGCTACGATACAATGTTAGCAGACTCATTTCAGCATCTATTTCTGCTTTGACTAACCCTTTATACAAAGGCTAGACGGGTTTATTGAAATAAGACAGACGTGGCTCCAAAAGAATAATTCATTTATTGATAATTGGTAACTGGAAGTGCCTGAAGAGAGGATGGTCAATAATACAACTAATCAAGTTACAATGGAATATAAAAGTATAACAATTTTAACACACTCCCAGTTATAACTATTATTGAACCAAAAGAAAAAAAAGGCAGGGGTGGCCAGGTCCAGTTCTGGAGAGGCAAACTAAGGGTGTACTCCAGGGGTGCACCAACTTACCCATCGCATGTGCCCACTGCAATCAATAGTCACTGCAAACTGGTTCACTGCAAATCGAGTTACCACCAAATCGTGTCCCAGTGCCGTTAACACTAGTCGGTGAAGGAACCCACACCAGCGTGCCTAGCCTCCACCACAAGCCAACCACTAGAATCACTGAAAAGAGCAACACAACAAGTTAAATAAACACAATAGACCAGTTGGGTATATCCAAAATACCAGTATAGTCAACTAGGGAGTGCCACCTGGAGGCACTACAGCTACAGTGTACCAGCAACAATTGTTAAAATCCTAGTTTAACAAAGGCAAAACAGCAGCTGACAACCTACAATTAAAAACATACATATTAGCAACAGATTTATAAGAGTAAATAACAGTTACCTCAGGCAGTCATCATACCCTACTTGTTGCTCCTTAAGCTTCTCATATCTTAACACAGGGTGCTCTGTAAGGAACACCACATCATGCCACTCCAGACAGGGAACCTTGGAATCAGCCAAACTAGATAAAACAGGCGGGCAGCAGACTGCTGCAAAACATACAACCTCAGTCATTCAGAAAACACAATGAAAAAACATAACAGGTTTTTTTACTCGCTCACCTACCTGAACATCACAGAGGATTCATATGGCAACCAACAGTCAGGGAAAAAGGCATCCTTGAGCTGCCTTAAATAAGCTCAGCTAATGAGGGGGTTTGATCTGGGTGGAGATAATTTGATGCTCTAGAGGTACGTTCAAGAGCAAGGCTAAACACCTGTAAGCCTGCATAGAAACACACACCACTAAACATGCATAACTCCATGTATAAGTATACAGTATCTCAAAAATGAATTGTTTATATCTTTTCATGTGACAACACTGTATAAAATTGTAAATTTGCTGTCCCCTCAAAATAACACACCACACAGCCATTAATGTCTAAACCGCTGGCAACAAAAGTGAGAACACGCCTTAGTGAAAATGTCCAAATTGAGCCCAATAAGCCATTTTCCCTCCCCGGTGTCATGTGACTCGTTCAACAGGTTCCAACAACAGGCCTCGCCACAGTCGACCAAAGAAGTAGAGTGCACGTGCTCGGCGTCATATCCAGAGGTTGTCTTTGGGAAATATACATATGAATGCTGCCAGCATTGCTGCAGAGGTTGCAGGGGTGGGAAGGTCCGCCTGTCAGTGCTCAGACCATACGCCACACACTGCCTCAAATTGGTCTGCATGGCTGTTGTCCCAGAAGGAAGACTCTTCTACAAGAAAGCGCGCAAACAGTTTGCTGAAGACAAGCAGACTAAGAACATGGATTACTGGAACCATGTCCTGTGGTCTGATGAGACCAAGATAAACTTATTTGGTTCAGATGGTGTCAAGCGTGTGCGGCAGCAACCAGGTGAGGAGTACAAAGTCATGTGTTTCTCACCTACAGTCAAGCATGTTGGTGGGAGTGTCATGGTCTGAGGCTTCATTTGGGAACCATGAATGCCAACATGTACTGTGACATACTGAAGCAGAGCATGATCCCCTCCCTTCGGAGACTGGGCCGCAGGGCAGTATTCCAACATGATAACAACCCCAAACACATCTCCAATATGACCACTGCCTTGCTAAAGAAGCTGAGGGTAAATGACTGGCCAAGCATGTCTCCAGACCTAAACCCTGTTGAGCATCTGGGGGGAATCCTCAAACGGAAGGAGGAGGAGCCCAAGGTCTCTAACATCCACCAGCTCCATGATGTTGTCATGGAAGAGTGGGAGAGGACTCCAGTGGCAACCTATGAAGCTCTGGTGAACTCCATGATAAAAATAATAAACTCCAAAATAATGGTGGCCACACAAAATAGTGACGTTTTGGGCCCAATTTGGACATTTTCACTAAGGCGTGTTTTCACTTTTGTTGCCAGCAGTTTAGACATTAATGGCTGTGTGATGTGTAATTTTGATGGGACAGCAAATTTACACTGTTCAAAAATGTAAGCAGTGTACTCACTTTTGCGAGATACTGTAATACGTAGGGTTCTAATGTCCATTAAAGGTAAATGGAAATGCGCTCCTTGTCCACATGTGTACTGTATGACAACCCAGACATCAACTCATTCTGAAGTAAAGGCCAAATCTATGCTGTCATGAGAATGTAAAATGTGCACCAGCAAATGAGGAGAATGAGAATCCATGATGCCTCAGGTTGTTTTTAATTGCACCTAAGATTAATCCTTATAGTAAAAAAGTGCCTGACTTATCCTGTGATGGAATGATGTTTCTAAATAGGAAGATGATTCATACCTACTTAAAGTCCCCTTCCTCCTCCTCCACAAAAAAAGGAGGTGAGTTCATGAATTTTAAAGCCTCATTTTACATGGCACAAGATAGCAAGATGTGTTGAACCGTGCCATGATGATGAGCTGGATGTGGAGGTTTACAGACATGACTGCAATGGTAAATTCATCTTTGAAATTCTGTGTATTTATATAAAAGTGGGTGGACACAAAAACAAATGCCTTCCATCAAAGTGAATATTTCACTGTAGTCTACGTCAGCCTGATCTATGTGCGGTGGCTGAGGTCAGTAGCAACAGCTCTGACCTCGCTGGTCCATTTCTCTGACAGACATTTGTCACTCTGCGGAGGGCTGTGTGCCGTAATAGATTATTGACCACCTCAGCAGTGCCATCACTCCACACAGCTCAGATCCCCAGCACAGCCACCTTTATTGCCACACGGAAGCCAGAAGAAAAGACAGAGAGCATCAGCATGAGAAACAAATGTTATGATGAATGAAAAGCTGATACTTGAAACTGAAGCGTCAGTGTTACATTACATACATGCAAATTATTGTGTCTCTTTGTGCCAAACTAGCAAGCAAGCAAAACCACATACAGTACAATTAGATGGCTTTTCAGTATTAATATAAATCTCTGCATTGTTGTACACAAGCAGAACGTTTATTTTAACATTTCAAACTTAACTGCAACACATCAAATAAGCATAGGTGTAATTATTGAGCTAAAAAATCAAAGCATGTTCCTTTTAAAGATGATGAGACACTAGTCTGACTGATGAATTTGGATGAAAGTAGGTCTTTCCACCATATTGTGTGTTTTGTGTTTTGGCACATTCAGGGGTCCTTAATTGTATAATTCATCTCGGAGCACTAATTTACCCCCTGCCAGTCACTTTAAATGTTGGACCATTTTGTGAACCAGCACTCAGAATTAGAAATGAGCCGATGTCTCGAAAAAGTGTGTCTTCCAGCAATGAAGCATATTTGTACCCATATTCTTCAATGCTTTTTCAGCATTAGGGCTTTGGGCATATGAGTGCCCATATGTGTTATTTACTGGTAGAACAACATTGTTTTAATGTTTCATTTTTCATAATTTGTCTCTCTTCCCTCTTCACAAAAAAAGTTTAACAATGAATGTGTAGCACAAAGTAATGCTTTGGCTTTTCACAGTGAAGCGTGTATGCTGTGAAATAATTAGTTATTTAAAAACACTGGTACACAAGAAGGCAAGGCAGGGCAAGTTTATTTGTTCAGCACATTTCAACAACAAGGTAATTCAAAGTTCTTTACATAAAACATAAAAGCAAAGAGGCAAATATTTTGCAGCAAATGACAAATGTTATTTTCCACTGAAACATACCACGCACACATAATGATTCAAATCCAGTGTAGTGTGATGGTTTTGATGTGGCATGTTGGGTCTGCAATATGTCCCACTCCAACAATTCATAAAATAACTACCTGCTGTTCAGATTCTTGGGCCCTGTCTGTCATGCGATTGGGGGACATTTAGGCTTATTTCGCCATTGCTTATTTAACCACGGGAGGCCTATTAATTTCAGCAGGCCCTGTCCTCTCCAGGGGCGATCACTACCCGCAGCACGTGCGTCCCATTGTTTGGATCCATTTACATCTGTGGTCAATGAATAATGACAGCTCCAACACAGCACAACACATACTTGCACACAAATATAGAGAAAACCGCATAGACACAATCTGAACACAGATTTCTCAAATGTAGGGTTAACAAAAAAGGAAAATAAAATTTCTGGGATTGCTTCGCTTTATCTGTAGAGAATCATGATTAAAAGCTGTGTAATGCCAAGCGGAGCTGTAACTTTCCTTTGTGATTCTCCACCCTGTTAGAAATTCTGCTGCTACGGCTGTTATTTTGGCACCCTCCCAACCGTCTTTTGACCCATTAAATTAGCCACATTGGTTGATATGGTGCCATGCTAATGTTGAGGGTTTCTCTCCATCGGGTGCACAGACTCCTGGCACCCGGTATTTCACTCTGGCTGTGCAAAAGAGGCTGTGCCACTGCTACCACACATCATAGAATATTAACCCTTTTCTGTTCCCTGGCAAATGCACCAGATGGCACAGCACAATAACAGCTGTCAATTTCAAGGCAGTGCCTCTTTGGTGGATTTTTCCCCCTTGCTCTTTGGGACGCTGGGAGGATTTCTTAAGACATAATAAGCGAATTGATGTGCTGTTTCAGATCGTAATGAATCAAATGTTACAGCGGAGCAAGAAGCGTGTTTCCTCCCTGGGAAACCAAAGAGGTGTTACAGAACGAGTGCAACAGTCAGCTGCAACACACAAACACACACACACACACAACCAGTGATGGGGCTGTGGAAGAGATCTTGCACATGGAAATGTACTGCGCCAGGTTGAGGTTTCCCCTCCTTCCACCCGAGCGATCGTTGCAGTCATAAGATGAGGTCCCTGGTGCCCCCTCAGCTGCCACTCTAGTTAAATTAAAACTGAGGCCTCCAAATACATTCCTCTTTGTGGGCCTAAATTGCAGGAAAGTTGTATTTGGCCCAAGTGGCAGCTTGGGAATTGTCCCCCCAACCCAGTCCCGTTCGCCTTATTTACATGATAAAAGCTGGAGTCAGGAAGAGCCACAGGCCCCGGGTTGTGGAGGGGGGTTTTTCTTATGTTTTTTCCATTTATTCATTTCTTTACCAACATCACTTCTCCTTCATCAGAGGCGAGTGACAAAATGATAGTAGCAATTTAGATTTAGTCTAACACACTGTGGGAAACAGGACAGGGAATTGCCTCTGTGCCTGTCACGTGTCTCCATCTCCAGCTCGCCTTCCTGAATGAGTAGAAGGGAGTGTGTTTTACATACCTCTGACTGCCCTATCATTTTGTGATATGCCCATAGCAGGGCTTTTCCAGTCACATTTTTAATGGCACCCTTTCTCTAGCACTCTTATTCTCAAGAGGACTCAACCTGCCCAAAGATTATAAGAGTATAAAAAGTAATGTGTATTTTTACCTTAGTCTCCCTTTCAGTCTTTCTTCAGCTTGAGTTATGAAAGGCAGACACAAACTCTATAACTGTCACAGAGGTCATCTATCCCTCTCATGCTGTGCTTTGTAACTCAATTTCCCACCTGGCTTGAGCTGAGCGCGACACACAGAAGTCAATTCCAATAGCGACTCCTCCAAAGTGCATGTCCAATCGAGAACTGCAGTTTAACCTGAACGGACTTCATCAATCGCAGAGTTGAGGTAAATCAATTTCGAATTGACCTAAGTCCCAGGGCTCTCTCAGGTGATACTGCATTGTCTATATGTGCTAGCTGTCCCCACCTGACTCTGCTAAACGAATCTGACTTAATGACATCACACGTATAACTACCATGCTTGCCAGCTATGCCCGCACTCATTTCTTCCCAGAGAGTCTTTTATGCCACAGGTTTCTGGCCCAAGGCTAAGAGGAGAGAAGTGCCATCAGCAGGAGGTAAAATCCATACACATCTCCTGAGATCTCATCACACTCATCAGTGTAAGAACTCATATAATCCTGTTAATGTCTGGGTGCCTGTCAATAGCAGCTCTCACTGAGACAAAAGTATACTAATTAGAAAATGAAAGTGCAAACACACTTTTTATGTCTGTGTGTGTGTGTGTGTGTGTGTGTGTGTGTGTGTGTGTGACGGAGGGAGAGTTGGAGAGAAAAAGAGGTGATGAAAAGCTAGTTAGGTGAAGAGAACACTGGAACACACACATCATTGAATTTGCATGAGTTGATTGTCTATTTGTAATTTTCATAATTAGCAGTATACCTTTCACATCTACAAACGCCCTCTTCATATCCCCCCTGCCATTTCTCCTGAATGGTTTCCTCCCCCTTAAAGATTAATTGAAGCTGGGATAAAACAAAATGGTTCCCAGGGGGTGGCCCACTGTTTGTTATTCATGTGGGTCTGAAAACAGCAACAGTAAATCCTCTAAGTTGTTGTTAAGCTGGGGATATTACCATATGTGTGCCATTTCCATAGACTGACAGCTCCCTCTGGATCAACTGGGGACTATTGATCTTGCAGCACTCCATTTCAAGTTAATTGTGCTTGAAATGAGGTCCACACTCCCAGGCATACCTTTGTCTGAAAGGTGGATATTCATTTTTATTTGGCAGGATGTTGATATCAAAGACACAGGATAAATTCTATATTTACTTTATGTTTATCCTGCAGAAGCAGTTCCTCTTGCAGTGATTGGTCAAACAGTCAAACATTGATAATAAGTTGAAGAGCACTAGCGCTCAGTGTTAGTCGTATGTTTTTCTCAGTTATGATTGGACAGAATTAGTGCTCCTCCTACACTGATAAAGTAGGCAAAGGGAAGAGGAGAACGTTGTTTTCATCATGCAGTAGAAAATATACGCCCCTGTTTGTGTAACAGAGAGGGAGTTAAAGTGAAAGCAATGATTTCTTATTGACTTCAATCATGGAGGGTGGATCTTTTATGTTTTGAGACAGAAAAATGCATGGAGATCATTTCCATGGTCCTAATATTTTGTACAGTTTGCAATAATTAAACATTTTTGAGAACAAATGTACACATTTATTTTGGGTCATAGTCTTATTTCTGGTTGACGTGACCATGCATTTGTGTGCTCGCAATTGCTTTTATTTGCAGGTTTCATAAAATGTTGTTTTGTAATAAAGAGTTTGGTTTAGATAGTTATTTATATGTAAGTGCTTTTCATAAATGTACTCTTTTCCTCCACTGTGAAGTACATGGCACGCACAGTTTCAAGTAAAGGAAGCTAGACTTTCCCACTGACTGGCCAATGCACAAACAAACAAACACTTGAGCCAGTATTTCATCTACTCATTTGCTGTGATTATTCAGAGAAAAAGCCTAAACAGGGAGCCTTGAAAGCTACTTATGTAAAGAGTTCTTAGGATTTTTCTTCTCCTAGCCTTGTTTAGTTTTAATACCTAATCAGAGACAAACTGTCTGCCCTGCAAACTTGTGCCAGACTCACATGAAGGTGAACTTTGCTGCTGGAAACACTGAAAGTTTCACAGCTTTTACTGTACGTACACTATAATCCCTGTCATGATTAAGTGCAAATCGGATTAGCATATGTGACATATGTGTGTTTTCACAGTTACTTTTGACAGCCCGACAGGAACAGAGTGTGGGATGTAGACTTCCAACGAATGAAGCAAAGTACAACCTCATTAAGACAAAAGAGAAAATGGTGAGGTAAGCTCTGTTACGGCCCAAATACTGCCTTCCTCGCTGATTAATACTCTCAGTCTCAACTGCATCATAATCCTGCCTGGAACTCATGAAAGCGGATTCTTTTAGAGGAGAGAAAAAAACATCCAAAGAGGATACCAAACAAGTGTCAGTCCCAATCTGAAGACCATCTTGGACTATTCCCGTTGCTTGTTCCTCCGAGGCAAAGAGCACTTTGCCGGGATGAGAGAGGATGCAAATTCCATCTTCCCCAGTAATCACTTCCATACCAGTCTGATGTCCCCGGCTGTTGCTGGAACCATATCTGTTTGCAATATCAGACCACAACAAATAAAAGGTGTGTAATGGAGGACATTAGAGGGGCCAGTGCACGGAGGCAGGATTTAATTTGCATGGCAGATTAGCCTTCTAGTCCCACTGCTGAGGCCACAGCCTCAGGGGCAAAGTCACCCATTTTCTTCTTTCCTCCATCTCTTTTATTTCTTTATTAATAGGATCTAGTGTCTACAAATCTATTAAGTCCATTGAGCAGGCCCATATATAATTTGATTTGAAATACAGCATTTGCTTAACCAGTGGCCCTGGCTCCATGCTGGTTTTCCTCTTCAGGCTATTGGAATGTCATGTGAGAGATGAAAGAGATGAGAAGCCGAAGAAGAAACTGTCACCAAGAAAAACAAGTTTTAATCATTTTAGCAAATGCCCCAAAAATAACATATACCTCCCACAGAGGGACAATGTCAGATTTCATAGATGGGTCAAGAAAACATGATCCACAACCCTAACCAAGTCATTTTCATACCCAAACCTAACCAAACCACAACCTTCATTTTTTTTCTTTTTGCATTGGTGATTTGTAACTGTTTTGGAAGGTACAGACAAATGACATTGTCCTGCTGATATGCATGTAACATCAGAAATGGGGTCTATGCTTCTATGTGTTGCTCTGAAGGAAACAGAGTCATTAAAGAAAGCTTGCTTGAGTATTGTGAAAGTGGCCAATCTTATTGAATCATCCACAAAGTTGATCTTTCTTCCTCCACCAGCCACTGCACTGTGAGTAAAATGTAATGCATGTGCATTTACAAAAGGGTAAAGAATCCCTGAGTGTTGTGTACAAAATAAATACATGTTACATCTTCCGGGCTACCTATTTCTAAATCCCAGTGGATGAGAGAGCTATTGAAAGAGAATGAGAGAGAGCGAGAGAGAGAGAGAGAGAGAGAGAGAGAGAGAGAGAGACAGAGAAAGCACGGCTGGAGGCTTTTTGGTCTCTGCCCTCTGCTCACTGGCCTGACTGGGGCCAAGTTTCGCCTCAGTGCCCCAGCGAGCCTCAGCTTTACACAGGCAGACAAAACACACACACACACACACACAGCTGGGGTTACCAGTTATTAGACAGCAAGAGGAGAGAGCCAAGTACACACCTTCACAAAATCATGCATTCATAAATCCATTTACACACCCTGAACTCTCCTCTCTACAACACATAACTGAGTGACATGGAAGCAACCGGCTTGACAGCTTGAAATGCTGCATAAAAGGTGCAGCGATTACAAATACAGAGGGCTTGCATTGACTTGCAAGGGCTTTCTGTGTCAAAATGTTACCGAACATATGTATTTCATGAAAACAATATTTGATTTCATAAAAAACGTTTTTGATATTAAAATGTATGTATCTCATCTAAAATCATTTTGTCATCATTTATCCAAACTGCCTCATGTGAAATTATCATCTGCAATTGACTGCACGGGTAGGGTCTTCTGTATTGACTCAAAAAGTTCTGCCAAATTCATGATGTCCCTCACTATAGGTGCATTATGAATCTTGTGATGTCAACCTTGAATTACATCTGTGCGCCCCCCATGCTGCCCACCCCAATCCACGTCTTATTAACATAGAAGGCAACAGCAGCAGCAACAATGTTTTGCTAACAGTTCATGCATTACTACTCAGGGGAGGGTTAGCACCATGCATCCCTGCATCTCAAACACACACATGTTCCCCAGTGTGATTCGGTGTGAAAAAAAAATAACACAACACTGCTGATCAGAGCTGCTCAGCCCGCCTGCTCTGCACTTGGGGCCCCTGACAGAAGCAGTGATGTTTGAGATGCAGGGAGCCCTGAGTTTGTCCATCACTGATTAGTAAAAACTTCAGTTCTTGCTGCCGAGCTGCACCCGATATGCGCATATTTGGATCTTGACACAAGCTCTGAAAAAGCTTATTTTTACAATAAGACATAAGTGGACGCACACACCAGCACATGTAAACAAAGGCACACAAACACACGTGCGTGAGACGCGTGCGCACAAAGACAAATGCTCTGCAGTGTGCAAGAGCTGTTGTTTAATTTGTAAAACACTGCCCAGCAAAGCTGGAGCAAAGCAGGCAATTAGAGGCTCTTCTTCCTGAGCACTTGACTGTATTCCTTTAACCTTTACGCAATGATTTATGTCAAAGGATTTGTCACCTTCGCAGTGGGACCTTCACACACAGCTTTTCAAAACCCACAATAGGGAAAAAACTTAAATTCCTCCTGTGAGGATTTTGGAACTTATATAACTCCCAATTATCAAAACTTCTTGCAGCCTTTGCAGGCCTCCCCTCTGTTTGTAAGACTCACAAAATATCTACAGTGCCACTGAAGAGTGTATAATGCCTGTGTGCCCACATGACTGGCGAAAACACTCCTGCTCTTTCTGCCCCGCTGAGTCCTGCTGCATAATGGGGGTCTTGAAGGCTCTGGGCTCAGAGCAGGCCTGCCTAACAAAGCCTTGGTGGCTTGCAGCAGACAGCAGAGTGTGTTTGCGAGCTGGTTGCCAAAAACTAATTTTCAGGAGGTTTTCTGTGGGATGCAGTGGCAGCAGCATGACAGTGTGAGGTTTAGATATCTTGGTGTGCGGGGAGGGCTGGGGTTGAGAAATGTAGGTCTTTTGTGAAGGTCCAGGGACTTGGTTCAAGAAGAGGAAGTTCACAAATTGGTAGTTTGGAATAAATTTCAAAAGTAAGTTAGGTTTGTCTTTTTTTTCTTTCTTTTTTTTTTTTTTACTGTTTTGTTGGTTTCGTTGCAATTTCTACATTTCCAACACTTCATCAAGCAGTTTTTGGAATTAACTTCAGATTAACTGCGCTAAGGAATTCCCTTTCACTAGCCTGCCAGCTAGCCTCATATACATTTCACTCACCCTGTATCCATCTCTGGAGAGTATTTTTATCCTCTATCCCCTCACCATTCACTTTCCCTTTTGCTCCACAGTAATGTACCTGTTTACCTGTTGGGTGGTCTTGAGCCGGGCTAAACTAAAGCCCCAGTCTCTGCAATCTAAGTGTAGAGTAGCTGCTAATCCGATTTCAGGAAACAGCCAATCCCCCCCCCCCCCCCCCCCCCCCCCCCCCCCCACCCCTACACCATTCCAGTTTACCCCTTTTCCTCAGAGAGTAAAGGAAATAAAAGAAAAATGAGTGACAGTGAAGGACTTGAAGGTACAAATATTTAAACTGAGAGTTTGGTTATTGGAGTATTATTCAGCAGGTATAATAGTACTAGATAAAAGGGGCTTTTAAATGTCTCTGGCCCTTTAACAAGGTGTGACACTGAAGACATATTACCTGCTCACTGACTGGTCTCTCCTCTGAGTCCACTATGCCCCCTCTGGGCCGTTACCGAGGCCAAGCATAAAGCAGTTTTTCATGATGCTGGGGCTTATCTGGCCTCTGAAAGTATGTGAGACATGCCAGGAAACAAAGGAGCGTCTCTGCGCCCACTAGCAGGGTGAGCATATCCCTTTCACAGGCCACACATCTCCCTGGCTTTATTTATTTGACAGGCTCATGGTGGTTTTCAGTGAAGAAGGCCTGCACCTGGAAAGAGACTGGCCAGCACGGCAAATGGACCACCACTGCTGGGGGAGAGGCAGAAACCACAATCAGTGTCAGTCTCCAACACACAGGTAGTATTAAATATGTTAAGTGTAAATACATCATGTTTGTGATGCAAATCAATGAAATTCTAGTTTCAAACACTAAAATGGCCAAGGTTTTAAAAAGCAGTGCTAAAACCTGAATTCCAAGAGGTTCATATTAAACATATATCAAGCTATATATAAACTTCTTATTTGTTGGAATGACTTCTTCATTCAACAAGGACAACAGTGAAAACAATTGTTGAATCCTTAATATAAGTGAAATGATCAACATAATAATAGACAAACTCCAAGACCTGCATTCAAAATTTAAATGAAGTAAAACACACATTTGCACTAAAAATGTAAGTATACATTCTGAAGAATGGCCTCTTACAGATTGTTAAATTATTCATGCATCAACCTGGAAGAAGCATTTTCAGGTGCAAATCATCTTATTTTTGTGAGCGTAGCCTACAAATTATTTTTCAAATAAAACCATATTCTACAAAGAAACTAGTAACTATAAACACAGAGGGAAAAAAAAAAAAAGTGAAATGTAAGTCTAAGTAAATGTAAGTCTAAGACAGTAGTCAGTGCTTCAAAACTTCATACTGTACTTTCCACTGCTGCCCGAACAGTATAGATTGCAATATGACTGCACAAATGCTTCCAACTGCATGACCCATATGGGTATGGAGCTTTGCTGTGAGCAAAGAAGGGGGCCAGAGTGACAGAATATGTGGAGGCTGGAGTCAGACTCTGCTCACCCTGAGGAAAGCATGGCCTCAACTGGCCAAACATGAGCAGTACAACTCCCAGCACCTCACCTTCCCCTCTGTTTGTACAGACACTGAGACAGTATGAAACCTTGCAAATCATACAAACAAAAACATTTCTTTATCAAATGTATTCTTCAAAACACTCATATTAGGGATATTAGTGTTACAGAAACATTGCACTGTGAAGGTACATAAAGAGACAAGAAAGTGTCACACCACTGACATGAATAATTCTACTGTAGTATATTTGACATGATGAAATCACGCACATACACACACTGTGGTATGAGGACAGCATTGTGTGTGACATGAGGGGATCGGTGTCACTGTGTCACAGCTGATCCCCGGTGTACTGTCAGACAGCAGAGACCCTCAGGGCCCTCCTTCACTGCTGAGAATACAACAGTCCATACGGCATCTGTCGTACCCACTGAAACACAAGCAAGTGCGTGTTTGTGGGTGTGTCTGTGTTTGCCTGTGGGCACATTTGTGCATGTGTGTTTGTGTGTGGAGGGGGGGTGGTCTGCATTTTGTCACATTCAAATTTAGCCATATTTTTTCCCATACCCTCATCCGACCTCCTACACCCACACTTTTTCCCTGCTCATCCTGCCAGCCACCTGCCATTGTGGCTACCTACCTGATTAGTCCCATTCTCCCGAGTTCCTCCTGTGTTTATTTGTTCCATCTTTAACAACAAGTCACTCTGGTTGCAGCCACTGATGACCTTGGTCTAGCACTGCTTGACACAGTAGGATTGCTCCATAAACGGTGAGTAAAGACTGAGTGTCTGGGGGTTAAAAGCCTCCACTGTCACAAACAAAGGTAAGTAACGGTGACTTGGTTGTGACTGTGGTAGGGCTTCTGTTTTTTCTGGTAAGCCTGTTTCCTCAGATTCTTTTTAGGGAGAGTGAGGCTTTATGGCCAGATTCAAAGAGTTACCCACTGCTCTAAAATCAATAATTTGCTTTCTCTATAAAGGCTAGAGTGAGAATTGAACACCATAGATGTAAAAGAGAAGGAACTGGTTTTGCTCCCGTTTGTTTTACAGTTAATTTCATTTAATACAGTTTGTTTTTACAGTTTTAATATGGCACCTGTGTTTTATGTGTTCTTGCAAAATGCTGGTGCCTCAAATTAATGTTCATTCATGTTAACGGCGTGGTCTGAAGATGGCAAGGTCCAGACTGAAATATCTCAACAACAATAAGATGGATTGCCATGAAGTTTCCCCAATGCTGAGAGGAAGAAACCTCTGGGGATTGTTTTTAAAATTCAGGAATACTGATTTTGGTGATCCTCTGACTTTTTCTCTAGCACCACTGGCAGGTCATGTTTGGCTTTTGGGGAAATATCTTTACAGGTGTGGATTGCCATGAAATTTGGTACATGTGGGAGATTCATGTTGATTAAGTGTAATAACTTTTGATCCAGCACCATTATCTGGTCAAAACCAATACTTGGTTTATGACTATTCTGCAAAACTTATGACATCAGCTGTACTTTGTGTTTTACCTTGTGTTGTTGGGTGCTAATGCTAAACTAAGATGAACATGATAAACATTACATGTGCTAACCGTCAGCATGTTAGCAATGTCATTATTAGCATAACATGCATAACACATAAACTCAAAGCATGTGACAGACTGACAGACTGGCTGGCCACACAATCTGAGTTGTCATGTTACTTCACCATCAGTACTTAACCTTTCTTAAATTTGAAAGGTACTATGACAACACTTTGGCATTTGAGGGGAAAAGGGCATAGTAATAAACAGAAATTATACAGTAAATAAATGTGTAGTTCATTGATTAAATCAGCAACATTTTAAAGCCATCAAACTCCATAAAAGGCTAACTTCTCATTTGTTTAACCACTGTGTCTTCGTAAGGACAACCGAGAAAAGTGCTGATCTAACACTTCTATAGTTGCTGGAAAGAGAAGCCTCTTGAGAAGGCACCAAGGAGCTCGGTCCACTCCCTGGGTAGACACAGACAGAATGCTCCAGATTAACTGGTTTTCTTAATGTCTCCTCTCTGGCGAAGTTTCTTTCAGAGGGCTGAGAGGCAAACAGGCCCCGTTGAAAGACTCACTCCCCATTAGTGGAGGTAAATGGCTCTTCTGTGAGCAACCGGTTAAAGCAGGGTGGGATAAAGGACCTCTCCACACACTGCTTCAGCCAGATTAGAGAGGTGACTCTTGTCTCGAGGATGTAAATGTTTATACGCACACAGGGGAGCAGTCTACCGTATGAGCCGCAGCGGTGTCAGTATTACGTTTATCATCAGGAATTCACGAGGCTCTGGTCGTTATGAGCAATGAAACAGTTCATAATAATGCATTTCATCTTACATTCAATAATCTTGCATGAAGCTGTTTTGTTTTAAGCTACACTTTAAAAATATTCAATCTACTGCTTTAGTATAACACGTTAAATTATTTTAGAATATAAAATATGCCATGCAACACTGTTTGACCTTTAGGTGCTGTAACAACTGTTACAAAATAATTCTTGGAAAACATGGGAATGGAAGAATTTCACATGACTTGAGGGTAAAGTTAAGATTTTACTGGCTTTCTAATTTTTTCCCCTTTATGTAATGTGCGGTATAAGTTCATAAATGTAAAAACATTCATATGCAGTTCAGTGTGAGTTGCCAAACTATTACAATACATTTTCTCATTCCCAGTTTTTTCAACTCAAACTGTTCTTTACTTCTGGAGAGGTGGGGTTGGGGGGACTGCACCTAATCGCAGGCTCATTGCTTCCTTGCCAGCTACCAGCCCCTGATTGCATTTCAGCCGAGAAGTAAATACTACATGCTCAGTTACCAGGTGAAATCAAGCAGGCAGATGTGTCTGCAGCCTCAGTAGACACTCGCTGGACCCTGTTTCTGCCTACCTGTGCCACAGAGTTTCTAGCCAAGTCAGCTGATCCATGTTGCTGAGTAGGTATATGAGTGTGTGTGTGTGTGTGTGTGTGTGTGTGTGTGTGTGTGTGTGTTTGAGAGAGAGAGAGAGAGAGAGAAACTAGAGAAAAGGTAAGAGTAATTTAGCTGACAAATAAACATGGAATATGGATTTAAGGCAATGAATTTGTAAGATTCAAGAGGCCAAATTTTAAGCAACTAAACCACCTCCCTTTAATCAATAAAATAATAACTCAAAGCAATACTGACAACCCGCCCTCTGCAGATCATCCACTAAGCCTGTTTGTTATGAAGAGTGTACAAAGGACAAGAGAAGCAGAGGTATGTTTGCCAGAGAAGGGGTGAGAATACAATAGCCCTCCTTCCAAGGGTCTGTAACCATAGACTCTAATAAAGTCACTGCCTGCAAATAAAGAGCCACTGCTCGCATTACAACAACAAGGACAGCATTATACGACACGGCTCTCTTTTGAAGCACACCACCAAATGTTAGAGAGCAACAAACAGAGCACACTGCACATTATCTAATATTGATGACCCAGTAATATCCTAAACTATTCTCATAGTTAGAACAGCTGATAATGAATTGATATTATTGACGCTACTGTCGAGTGTTGGATACTTTCATGGGACAGCCTACTGTGTGAGGTTTCTCCTTCCTTAGAGGACAGTTTGTGTGTTATTCTTGCACTAAAAGATGGTTCAGCAAGAATGACTGTGTGAACTTTTACACCCACATGATGTCAGATCTAAATCTTGAGGAATAATCTGACCTAGAAAAATGCTCACAGTCATTTTATTAACCTTTACTCGCAGACTTTCACAGACAGAATGGATTGTGTAATTAAAATGTAATTTAACTGAACTACTAACTAACAATTCTTTGGATAATTGACAATTACATTTTAACACTTAATATTTTTGAAAGAATTTAAACATCAGACTTTAAGAGACTGACTCAGTGATCTGTGTCGCAACAACTTGTCAGAGCATTTGTCAAGATATGTATCACTTTACCACAATATTGAAGTAGCATTAAATTTTGAATTTAATAAATCTTACAAAAAGTTGAAAATTGAAATACATGTTGAAAATTAACCAGCAGCACATTTTTAACATTAATAGATTAAAACAATAGTATTAAAACTTAGTCATCTTTTCTGTGTTTCTTGTAATGTCTGTATTACATTCAATGAATATAACTGAATTAATGTAAAATTAAGCGCTAAAGCAAACAGAATTGGTTGAGGTAAACCCTAAAATGTAACAATGGCTGGATTTTCCTTAAAATGATAACTTCAACCCTCATAATGTGTCTACGTTGTGTCAATAGTTGCAATCAGCCAAAGTATGAACGAGCTTCTCTTTGCAAATTTCGGGCCTCCCTGTTGCTAAAGGTTGTGACCCCACTTTTTATTTTTCCCGGGGCTGTTGGGTTAATGAAGTAACAACAAACTGGGGCTGCAGCTAATTTGGAGTGGCACTTCCTGACCCCTCCTGTCTCCACGAAGACGCATTTCATTTTCTCTTATCTCTCCCTCGGTCATGTGGCTTTCCGCATGGACGCCCATGTCTCCCCCAGTTGCACGACTAATGGAAACTTCGTTAATGTCATTAATCTGCAGACCAGGACATGAACCAAACACATTTAACCTTTCTGGGCAGGCCTCTGCCTCTGAACCTGAAGTGACTGTCCGCACACTCTGTACTTGTGGCTCAGTGTGATGTGTAACGATATTAGATACTCTTGTCCACATCAATTTAAGCCACTGTGTGGGACTAAGATAGGACTAACATCCACAGCCTTAAACAAAATAAACTTTCCAAAATGTTTTGAATTGGTCTGCTGACACTTAAGTTTCACCAGGAAAAATGCTTTCTGAGAAGATTCCTGCATCTCTCAGTTTACACTGAATATCTATCTCTTCTAATCAGCCCCACTTGAGTGAACGGGTGTTTTTAGATGACAGCTCTCTCACTTCCACCATGCACATTTAAACAATGGTAAAGTCAAAAGACTGCTTAATGACTAATCAGGTGGCTGTGATTCATGCCACAGTCAAAGCCCATATTCACACATTCCACCAGCTCCATGAATGGACACTGTCAGTCCCACATGTCATATACTTTCATTCATAAAGAAGAAAACAGGAGAGGGGGGGGGCAATGTTGAAAAAAAAAAGGAATCTCTCTGGTAGGATGGGTAACCCAGGGGACATTTTCTTTTGTGTGGCGCTCAGCTTATGGGGCCAAATGCCAGCAGGCTTACCTCCACACTGTCTGTCTCTGTGTGTCCCCCTTTCCTTTGCACACAGTAATTAGGAGGATCTTAATGGAGAGAGGGTTTATTAGTGTCTGAGGAAGGCTTTAAAAGTCACTTTAATTAAGGGGGATTCTGCAGACAGCTTGTGTGGCGATGTCACCCGTTTTATAAAATCCTTGTTTGGGCACAACAGGAAGTGGGTCTTTAAAAGGAAGGGAAAAAAAGGCTTTCCAGAGGACGGCTGTCTAGACCTGCGGTAGATACTCTGACCCTGGCTCAGCATTAAGATGACAGTCATTATCTGCCAAGAAATTCCACATGTGTTCATGCGGGGAGCACCCCCTCACCACCAACACCACCGCTCCCCAAACAAACTGCCCGCCCCTCTAAAACTGTTTCATTCAAAGATAACCTCACTGCTAACATTTTGGGGGGGGGATTAATTTATTCTCAGCATATCCTATGGCCATTCATGCAGGATATAAAATCCTAGATTATTTCCTGCTTGGTTAACCCGCATCCGGCCAGTCCCTCTCACAAAGCCATTCTAATGTTGCCATTAGTTATGCTCCTCTGGTGGCCAAAAGATTGATCCCAGAGACTTGGAATCCAATAAATGTGTACATGAATGGCAGAGGGAGATAACAGGTTTCCCACAGATAGTGCGAGGGACCGATCAGTGCTGAAACATGATTGGAAAAAGATGATTTATGATATAATATTTGAAAATAATCTTGTCATTAAATTCTGCATTGAATTCTTCAATATACCTTTTATTAGATTTAATTTGATGAGGATAAAAAGAAAGATCTTGTCAGTAAAAAAACAAAAGGAAACTATAATCCCACGACTACAAGACAACATGCATTCACTCATAAAAGCTAGTGTTGTCACAAACATCATGGGGCTATAAAAGTAGAGTCTTCTACAATAACTGCAGCTGCTGGGAGCATACAGAGAGGATCTGATAATGGGCCCAAGGGGAAACGACAGCGTGCTCAGGGACCTGGGATTGTCAGGAAGACAGATAAGAAGACACAGGAACAGGTTATCAGCTAGTTTATGAGGTGTCACTCTGCTCAAACACTCACCTGTTCTGCAAGAAAATCATAGAATCACAAACAGGCATCCCCTTAATTCATGCAGGCATCTTGCCGTTATAGATCATATAAATGTAGATATCTTTTACATGTTTTAAACCAGGTCTCATACTCATATTTATTATAAAGAATTAGCTACATTTTGTTAAAAGAAGTTTAAAAAAAAATCTAAATAAATGTGCATTTTATTTTTACTTTATTTACATATAAAGATCTATTAAGAAATCAAAAACTGGCACCTACACTAAGGCATGTCATTTACTTAATGACTGAGTTAATTTAATAATATTTGAAAAACACTCAGAACAGGCTCTTGGGAATCACAAATACATACATATATATATACTGTACATTGTACAACAAGTCAGCTGTCACAATGCACACAAATTCCTTAATTGGTCCCAGTGATTCAAAAATGCAAATTCCATGCTGTATAAAGTCCCTAAAACACTGAAAAACATAAAAGCATGCAAATATCATCTGTCTGAATGCAATCCATATAATTTTATATAAAGCACTTAATTATTTTGGAATGACTTTATGTTTTGAGTGGACAATATACTGTTGAGCAATGAAAATGAATTAGCTGAAAGAGCAGTTTCACTGAGATAAATGGCAGCTGACCTGGGAGTACATGGAGGATTATGTGCCTTGTGGCACTACTGGACAGGTGCTTTCAAAACACTTCCTGTATAGGGGGAGAACAGTGGTGTCACCGCACACTGGGCCATTCTGAAAGTTGACAATAAATTTCAAGGACCTAGACAGCAGCCTTTTATACTTATCACTTCCTAAACATGGTATTGTACTTGTTTGCTGACAGAATGGATGACAACAGCAGATATTTTATATTTAATGTTTAAGAGAAATTGCATTTTCTGCAGTGAAATCACTCTAAACAGATAACAATGCCAATGTCTCGTTTTAAATGACTTCCTCTATACATGATAACAATCACAGCATCATGAATAATTAACGAGTATTTTTTGTTATCATCTTTAAGCAGCTTGTCCATAACACTAATATACAGGAACTGCTTACTGAAATGGTTAATTGCAAAATATTTTTGAAAACTTTGTCCTCTCACTCATAGTACATTATACTAGTAGTTTACTTTTAAATTAAACAACATAGTTACATGATATGCCTCAATGTGCAAACAATGAAGACACAAAATCCGAGAGAAATGTTCCTCTCCATTAAAAAATATATGCACAGCCTAACTGTAGACTGCTCAACTGCATGGATACATTCTCCAGATTTTTTATCATTATTCTTTCACCCACATAAATGATCAAAACAAATGACAATCTCTGTGCAAAGTAGATACAGAGCCCACAAAAGGGAGTCTGACAGCCATTTCCACAACAGATGTTTTTACAGAGGGGTGTCTTCTCTCCGCTGAGCAGTCTCACACATGAGAGACCCCCAAAAGCTTCAGAGAAACGTCCAGAAAACCAACATGTAAATTTGCAACTGCCATGTCTCAGACTAGCAGGCCCACGCCAATTTTATTTACTTCAGGGGGGAAAAAATTGGAAAACGAGAAATAGTCATAAAAGCATGTCCAAATATACATATCAGTGGGGATGATTGAAAAAAGGCGGAGGGATAGAATTAGAACTTCAATATCAGAAAAAGACAACAGACAACATCATTATGTGTTATCATGAAAAGATAAGTCCCTATTGATCCAGGTTGTGGGAAAAGGCTGCAGTATTGACAGGAAGACAGAATATGTTGGAGGGGCAATGTTTCATACATTTGACCTGTTCACTCCATCACTGTGAGAGGGTGCTTTTCTGGGCTGTATATAATAACACGTGTGCTCTTTATTTCCCTCAGATCAATGGTAATGCGAGGGAGGCCACACAAGATGGATGCCACAGGCAAGTTAACCTATCGACAGCTGAACAGAGACACACAGACCAAGACAGGGGGACCATCCCATTTACTGAGATGGACCTAAGCTAGTGGTGTTTTGAATCACCCCACTTATTGCACCCATCTGTTGTACCTTATCATGCCTAACATAGCTGTTGCTTTCATATTTTTTCTCTGATTATTCATCCACAGTATAGTCTTTTTTTCTGTATTCAATATTTAATTGTGGGGCTGGGGAAGTTGAAGGGGAGGGGGAAAGTGGCAATGGGATGCCTGGTGACCACTTCCTGGAGACAGTACAGGAGGCAGAAGGGAAGGCAGTCTAGCCCACACAGGTGGCCCGGATCTGGATCAGGTCAGCCTCGCCCTCAGACAAACAGCCAGCTCATCTCATGCTCATGCTCCAAGTCCCTCAAAGTCACTAACCTAAAGCCCCTGCTAAAGAAAATAAAAGTGTACGGGTAAAATTTAATTAAAAACATATGGCAACTTTGATTTAACAAGTGTTGTCAATACTGTACTTCTTTAAAAAAAAAAAAAGAAAAGAAAAGAAAAAAAAGAGAGGTGAAATTATTAGTGACTCTTATATTTGATTAAAGATGAAGCATGATTGTTGAGGAGGCCTTATATTGTAAAAGTTTCAATTAATTAAACTGTACTTTGCTTGAATTCACTCTGTAAATGCACCTTTTGTAATGCTCTGGAACAGATGTGTTAAGTGTTAAAAGATTTTAACAAATTCTCTCTCCAAATAATGTGCTGATCCCATCTCTGCTGCGCAGGTGATTCAACTGTCAGATAGTTCTGGGCCTTTCTATTGTAGATGCAATGCTACACATTCACTAAGAAAATACAATAAAATCTAAATATGAAGTCACTCTGGCTGAACTGCAAATCGAAAGTTAATAGAATAATACTGTTCCGACAGAAAGCTCTGAGCATTATTGTCTAAAGTTGGGTAAAAGGTAATTAATTTGGCAGTAAATCATTCAGTGTTTTGGTGACTCTGATGAGAATTGTAATTTTTCAGACCCCCCCCCCCCCAACCCCCAGTCCCTATTGTCTGTGTGAAAATGGAAATCTGTGCCACCAGTACAATATCCACATTATGTGCCCTGCCTCAACATTGTTGCATGACATGCTTGATTGTACCCTGGAATATAGGAACAGAAATGACTAAACATACCATTAGCACATATTAAGCTTTGTCTTCCACTTATGTTTAATGTATGTGTTTATAAGTTTTGAAATTATTTCTTCCGTGTTTGAATAAAATACCTCATTTGCAGAATAGACTTGTTCTTAAAAGCAGAAGAATGGCAATCACTTCCACATTAATTTACCTTCACACATACTGTATGCTTTGCAAATCGATGCAGTCCATTTCATTAAATGCATTTTATAAAAATATGCAAATATATTTAATTATCTGTTTTACTTGCAAACATGCACAAAACATTCGCAAGGATATGACACCATTTTAACTCAGCCACTCTACTTGTTTGTGCCTCCCTCAATGGCAGTTTTAAATAATAACGTAGCTTGAGGCTAAAGGTGAAATATGTTCCTTGTTATTATTGAAGGTGTACACCATTTGTATACATTGATTTGACTTGCTGTGTGTGCGTTTATGTGTGATTACACAATGATTATACAACTGCGTATCAGTATGTTCCGTAAGATGTTTGTTCCTGGTGTTTGAGGAGGTGTGCAGCAATGGCAGGAAACCAAAACAAACAGCCTAAAAGAATATTTTAACCTTTATCATTAAATGGTTTTATGGTTTTATCTTCAAATTGAGTTTAGGAGAGATATTTGTTCTATGTTTGTCTGAGTTAAACAACATCAGAAATGTCCTCTTTTGCACAATGTTACTATGCACTAATTTAAACATAACAGGAATTACTTGGATTGGATAAGTGCATCACTGACTGAGGATGCTTCATTACAGTCTCCCTCTCTTACACACACAGAAGCAATGACTTAATGTACAAAGTGCTTAGCCACTGCAAGTCAAATCAGAAAAACCAAAATGACTGCAGCAATCTGACAGTAAAAATGAAAGATAACAATTTTCCAACACAACATGGCAGCTGACCAAATTTAAGCACAAGAATGTTGCCTCTATACTGCTGAACTCTACTCACAGCTTCTGTGTTTTAAGGTTTCGGTGATTTACACAGTGAATAGCATTCTTGTTGTCATTAAAAATGACAATAAGAGTATTTTATCCCAAGATGTTATAAACTATTGTGGATCTGATATTAGCAATAAATCATGATTTGTTTCTGCTGGAAGAAACGTCAAGAGCAAACCGTCTATCACAGCCATGGATGAGTTCCTGTTGTCACTAATAACTCAATGTTGCCACCTAGTGTTGGGACATCTTTAGCTCTAAAAAGAAGAAAAAGGGAAGCCAGTTTCAGCTTTATTAGGTCTGTCAACATGAGTTAATATTTACAGCTGGATCCTGAATTGGAGAAGATGAAAAACATAATTATATAGAGGATCCAGGGTGGCTTTTAGATCAATCGTTTTTGTTTTGAGGCTAAATGTGACACTGCAGTTATGAATTTGCATTAGATGTGTAAGCAAATGTTGCCTGTTAATTTGCAGAATTAGATTATTTTTGCAAAATATAAATCAACAAAAACATTTTCATTTATTATTATTTGTTAAGCTACCAAGCAGTATATGAAGTAATTAAAATTAGCCCCATTTTTACTAGCTGTCACATTAAAATTATTTACATATTAATACACCAATAATTATAATCCAGGAATATAATGCATATGATTCTGGAATAGGCCATTCTGCATAATGAGTACATTTTGATGCTAATTTGTATTTTAAAAGTAAAACATCTGAATACTTCGTCCACAGGTGGTTATAAGACTTGCAGGCTGTTCTCGGTGTCAGCTGTTGACACACATGGAGAAAACCGAGATGCTCTCCTTTGCTGTAGATTTTACACGCTCTGCCCCGATACCTCAGCCCCACCTGTCTAGCCATGAGCTCAGAGTTGAAACAGAGTTCAGCCAAGTTAAGAATTGTTCTTGCTTGTTTTATCAGTAGCGTGTACCATATTTCCAGATGAAATACTACTGCCGGCAAGAGATACTGCCAAGGGAGCAGGGAAACAATTGAATGGGCATTAATGATTTACAGGTACATATCTGCTATAATACCAACACAGGCGGAGGTAACTGAGAGCAGGATCTGATGACATCATTGATGATGCCTCAGATAACACCTTGATCATCAACTATGTATGATCTGGCAAAAGATATAAGATAATGTCCAAGTGAGAGTAGACTATTTACTGGCCTAATGTAGCCTAGACCAGTGTACAGACACTGAGTCAGGAATCAAAGATGGGTGACAGAAAGCTTTACAATTATTGAGGACAAATTCATAACTAAACGTGTTAGCTGTGAATTAAATTGTAAATGCCTAGGTTTTCATGAATGTCTGGCAGGTATGATGTGTTCATAGCTTTACAACAATGTTGTTGTGACATATGAAATATTGTTGTATAGAAGCTGCATTTTTAATAATTTCAGTTAGTTTCTTTAGGGATTATCATAAAAAGAATGGAATTTGGGGATGACAAAATGGTCTTGAAGGCACTGTGGATGTCCATGGTGTCGATAGCTCTCAGATTTATTTGTCCACATAGTGCAAGGCAGCAACAAGCAGTTATATTTTCATTTCATTATTAACTAGCCGTTTGTTATATTTTATTACTCTATCCATCAGACGTCTTGTTTTGTCCCATCAACAGTCCAAAAGTTATTCAGTTTGGAATCATAAAACGTAGAAAAACAGAAAATCATCACATTGTCGGAGCAGGAAACATTTTAGTTTGGAAAATAACTAAGATGATTAATCAATTGTCAGGAGTTTGAGTTGTGAAGGAGTCCCGTAGTAAGTATGCGGTATGTGCAGGACAATAAATTGAATGAATAGTCCAGTAATTCGACAGAAAAAAACACGTGTTCTGTCGAAAGATAAGTTGATAAATCAATTATTTAATCAATTAATTAAATGCAGTGCTTTAGTGTCTAATCTCAGTATTGAAGTGGTGTAACGTTATATTGGAGTTTTCTTTCAGACAATTTAAAACTTCCAATCAATAAAAGAAGATTTTAAATAAAAAGCATTTCAAATCCATGAAATCATAAGATAATTTATGCATTTAACCAGGATGTTTACAACCAGAGGAAATGACGTGCCAATGTTTTGAATCGTGCAGGCTAACAAGCAGCACGGCTAGAAAGCCTGTAAGCACTGCACTGAGCAGCCTTCCCCGAAATACACTTGGGGAAGACTTTAAGCTTCATGTACCTATAAGTTCTGTCAGGGTAAGTTTTACTGTATTAAAAGGCTTTCCGATATATATAACGGTGGTTGGTTTGGCATTAATCGTTAGCTAGCAATTGTTGTTAGCTAACAAAAAAACACAAAACATTTAAGCTAGCGCCAGTTCGCTAACACCATAACCTCTCACCGTTATTTATCTTCGAGTATGCGTACCATAAGATGGTTAACCTTGTTGATGGATAAACACTGATGAAGTTGAGGAAATGTGACAGGGCGTGGAATAATTGACCGAAGTGGATAATCGCACACGGGTGTCCTGCAACGGGTTAGCTAACGGAAGCGTAAGGCTAGCCGTGGCGTTCGACTATTAACCATGAATGTCCGAGTATGTTAATAGCTGCAATGCTAACGTTGGGCACCAAAATTAACGTTAGCAAGTTTATTGTACTGCTGTAGTTCACGCCACACGAGTGTGATGCAAATGCACTGTTTGATGGCATTAGCTAAGTTACATAGATATAGGTCAACATAAGCGAACTGACTTTGTATAGATGTTAAGGAATATCGGCTTCCTCAACGATTTTAATGTTAGTTGTCGATGCATTCTGGCTAACTAGACTGTCAATCCTTGCAGAAATGAATCGTGAAGTCTATCAACTGATAAATGCTTGTAGGTCGTGCATCAATGTCAGTACTCTCCCCCACAAGCGTGTTATCATGACAGCGATGCGGCAGCTGCAAGCTTTCGTAAGAGATGCTTTTGTAAGTTAAAATGTCCATGTAAGTCTGAGCTTATGGTGTACCATAAATGTACATGGGTACACACAGTTATGTATGGTTATTTAAGGTGTGCAGTCACTGCTGCTCATAAGAACAGCCCGGCCATCTGCTATCACCCAACTCCAGCACTTTGACTCTGTATTTCCTCTGCTGGACAGTAGGAGCACGCAATGGACCTCCACAAAATCATCCATAGTGCGCTGCACGAATTTATTCAGGCTTACATTCCTAATGCAGATCTCAGGTAAACAATTCCTCAACATTTTTTTTTTGCATTCTTATAAAAAAGGTCTAGTTCAATCAGTTTTACAGTAACTTGTTTTATGCCATTTAATGCAGCACCCTGGATGATGTTCTTCTCTCTTACATCACGGGAGTCCTGGAGGATCTTGGCTCCCAGCAGAGTGTTGAGGAGAACTTTGACGTGGAGGTCTTTGCAGAGATGCTTGAAGCTTACATACCTGGCTTTGCTGCAATTGACAGGTAAACAGTAACCTTTTTCTCTATTGTCTGTGATAAAGTCATTTGTCTTTTGTTGATATTACAAATGTGTTTTTTTAATTTATTTTGCAGTGTCAAGGTCTGTGAAATGATGTTCAGCTTGGCTTCAAAACTAGCCACTGCTCGTACCTCAGGTAGTGTTTTTATTATTATCTCTAATACATACAGTATACAGCAATCTCACCCTTTAACCAACTGGTTTCTTAATTTTCATAATGTTGCAGGAGTCATTTAAACAAACTAAATGTTTTGCACAGTAGGGTTGGGTATCACTAAAAAAATTTTCCAATTCTGCTTATCGAATTCGGTTCTCATTGAATCTCGGTTCTGCAAGCGTGACATGTTGCTACTGTTTTGCATTAGCCTTATCCGGGGCATCATTGTAGCTGGGAGAACACATTGAACACAGTGCATTCCTTCAGATTCACGCCATGCTGAAGTAAATGCTTCGTCATATTGGAGCTGCATCCTCCCTTGCACAAAATATCTGCAGGTGTAGGGTTTTGTTGTGTTCTTTTTTTAGTGAAGCTAAGCCAAACTTTTACTGTGGTTCAGAAATGTAAACAGAAGTACTCTCTTCTCGCATGCTTTGTTGACGTATTGCGTAACAAATGACGTGACATTAGGCCTGCGTACCAGGTCCTGGCAGATAAGTGAAACTTGGACTGTAAAATACTCACTGACTTATAATTGGGAGCACGGCTGAAAAAAGTTAAGCAGAATCTAAATGCACTTGTCTTAACGATTCCACGTTTCTTGGAAATTTGGAATAGGTTCTCGATAGATAGATAGCGATCATTAGCCTAACATTTATACTACAGTATATTAATGTTAATTAATTTGTGTTGTTTCCTGCTTTAGCCGTTGAAGAAAACTGTGTGCCTAAGGCAAGGACAGAAGAGATTTCATTGAAACTCACCACCCTGCACAGTGAACCTCCACCAGGAAGAGAAACGCAGTGCCTTAAAACACAGACAGAGGGCGCCACTGCCAAGGTTATAAATTTCAGCACACATCATCACATTATTTTCTTTTTCTTGATGTGTCTGAATTTTTGAATTACTATAATTTCACATGCTCATTGTGTGTCCTCCTGCTGGTAATATTGTTAACATCCTAAATTAGAGGTAACATAAATGTGTGTATCTCCAGCTACCAGTGTCTGAGTGGGAGGCCCAGGAGCAGCACCTGCTGGAGATGTTTCCCAAGTGTAGTCTGTCGGAGGCTCGCAGCGCCCTGTCTATTGCCAAAGGAGACATGGAGGAAGCTGTGCGCCTTATCATAGAAGGCGACGTCCAACTCAGCCCTACTCCTCTTAATGTGAGTCTCTGCTACACTCAGAAACATTGCCACTGTGTTTCATGTCAGCTGCTGCCCACCTTGTGTATATTAGCAGTCTGATTTGATGGTATCCTGTTGCCTCAGGTAAACCATGGGAAGAGTATTTCCTCCCTGGCGGACCAGAAACTTAAAGAGAGCATTCTTGAGAAGTGAGTAAGATTGCTGTTATCCTGTGGAAAGCAGAATTGGCCTCACTTCTTTATTTCAGTGTGTTTGTGACTATGTTTCACCTCCACAGGTACATGCTTGTGGACAGTGAGGATGATAACAAAACACACCGTCCTGTCGCCCCAAAAGATGTAAGTCTCAGGTTATACTTCACATTCACACTATAGCTTCTTCAAATGTGTTAATGCAATAAAACTTTAAATAATATAAAATTAAAATTTATTTATTTATACAGGCTCCAAAGAAGCTAGTTCGCTACCACAGTAACCAGGTGGTAACCACAAAAGGGGAACGATATCAACTTGTGAAGAAAGACGAGGCAGAGGACATGAAGAAGACATATGTCAACCTCAAACCCGCGCGAAAGTACAGATTCCATTGATGACGAGCACAATACTGTAAGAGCAGCTACTGACAATATTGTTTACACTATTTTTTTTTTGTATTATTTAGCCTGCATTTGTTAGATTTTTCCCAAGTAAATGAAGATATTTGTTCATGTTACAGTGGCTTATTTTTAAAAAACTGTTACCGTTATATGCCTTGGTTGAAATTACAGTGTTTTAGTTGCATCCCTTCCTTGAGGAGCTTTTGAAATTTTGTGATATTTTGGTGCGGATGTTGTAACTTGTGTTCAACCTATCTAACCTTTCTACTTTTTTGTCATCTCAGCCGGTCTGATGTTGCACTGACAATACTGTCATATTTTCATTTACCTATTTTGTTTGTTTGTCATTTTTTTTTACTTCAGTACAGTATTGACCCAAAATTATGACATGAGTTTGTAGAGATGAATCAGTTGTCATTTCTGTAAATATGTTCTAGTGGTGCTGTAGAGTTTCTTCTGGACATTGACGTGGATGAGTCTCAACTGCTTTTCTATGTACATACTAAATCACTGATGCCAATTTCATTTAAAGTTCTATTTTTACATCATACAAGAATGAAACAGTTCTGTGTTGTCAAATGTTTGGTCAAGCCTTGTGTTTGGACATTTGTTGTGCTTCAAAATGGTCTTAAATGAAACTGACGTATAGATTGCCCTCATAACAGTAAATATTCTGCTAGAAGTCCACAAGAGGAAGGCCATAGTCCCGATTGGTTTTTATCACCTTCTATCACTGCCCTTACAGCAAATAAAGGGTTTGTGATAATATGCAATGTTTTACATAATATATTGTTTTTATTGTGTACAATTTCTATAATGGAAAAACCTAATTTAAAAAATGTAAACATGACGACCTTGGCTTAAAGCTATCAAAGTGAGAATTGCTAACCCGTCGCTATGACCCGAGAGACCCTGAGCAGCACAAGAGGAAGTGTTAAATATTTGTCAGTGACACGATTAAGCCCTGATAAAACAAGTGTTGCAAATATTTTGCTGTAATGGAAAGCACTGTATAACTCTAGAAATTCATTGGTAATTTTCTAGCACAACAAATTTAATTCTCAAGGGGTGCACAAACTATTACAGCACTATAATATTTTGGCATAATGAGGTGGAGGACTGCGGTTGCCCCCTAAATTTTAGCGAAACATGTCGCTGGAGGACTTGATTTTAAAGTTCATCTCAACAACATTGTCTTTATTTTTGATATAGATGTTTAGAGTTGACAAAGTCTCAGATCATGTGTTTATTGCGAAGAGGCCTGTTGCATTCAGGGTCTGTTTACATGATGTCACCAAAGTGGTCCTCTATCACGACTCCTTTTATCTCATCTTGTGGTGTTGTGAGTTTTGCTTCGTTTGTGATCGTTGATTGTGGAATTTTTGACTGAGTGGATTCTTATTTGACTCTTGTTAGTTGTATATTAGGATAAATTGGTTGGTCAGGTTTTTTTTACTAGTATATACTGTTGTTTATTATACTATTGATTATTTGTGTTTCCCGCTGCATCCATTTGGAGCAGATATAAGCAATTGTTTTTGATTGGTGGTATAATATAGTTTGCCCTGAGTGTAGGTGTAACACAAGTGTTGAAAAGATGTGTTGTTACTGATACTTGTCTTTATCAGCAGCAATGTCGTCTTTAAAGGGAAAATGTGGCACTTTTTATGTGGATGTCCAGTCGGTGTTGATAGTAAATGTAGTCAGTTGAAGCAGTAAATCCCTCTGTGTGAGTGCTATATTGACCTAGAAAGCAGAGTTCTCCTGCTCACGGAGCATGTGCCTACATGTATTTATTGCGCACGAGCTTCTACTTGGCAAACTCTGCTTTCTCGGTCAATATAGCACTCACTGAGGGATTTTTTGCTTTAGTCGACTACATTTACTATCAACACCGACTGGACATCCACATAAAAGGTGCCTTATTTTCCCTTCTACTAAAGAGCATGGACTGGATTTAGTGATGCTGTTCTGTCACAACTGAGTTTTAACTTGCGCTTTGAGAAACCGCTGACGCACAATTAATAGTAAATAAATAAAACTTTTTATAGATTATTCACATTGTATTCTTTGATTTATTCACTTATGTTACTTAAGATACTAATTCAAAACCATCAAATATTATTTCATAGCTTTGTGTGTGAGAAATTGCCTTTCAGTAGTCATTCAGAACTGCAGAACTTTGCAAACAAACTTTAATCGGAGGAACAAAGACAGCACGCACTGTGTTGAAAACAAACCAGGCATCCATTAATACAAACATACCGCTATCTCTATGAACCCTTAATAGGGAAAATAGGGAAAACCCTTAATTAGCCGTTTAATGAGTGAAAACAAACATTTTGACCATTTAAAAAAAAAAAGTTAATCATGTCCTTGAAACATTCAGTGGCACACCATTGTTAAGCAAGGCACATGTAGTAAACAGGGTTAACTTAGAAAAGCCATACATATCAAATCTTACATAAGGTCAATTCTTTTTTTCTTTTTTTCTTTTTTTACAGAGGAATTAGCCCTATTAATTGGGAGTTTTATAGTTCATCACTTGCTGATTCATTGAGTGTCGCAATGGCAGACAAAGCTTTCTGAATGTTTGTATGTTGGTTTGGCACATACAGCACAACATATGAATTGATCCTCCCTTTTTGTTTAATGTACATTTTTACAACAGCACTTCCAAGATCTTCAAAATATGGCTGCATGTAAGTAAAAATAAGTGCATTTCTGAGGATTGTTAACCTACAGTAACCACCAGAGCAAGTTTTCAACTTGAATTAGACTTTTGTACACATTGGAGCATTATATTATCTGAGATCTGCTGCATTTAATACAACATATTGAATATTTGTATTTTGCAGCAGTATAGTGCATGGACCGGGTAACAATACTTAAAGCTTAATATGCAACTGAAAACCTGACCTCTAGATGGTACATTATGTTGCACTGCAATGGCTGATACATGAGCAACATCCCAGCAGTCAGCTAGTTCAGACCGTTAAAAACATGTTAACATGAACATATCATTTCAGCACTTTGCTTTAACCACTTTTACACTCATGACCCTCATATTCCCAAGACCAGATCGCCTGTACGCACTTTGAGAAGTTTCCCCAAAAACAGTAACTTGAAGCATTTCCTTTTCATTCTTAAAGTTAACTGTATTTTCTAAACTAAAATTGCAGTATGTATTTATGTACATTTTTAGTGCTCCCTCACCTATTACTATAGCGCATCCAGTAAAGTCCTTGAAATATAAATCAAACAAGCAAGAGCATAAATTAAAACACAAAGTAATCACTCAGCTAAAATAGCAGTCACATATTCCTTCAACTGAATATATGAGCCACTTTTTCCACACCCACACATATTTCATCAGTTTTTAATCACGTCTGTGTTTTATTACCGTGCCTATGCGGTCTTCTTTGCAACAGGAAATTCTTGCAGATCACTCCCAAAGACCGTGTAGGTAGAGATAATGCAGATTACGGGGATAAATATTTCAAAAACGCATCATCACACTCACTCTTATCTTTCGATGTATGAACCAAATCAGCTGTCTTAGTGATAAAGATGGAGAATATAGTATGGTCATTCCACATTTAGTAACCTACAATGATGTTATTACATGTCCTGTATTTAACTGATGTACTGTATATAAAATACCCCTTGACTCATCCATTAGTGGTCAAAATATGTAGGCTGTTCCAAAGGTACCGATCTCACAACTTCTACTGACTGGGTGAGCAAATGCACCCAAATAACCTTTAGCTTGAATTATGAGAATGTTGAAGACACTGGTTCACATAAATCCATCCATAAGTCTATAAGTTAGGCCTCCTCTTCACAGACTTCATCAAGTAGGGCGCATTCCCATAAGCCAGTCAGATGTGTCTTCTGTAATTGTTGTATTTGCAATGACCATGGCACTCAGAGATGACAGCAGAATGGTTTGAAGATGGCTGCTTATTGCCATGCCGCGATACGTAGATCCAAAGTAAGAATGCGCATTACACACGCAGCAGTCTCACTTTCACACACATACAGTTTTCCGAAGCAGTTTAGTCTACAGTTTGAAGGGTGTGGCTCTAATTGTGATCCTGGTCGTATCGTCCCGTGATCATCGTTTTCAGTAAAGGTCCAACCTACAGAAATGATAAAGATAAGCTTCTTCATAGGTTCAGATATAGTGCATTGTTTTACTCACTGTCCCAGACTGCATATATCTTTCCTTTGTACTAAATCCAGTAAGCCATAAATATTCGCAGTAATTGGGTTGCTGGGAAGGGTCAGCATGCCCCAGGGATTTCATGCAACAGGTGACCTAAATGTGGGTCTGATTTGATGTTCTAGAAACTGGCGGTGTGACATTCATTTGTGACTTACGCAATCAGCACACTGATGACAGGAAAGAGTTTGTATTGCAAAGAGGACATAACATCAAGTGCTTTTACCTCATGTGGGTCTCCAAGTGCTTCTCCCAGCATCTTCTCAATATTTCTCATGATGGCCACCTTCTGATGAGCTCGCAGGGGGTATTCTATCCTCTTAGGTGTGGGGGCACCCTGAAGCAATAAGTCAAAAAATGGGTCATGAAATGAGTAGTCATGAAGAAACATGGAGTGGCAAAGACAGCACAAATGTGTGCGTAAGTAACAGTTGTAATGTATCAAATTATGCGTACTTTATACCAGAAGTTTACAGTGATCGTCACTCCGCCATTCAACAGTGATTCAATGTGATGCCACCTGGAGAAAGAAGAAAAATGTTAACTAAACTCATCAAACTCTTGCTGTCAGACAGCAACTTTCTGCAGCTCTTCCTTTAATTTAATGTCAGCATCATACGCGCAAGCAAGAAATTGATCAAGAAACTACAGGCTGAGGGAGGAAAATGCAGTATAGTAACTAGATAACACTAGAGCTGCAACAATTTACTGATTAGTTGTGAACTATTCTGATTAATTGTTTTAAGTAATCTTTTAAGAATATATGTCCAAATTCCCTGATTTCAGCTTCTCAAATGTGAATATTTTCTGTCTTCTTTTGTCCTCTATGCTAGTAAACTGAATATTGTTGGGTTGTGGCCAAAACACGACATTTGATGACGTCACCTTGGGAAACACTGATCAACATCAACGTTTTCTGACATTTTATGGACCAAAAAACTAATCTATTAATCGTGAAAATGATCGACAGACTAATCGATAATGAAAATAATCATTAGTTGCAGCCCTAGGTGAACCCCAGTTGTTTTGCAGTTTTTCTTAGTGGTGGTACATATTCATGGTGAAAACTCCCAAAAATAAATGCCAACCCAAGGAAATCACTGGGTGCAGTGACAGCTTCCAGGCCACCTTTGAGCTTTATGTACATGTAGGTTAATGCTTGAAAACTGCAATATGTACTTAGTTAGCAACAAACCATGTTGGTTAGAAGCCATTACTGTAGTGTTAACAGAACAGAGTTGTACATTTTCATCACCAAACCAACATAAATGTAGTTTATTCTTGAACTATAGCTTGTGCAAGCTTAATATGAAGCCCTCCCAGTAAATCAGTAGCTAAGCTGCTTTTTCTTACCTGTTAAGAGTAGTTTAAAAATATAACACCCGTGCCCTGTACTCATGCTCCAACACATAAACTTCATTACTAACAATTACGACTGCAATATACATTAGTTAATTTTGACAGCACAAATTTCTACCAATTCTGGGCCAACCAATAAGACACAGTTAATACTCAATAATAATAATAAAAAAACATTGATAAACAGCACAATGAGCTGTTAATCAAAGAATATCATACTGAAATACAGAGAGCATGAAAACACAACTGACAGTACATCCAAGAAACTCAATGCTAGGGCTTAAATATAAAACTTTTATTGAAACCACTTTATGGTCTCTTGTGCAATTTTCATATGGCTGGAGGCGTTAAAAGGTGAAAAGCATGTAAAAAATACCATTTAAAATTAAATACTGTCATTTTGCAAAGATGTCCTGGCCTACACATCATATTCTACTGACAGAAAACATCTTTGTTTGGTACCAATACCCTTAAAAATCACACTATAATCATTTTAATATGTTTTTCAATAAAAATGAGAATAATGATAAATATTGTTCATCCCTTCTCAATACACTAGAGATAATCAGCGGATTTGGTGGTAGAGCTGTTTTTTTTACCCAAGTAATGTTGGTATACATAATTTCTATAAGAAGTGTAATTTCTTACCAATACATGGGGATGTAGAGTACGTCTCCTGGGCCCACAACAGCCTCACAGCCAACAACATTTTGAAAATTGGGAAACTTCTCATAATCGGGATTATCAAAATCAACCTATAAATGAAAAGTATAGATGTGTTACAAAACATGAAGAATACCTCATACATCTGCAAAATACTTTTAATTCCTTCCTACTTTTCTGATAAATGTTTGAAAATAAGTACAAATGTACAAAATGTATGTCCTTATTTCAAGTAATCTTAACACAACATCTTAAAAATAACTTTTTTTAATGTGTAGAGACCATTGTATAATGTCTTTGAGGGGATTCCCTCTGACATCTTCACTGTGAATTATCTCTACCACTATTGATGAAGGTAACTGAACTAAATTACAAATGTGCAATTACATGAATAAAGTTTTATGGCTTACTTGGCTCTGTCTGTCACAGGGGTGATGCACAGGGTATGGATAGAGACACTCAAACTGGTCTGGGGGGAAGAGGATGCATCTCTTGTGGCCTTTGATCTGTGCAAAGAAGTTCTGCTGCTCATCGTAATGCGCTGGTGTCACATTACCTATGGTGAGAGAGTATTAATAGAAAATGTGATGTGAAACATTGAGGAGAATGAAAAGTGAGGAGCCGTGTGATCGTACATTATACAGCGGAAACCATGAAACAGCATTCCTTATGCCAGAACCCTTACCCTCCATGCCTATGAGCAGCAGGTTGGATGTCAGCTGTCCCCAGTTTCTCTTGGCTTGCTGCTTGTTGATCCAGTTCCAGTTGAAACCAAGGAAGTCAACAACAATCTTTTTCCCTACTGTGTCATTCAGGGTCTGCTGCAAATATACCCTTGAAATGCATGAGAAGAGAGATGTGAAAATGTTATGCGCCAGTTTGTTCTACGTGAAACAAGTTGCAATTCTGGTAATTTTCCAAAGTCCTATTAATTTGTCTGCAGGATATAAGCAATGTGCTTTGAAGACTACATCTCCTTCAAACCACAAACAATATGACATTGAAGGAAGCAGACCATGTAAATCTAAATAGATATCACCCACTGTGAGCGTCAGCGTGTCAAACAGCGAGTTCACTTTAGTAAGTGATCTGTGTTTGTGCACCAGGGCCAAGTCCGGTCACAGCAATGACCGGACTTGGTCATTGCTTCTCCCCTGATTCTCCTGTGTAAATGCTTAGTTATTCGCTCTACTTTCCTGTACCGCATTACATTTCATGAGAAAAATAAAAACACCTTTCACTGTCAAGAACACCCGCAGCACAACCACATTGTGGTCTGGCACACTTGGGTTACTAGCCTGTTTGAGCTTCCAATGATTGTGTTTAGATTGAGCAACAGCCCAGGCAGGGTTAATATAAACATAACTCACATCATATTCCTGTTCCAACTAAAATAAATATATCTTACCTCTCCTCTCCTCCCATCTCCTCTGTTAAATGCATTTTTTCCACAAATTCGGAGAATTTCATTTCCACTCGTTGTGACTTGGGGACAAAGTTCTCATAATTAGACATTTTTTTCTCATCATAGTAGAGGAATTTGTGTTTTTCGGCGATGTAAACAGAGAAGTCTCCATTTCCAATGTTCTCCTGGAGGTAGTCAATGTCCCATTTGAGGGCTGGATAAACAAGGTTTGTGTCTGTCAAAACCACCGGTTCCTGAAAACAGATAAAAGGACATTTCATTACAGTAATATTACAGAAATGTGTATTTTTTATAGTTTATGTCAAGTGAATTAGACTTGTAAAAACAAGCAATTCTCTCTAAAGAATTAATCACTGCAAGACTGGTTTCCTATAATATTTTAGTGTTTTTTTTATAACTATGTATTATCTCATGATTATAGCCTATTGTAAGATTTAAGTGTTGTTTTTTTCAATCTACAATTAAGTTTTACTTTAACATTTATTACTATTAATGTGGTTCATAAAAATTGGTGAAAAGAAAGTCCTTTAAAATGTCATTGTATTATTTTAAAGTAAAAAGACGTGTTACACAAACATTGCTGCATGTGTGTCATCTTGACTGTTTCACAATGCTTTTCCCTCACCAAATCCCGGAACTATTTATATTTTTGTCTAGAATAACCTTTTAATCAAAAAGGAACATAAACCCCCGGCACACACCCGCGCAGCACATCGATAGTGCAGTGTTTGGACACACTGAGCTCCGAGGGCTACGTGACTAACTGAACGTAGACCGGTGGGCGCGCTCCCGCCGCCTGTCTCTCACTGCACCGGGCTCTCGGTTTCACTTTCGCCGGAGAACGCGGGCACTGTTCGGTCTCGATAAGTTACAACGGCGCAGGAAACACCCCGCCGCCGTCGTCGACTAACTTTAGCGTGGCCATCGTTTAATTTGCGGCGTCTGGGTCAAAGAGACACGTCAGATATCAGTCTTTGTGGCTTTCACGTATTGTGTTGACTGTAAAAATCGGTTTTGTGTTCTGCCTTGATACGACGCGTGCATGCATACGGGGACATGCCCCGTGTGTCCTCGGGGTTCAGAGCTCCACACTGTTATCGTTTTCTAATGCTGCTACAGTATGAACAAGCCATTAGGGACTCGAAATTAAGACCGATAATTCCAGTTCTAAACTAAAATGAAAACATGAAGAGGTCACTGAATGTGAGCCACAATATCACTTTTATTTAGTGCGACGTATTTATTCATTCATGTATCAGAGTTCATGTTTGAAACTGACAAATTAGATTGCCTACAGCTACTGCTGAAAGTGACCATAACCTCTCCAGTTTCCTCAGGCCAAACAAATAACACTCAATTCCAGCTAAATTATAAATATGCAATAGTGCAAACCATAGTGTATAAATGGATCCATGGCCCACACATGCATGGGTTTTAGTCTTTCATTTTCCTGTTCTACAATAATATTAATCATACACTACAACAAACCATTATTTATTTACCCTCTGACTTCTTTTGTTGCCTATCACAACTTTTTTGTATTCATATTCTATATTAAGTGTAAATCATATGAATCTGTGTTTGCAAAAATAATAGACTAGCAAAAACCATTCTTAGTGTTTTAAATTATGTAAGAGCAAATCCAGTCAAATCATCAGGGTGTCACTACATAAAACACATTTATACTTTTGTTTTAGAAATCACATTCAAAGAATTTTCTTTCCTTAACATGTTTCACAATGAATTCACATTTGAATGTCACAAAGTTGCAATATGGCGTGTGGGTTAGTTTGACAAGACTGCTGTGTTGCTGTTCTTGTAAACCATTTCTCAAGAGCTGGCTATTGTGGGTTGGTGCGCAGTAGATTCAACAATATCTGAGTGGAGAACAGGAACCCGGTCAATTTTGAGAAACATTGAGGATGACGCATTTCTATTCATGTCTAATGACAAGATAGAAGAGAAAGGTTTTCTAACAAGGAATCTAATTTGTTAACACTCCTTTTTGGTCTGCATCTGGGTGAGACGCACTTAAATGAACTCCTGAATGTTTCCATTTTTCATCACACATTAATTACTAAGGTGAATAGGTTCCCTAATCATAACACAAACTAAGACTGTGGCTCTTTAATGGAGATAATAACATGGTCTGTACAGCACTAGCAGGCAAATGCAATCATAAGAAAACAAGCTGCTTTTTCTCCTAACCAGAACAGCATACCTGCAAAGCAATCAATTGATATATTGTTTTGTCATCAGTCAACCATCACCAATCAGATGTCAAAGGCAGCACTACCTGACCTCACTAATTGGAATACCCTTGAACTTGAAACCGAGTGCAGGCTTGCAGTTTTATTATGCTGCCATTACCAAACGTACAAAAAGCCCACTGATAGTAACCAAAGTCACACTTTTACAAACTAGTCACAGGTGGGCTGCTTATTTTAATGTATAGATTATCAAAGACTGAACAAATGCCTTTCTCTTGTTAATAAGCCTACTTTGTAGTTCACTGTCACTAATGGAGATTTGCCAAATCCTTCCAGCTGGGAAGCTGGAACTGAGACATTCATGCTTGAAAAATGACTTAGCCTAAATTATTAATATAGATATAATATTACAATAGCTATAGATAAGTATAAACATAGCTACAGAGAAAAAGTTCCAGCCCTACAGATTAATCTATTTTAACATTAGGTTAGGGTGATATCACCATTACAAATTGAGCTACTTGACTTCTAAAATTAGGATCCATCTCTGAGTAAATGTCCCTGGGATGATTTAACACCAAGTCTGAGAACAGGCTAAAAGAAAATGATACAGTTTACTGTCACTTTCAACACCTCGCTGTACATACATAAGATAATGTACACTAATGACTGTTGTTTTTTACCTAATATAGTTTCGTTTTGACTCATACTGTTTGTGGTGCAGGTCTATCTGTGCGGTTCTTGCCATGAAAAGCTCTGAGATCCCTTCACTGACAGGGCAAGCAATGCGTGTTCAAAGTTTCCGCGAGCCAACTTAGCCGGTTTACCTCATTGTTTATTAGTATCTCTGCCCTGGGGTCCGTATGAGACAGTCTAGGAATTGGCTTGGTGGGGAAAGAATATTTTCGGAGCTGGGACTCATCCCAGTCCCGGTTCTGGACGCCACTGAAAGCGGCGCCGCCTTCACTCGCCGCCGGCTCAGCCTCCGCTGCCATGGTCGTCAACAAGCGCTGATTAGCTGCCTCCGTCCACCTTACAATAAAACAACCACAGACTGGCTTTATCTTCCGGACTCTAACCTGCTAGGACCCGGACTCAGCAGCGGTGAAATCACAAAATCTTTCCCATTCACAGTTATTAAATTAATGAAGGGAATCCGCGCCGTCCTGGCGATAGCTCTCCTTCGGTTCCGTGTGGTGTTTATGGTTTACACACCGTGTTGACAACACGAAAACAAACGACACAAACTAAATTGTCAGGGAAACACTTCCATAATTGTAGCGCCAGAATATCGGACAGCGACGCATAGTGTACTGGGTGAGTAAATGCTTATGCTGTAATACTTTCTCTATACCACTAGAGGACGCTATTGCACTTACTTTGTATGCAGTTTTTCAGAAAATGATTGTCAAGCAAATAGGCTACAATTCCAGCTCTGAGGGATATTGGGCTATATTGCGCTCAGTGAGCATGATAAACGCATGCAAGGTTTGAAATTATATGAGGAGATTGTATCAAGTACTGTATTTGAGTAAAGGTTTGAGGTACTTGCAGTTTACTTAAATATTTCCATCTTATGCTACTTATTATATCTACTCTATTACATTTTTAGAAGGAAATATTTTCCTACTTTATTCTGAGTGACAATGCACATTGTACACTCATTTGAAGAGACAGAGTCAGAGAAACATATCTTAAGCCTTTTTTGCTACATTTATTTAGGCCTGTAGTAGAATAGTAGTTTATATAAATTTGTATTGGTAAATTTTCTATATATCTATTGCATTTTCATAGTTTAAACTACTCAAAAGTATATTAAGCATTTAAAATAAGCTCCACCTTTACCAACTACATTTAAAAAAAATTAAACTTTTTAAATTTAATTTTATTATTAAAGTCCAACAATGCAATAGTAAGACTTGGAGGGATCATTCTGTATAACCAGGCCTACAGTAGTATAATTTCTACTTTTGACACAAGGCCTGTACAAATTACTGATAATACAGCTACTACTTAAATAAAATATTGAATACTTTCGCCTAAAAACAAAGCAATATGAACAGCGCTCACCCGACAAAACGTTTGTATGGGTGGATTATTTTTTGGACATATATTTACTTTTTTTGTTAGGCTGAGACCTCTAATGGCAGAGGAAGTCATGTGACATCAACCCGTTCTCACTCCCAAACATCACGGGCGAGTTCAATCTCAAAACGTTTTGCACCGGTTTGCAACGTTTTCAGATTGAACGACATGTTTTTCCTTGAAACGTTGCGCAACGTTCTGCAACGGGCTTCGGGGTATGTTTTCTCCCGTTTGGTGGGCGTGTCTCATGTGTTACCCAATCAACTGCAACAAGTTTGTAAACACAACGGCGTTAAAAAGCCAGGAAAAAGTATTTTGGGTTAAAACGTGTAGCCTACATTGAGTCTACAAAGCCTTACTTAACTTGAAACATGTCACCTTCATTTTCTTTCATACAAGACACAAGAAATCTGCAAGATTTCTCCACTCATTCACTACTCCCTACCCCCTATGTAGGGAGTTGTATGTAGAGCACTATATAGGGAGCTCACTCGCATTATTAAAACAACACTTTCGGACCACTCCGATCGTTATTTCGTCGCCGTTAATTACGTCATTGCCGTCGGACAATCAGTTTTTTTCAGCACAATGCATGACGGTATATATGGCTTGGTTAGTGACCATCGGTTGTACGCTACTTTTCAAAATGCATTCTGGGATACATTGAGTGGACTATATAGGGTATAATATCGCTTACTATACATTCGGACAGCACTACAAAATGGCGAGCTCACTATATAGTTCACTATAGAGTGAGTAGTGGGTGATTTTGGACACGGTGTGTTCAGGGCCACCACCGTTTCCGTTGAAAAAAACGTTTTGCTAGGTTTTGTCTGTGCTGAACTCGCCCCACATATGGAGGCAGACCCATCGGCGTAAGTTTGTAACGCCCTGGGGATCCCTATAGCGTCATAATTCAAGGCAGTGGGGGAAGCCCTGTAGCATCAGTTTTTGAGGTAAAGGGCGGTATATGAGATTAAACAGAAAAGAGTGAGTATGCAGGTGGGTGGGTGGAGGGGCCAGAACCTGGACATTGAACCAGGAAACCAGGTCTGTGTCCTGTGTGAAACAAAAAGTTAACATTAATAATTTTTATTGAAGTTTCGGAGTTAAATTGCGTAAGTTATGTAAGTTAACAAATCTACGTAGTGATTTTAAGCCACACCATCATCTTTTCCTAACCTTAACCCAGCAGGCTACGTTTTGTGCCTAAACATAACCAAAGTGCAATTTTTCACGACTTTAATAACCTGCCATTTCGAATTGGTGATGTTTCGAAACGCTAGAGTCTTATTTTGAAAGTCTAACCGGCCGTTGCATATTTATTGCTGCTAACTTTACCGGACGTTGCATATTTGTTGTTGCTAAGCGTTGCTAACTTGACTACGAAGCCTTAAACGTATAATAATTGCGCTAAAGGGGTACCCAGGGCGTCAAAAAGCAACGCCAAAGGGCCTTGACCGAGTCGGGAGTGAGAATATGCTGGTGACATAGCGACATAGTCCATGTACTGTGGTTGGTGTGATAGATGAGTCATTCAAGAGACTGAAGATTTCTTGTGTCTTGTATGAAAGAAAATGAAGGTGACATGTTTCAAGTTAATTAACGCTTTGTAGACGCAATGTAGGCTACATGTTTTAACTCAAACCACGATCTCTTCCTAAACCCAACCAAGTAGTTTTGTTGCCCAAACCTCACCAAACTATGATTGTTTCGTGGCTTAAGTAAAGTAGAAGGTCCTGGCCTGTCACTGGACTGGTACAGGAAACACTCATGTGTCATTTTGGAGAACGGTCTGTATGGTTCTTCCACACGCTTCTACTGACCTTAATATTTGTCAAATGAATAAATTGTTTAATTGCCAATATGTCTATTTTCTTCGGACTTCAATCATCCAATCCACTAAACAACACCAAACAAAGTCAACAGCGAAGAAAAGCGGTTTGGCATTGTCAGAGAAGATTTGGCACATTTTTCATGGGAAAAACCTACTCAGCTCTGCTGCTCCTACAAATGCATGTTCCTTACAAATATGGCGCCATTTAAAAGGGACATTAACAGGCTATCCAATAGTATAAGATTTATTGACAAGAAGCATTGTTACAACAAAGAAATAATCACAAGTTTCCTTACTTTTTGCTTGTAGTTTATGTTGTTTTGGGACACTTGACAATCGATGTCTAGGTATGAGGACATGATCTAAATACTTCCTCCACCAGTGCCGGTCTGAACAATGCTCTGTACAGCATGAAGCAATACTTAAGAATTATAATAAAGGACAAGCCACATTATGTTTTAATCAAACAGGCTGAGAAGTTGTCACAGCTGTCATTCTCTTTATGAAAGATATGGTAATAAAAGACTGAGCAAAGACTTTTGAAATCATGAGCCAATATTTGATTTTGGTTATCTTTGCCTCAGCATTGGGCTACTGTATTGATCAGTGGGCGATCATTCTTCATGAGATAGCTGTGCACGCTGTACCTTGCTGGGTGGACTTAATCAGTCGATGGACCCTTGCTCTGTTTCATCAACATCACACTGGCATTGAACTAAATAGAGTGCATGTATTCTATCACTTTGATCACTGCTACTTTGTAATTTTTAAACTTTTTGTGACAGCTTTTTAAAGCCACACACAGGCATAATTTTAGCTCAAAAGTCATAAAGCATCTCCTAAAACATTGGTAAAACTTGATACATACATCTTGTATGTTTTCTCTTGAATCAGGCTTTATGAGCAGATTTCCACTGCTAGGACTAGTTTGGGCTCCCTGGTGGGTTCCCATGCTCTGTGTTTCCTGTGCAGATCAGTGAGCTGAGCTGATCCCCCTGATGCTCCTCTCTCCCCATTCTTTGCAGATAACCACAGCCAGGAGCTTGACCACCCTGGTGAACCTCAAGGAGCTTGTATCTCAATCATGCTGATAGCAACAAACACACACACCACTGCTGTCTTCTGCCCAACAGATTGACTGCTGTCAAAACAAAGGCCTTCTCAAGGAGCTACTGTTACAATGAAACAGTTGTTAAGTGAAAGCAAACATGCAGTTTTTGAGCTTACAGGTAATGCCATAATGATACAACACAGGTAAATACAGACTTCAGTTTTGTTAACCACTTTAAGAGCACATGGTGGACGTCCCATTCATCTGCACTCATCTGTGTTGGCTTTCTCTCACATTCATACTGACCCTCGCACCTCTACGTGTTGTAGGTCCGGAACTCCTAAGCCATAAATCCTATTAGTCAAGGATTCTCTGAAGTATTTTAGTCCTTTTTCCCATCTTTTATTGATTGCATGATCACTCACTACCTGAGAGACATCTGATCCCTTTGTGTATTTATATGTTGCAGAGCCACAAAAGTATTAATTAAAATAATACTCGATTCCACCTCACACCAAAACATCAAAACAACCATCTTTCAATGATGCCACTACTGTATAGAAGAAGAAAAAAACACATACACATTTCTGTCAATAATCTCTGGTGTTCTCCACAGAAGTTTAAATTGATCGGTCAAGCTCTGTGAGAAAGCATCTGCTTAAAATCCCTACTCTTCCTCTGTGGTGTCACCTTTCTCTCCGCCACCTTGAGCTCATGTGTTATCGCAAATTCAACATGGCAGGCCCAGCTTGAGAGACGGAAGTTCAAACCCATCGGTCGAAGGTCGTGTCACTCTCTGGATAGGGGTGGGGGTTCTGTAGTCTGAGTCACGATCAACACTATGTGATATTTCACACAGCATTATTTCATTCCGTGCATCTCCCCTTTTTGCATTTGTGTGTTTGTTAATTTGAGGGAATGACATCAAGAGAGAATGCGGGTAGAAAATAAGAAGCATAGTGAAAAAAGGTGATAAAGACATGTTGGATTTCTTTGTATGTCTGTAATCCAAGTTTTAGCCTCATACTGTGGTCTCTGGTTGTCCATGTGAATCTCATAGCCTTCTAATCTCATACTCCATTTTGTTATGAACATAAGAACACATATAGAAAACTGTAGTACAGCAGGGTAAAGGGTAAGTGTTACAATAACCTGATACTGCGCCCCCCCCCCCCCCCCCCCCCCCATTTCTGCTGCTGGTGCTCAACTGATCTTGACTGAATAAGCGAACGGTGTCACAGGTGTGTCAGATTGTTGAACTCGTTTTCCTGTGTTTTTTTCTTTTCCATACATTAACTGATTACTGTGTCAGCAGGCTTTCCTTTTGTGGGATTTATTATTTACATGTGGGTATACGTGGGACATTTTCTGCAGAGGGTGAGCCGGCGCATGAAAGCATGACTCATAACCCCCCCCCCACACACACACACACACACACACACACACAAAAAGAAAAAAATTGATGCACCAAGTTTAAAGTGGCTTTGTTAAATTTTATCCAACATGCACATCCAAATGAACATTTTGACGTGACTCTGTTGTCCTCCCTATCTGAGTAAATTGCAGAACATCCACAGAGCCGCGGGGCAAAAGCTTGGTATGCTGGTTCTTTTGTTGGTGAGAGGTTTTTGCTGAATGCCAGGCAGAGCAATCCAGCCAGCCCACAGGGGTCATCAGAGGAGGGAGGAGTTTTGATTATGATCATTATTTGGTAAATAAGATGTCAACAAGGTGTTTCCTTGACACTTTATTGAGAAAAAGGAGGAAGGTGCAGAAATGAACGCCCCCTTCTCAATGGGACCTCTAATCTTCTCTTTCATGACCCATCTCGTCTAAAGGGTTTCGGTGTTGGCTGCCATGTGCTAGTCTGCCTGGGCCTGGCACTTCTTACTTGCAGGTGGGGTGAGTATCCTGGCAAGCATGTGTTTATAAAACCCACTTGTTTGGGCACAATACTTGAACTAACTTCTTTTGAGAGAACAGTGTGAATCTGTGCAAAGCCTTTTCCCAAAGTCCTTTAGAAGGCGACAGCCCATTGAGAGTAGAGAAGAAGGGATTACCTTCCTCGACAGTGGTGCATTTCCGAGAGAGCTGATTAGCTCTGCATTCATTGTTAAATCGAGCAAAGGAAGGCCCTAGAGGAGTGAAAGGATCCAAATAGGTGGGCCCAGAAATAAAACAGCCACAGGAAGCCCAGCACAGGCAACCCAAAGTTTTCCCAACATTTCTTTCCCCCACTCCTAAGGAGGTGCGGCGTGAAAAAGGAGATTAGCATACAAAATTAGAGGCGGGATGATTTTTAAGGGCAACTTGCCTCATGCCCTCCACCCCCATGGCCCTACTCTGTCTGGACAAAGTTAATTAAACTAGTATTAAACAGTAAAGAAACTTCCAAGCGCTTGGGAGTTAGGGGGCTCTTTGAGGATTACCATGATGAGGGAGAGAACGGGAGGCATTTGTTAAGGCGAAATTGAGAAAGGCGTGATGGCGCGAGGAAAGATTTTTATTCTTGTTTGTTTGCCCCAGTATCCTAACCCCAATGTGAACAATGTGAAGAGTAAGGTTGTGTTTACTGCAAACCATCATGTATTACTGTCTCAAGGGGTATGTTAAAGAAGGATGAACACTTTCTTCAGGTCCAATGATATATGATTGACGGATTTATTATTATTTCATTACATTTTATTAGAAAACAAACCACAAAGGCAACTAATAATAAAGCAAAACTAGGAGATGCTGTGCAATAAATTAACAATGTACAGTACAAAGTGCTTGATTTTATATACAATTAAATACATCAAGAGGGCAGGAAAGGTCAGGGCAAGCCAGATGACGGGAGACCAGAGGTTCCCCAAAAAATGTCAAAAAGTTCGGCAGTGATAGTTGGAATAGACGAAGATTACTGCTATGCTGACAGTCTTAGGCAGTCGTGGGAATACAACCTGATGGGTTATTGAAAATTATTATTTTAAAAAATAATTATGCCATTGCTCCAGTAGTCCGAATATCTATCGCTCAAAAACTAACTAAAAAAATAAATAAATCTTGTTGGAGAATGTGTAAGTCAGAGAAAATACTATTCAAATGCCCAGTGACTTTTCAAAATGTTGTAAAAAGTATAAAAATATATCTTAAATACATTTATACCAAAAAAATCTACAAAGTTGTAAGCCCCCCCCATGTTCTCTTTCTTGTGGCTTTGTGCACATCACACAATTAACTTCCTAATACAAAATTGACAATGAAAATGCTGAAGTTGCATTTTTGCTAAGTTTCTGTCTATTTGAAAATGCACAGAGAGTCTGAGTGCTGACAGGAGCTGCAGCGGTACAGATATGACGACAACAGGGGAGAAGTGATGAAGATTCTCAGTGCTTCTTCCTCAGTCTGAGGTTCTTCCGGCGACTACTGGCACTTTCGTTCCTTCCCCTCTGGCCTCCTCTCTTTACACAAAAGTACTTGGTCACTGTCTTCCTGCACTGCTCACACTTGACCGCGCAGCACCAGTGGAATTTACAATTACAGCTCGACACCATCTCAGCTTTGCGCTCCTCCACAGCCAGCCCGCACTCCCCGCAAAGCCTCTTGCAGCTCCGCTTCTCCCATTTGGTCAAGTTCTTGCCCTTCTTAAGGCACTCGCGGCCCTCTGTGCCCGGCAAGCCCAGCGTGCGGTTTTCCAGGCAGTAATCGGGGGAGTCTTCGAGGTGTACCAGCTCCTTGCGAGAGATGGAGCTAAAGGTCTCGGCGATGGCCCCCCTGCTGGCAGCGCTGTTCCCGGCTCCTCGGAGGAGATCCACCTTCAGAGCCCTGTGGTACTTCTCCTTCAAATAGTTCCCCACCTCCCTGAAATCTGGCAGCTGCAGCCAGCAGGTCTGAGTGGTGCAGCTTCCTGATACCCCATGGCACTTACATGTTTTCTGCATGGTCCCCTTCACAGCCTGGAGACACAGTAGGGAGGTAAAGACGGAAAGGTTCATTTTATTAAAATGTATTTGTAGTTCACTGTATTGAAGAATATTGGTGTCATGTAAAAGACAGTGTCAGTTTCCAAACATGCGTACATGTGTGTCTATCTAATATATATGAGTAAAAGACAGGATGTCCATTGTCTCTTGATTGATGTGTTGTCAAATTAACTGATTGTATTCTCAAAGTTTTGAAGTTAAGTTTAAGAAAAGGTATGAATACACTGAAAGGAAGAAATGATAGCTTCAAGGCCCGTTGCTGATTTTCTTTGTCGTCCGCAGTGTTTCCTGACTTTACCCGAAACAAAGCAGCTGTCGGTTGAAAAGGGACATTTCTTTTCGCGAGGAGGGGATGAACTTTCTGCTGAGGTTAGGCTGAATCAAAGTTTCACATTGAGTCCTATTGTCCCCCCAGAAGAAATAGGAGTATTTATTTAGCATGTTCATTATCAACATGTTTTCTAGTGTGAGAAGACCCAATGGAGAGTCCCATTGAGTGAAGAAATGAAAAAGGAGTTTTTCTCTCTTTCTATCCTCATTTTTTTCTGTTACAATGATGCTCCAGGTGCCATGGGGATCCTAGGGCCCAACAGGGGGGAGCAAAGGCACCGTAAACAAAGAGCACTTCAGCTGCACGCCTGTGGTCCCCTCAGACTCCCTTGGGGCCAAACAAAGACCAACATAAATGTGGGATCCTTATTGCAAGAATAAAACTAAACACTTATTTTAAAAAGCAGCATAATACAGAATGCTGTGCAATGTCTGGCTCCCCAGGATCTCTAATTAAGCCTGCACCAGCAATCCTGAGATTCTTGAGTTGAGGTATTGTCATAAGGGGCATTCAGCACTAGTAAATAGGCCCTTCTGGTACACCGAACACACTGTTATTATTGGGGACGAGTGGCACCTCACTTATAGCGACGTGAAAAGGATGCTTGGGTGGCACACTCAGTGTAATTCTGAGCAGGGAAAAATGATTCAAAAGATGCTTTACACTGTGCAATCAGTTGGAGGGCCCACAGAGATTCCCAAAATTTAAACCAGGCTGCCACCCAGTTTAAATACTGTATGGTTCAAAGTCGAGACCTTATACTTAAGGCCCATCTCTCATTGCCAAATGGATGGCATGACTTAAGAGCACCGACTGTACCTTGCGTCCAGCCTCGTTATTATGGAGATTCATAGCCGCCCGTGCATCCTGCCCAGTCTCCAAGGCATCCACAAACTGTTTGGAGATGGCCTCGCCAAAGCCAACATTGTCACTGCAGCCGCCCCAGAGCCAGCCGTGACCACCTAGGAGAATAAAAAAAATAATTAAGTAAAAATCCACCTGTGTGTCAGCCTCTGCTGCTGTGGGTATTCATGTACAGATTTGTCTATTTTTCTGACCCCGCTGTCCATTCCTGCTGTCATCACAGCCGCAGTTGTCAAAGTCTCCAAGACTGCAGTTCCTGGTTAAAGTGTACATGACTCCAGCGGAGCTGATGGCATGGACGAATGCTGTCTCCCGATTTGCTGTCAGCAGAGAAACTCTTTAACCATCTTGTCTCATCACACAGATCACTCATTGTATGTTAGGAATATATTTTAATACCTTTCTCTCAGTACCTGCAAAAAAAACTTTAATTATCATATTTATTATTTAGTTGTACTTTTAACTGAAAAAAACCTTAATTACCTATATTCTGTTCTGACCATGAAACCAGCGTCATTGGTGTGCCTACATGTTCACTTTGTATTGCCAAACATATTGATTCTTTCATAAGCTGCAAATACAGGCAATGATTATGGTGGGCGGGGGGGGGGCATGGATTATTGTGTTTGTTATGCTTCTAGTGCCCGTGCCAACTGTAACTAACCCAAGGGGTGGTGAATGTTTTGACTAAGCAAACATCCCTATTTCACAAAGGGCAAAAACAGCCCCCTCTGACACAGAAACTTGCAACAAACAGGAGCAGACAGTTACAAAACACTTAAAACATCTTTAAAATTCCATTAGGCAATTCCCATTAGTTTCCCATTTAGAAGTGGAACGTCTGTCGAGATGTCTGAGCTGGTGTTAAGGCCAGCTGGTCTCTGGGGACTCTAGACTTACCGCTGCGGAGGCTGCTGTGCGTGGACAGCTGCAGAGCTCGCTCGGGGCAGTTCCAGCGGTCCCATGCAAACTGGTATTTGCACTCCTCAATACCACTCTGTGCTCCTGCTGCCACACTGCTGGAGTAGATCAGGTATGCCTGCAGCAGCAAAGACAGGGATAATATTAAACTCATAAGATAATGCACAGGTACCCCACGTCTTGCAACAAAGACAACACGATTTAAGATGTTGAGGTGGTTGCTGGCATGATTTGATACTCAGTTTATCCACCTTAGATTGTTAATTAAAATTAGATTAAAATGTGAGCATTTGCACCCTAATAAACCCAACCCAATCAATCTAATATAAGTGTGACATTTTAAATAAATGACACAAGCCTGAGCCCAGATCACAAACAGATGTCACTTTAAGAGAGTCCTTTGTCACAGCTTCACTTCTGGTGCTTCTGAACAGACTCAGGGTTCACCAAATCAAAAGTTATATGTGAAAGAAAAGTAGGAATGGTGATGGGAACCAGTCTCAGGCTCTTTTACATTTATATCTTCCTACTGGTGAGAAATGCTTTACTCTCAAGTCTTTCACGTACCTTTCTTGACCAGGACATAAAGCCCAGACTGAAACACTATTACTACACTAGGAAGTTTTAAAATGTGTCTTGGCACAAGTGGGTAATATATCAATAAGTACTTAATGTTCTGGAGACTGACATTTTTTTCATGACAAAAACATTGTGAAATGCATTCAAACATTGTACTTTTTAAACGATGTTTCGTTGAGTTGTCTTTAACCAGTACTCTCTGTCCTTGCCTTTCGCCCGCCTCTCCGCTGCCTGTTCAAACTGTGTGAACGATAATATAACTAATATGTCTCAAGTGGCCTTTGGTGAGATGGAGTACCACCTCTTTCACAGGGGTCTGGCTCACTAATGATGACCACCCACTACAGCAATGCCAGCCCTCAGCTCTTAAAACATTCAGCCTGCTGATACACAGAGCCTCTGAATAAGGTCAAGTGTACAGAGGGGGGGGGGGGGGGGGGTTCCAAAGGGCTAAGAATATCACTGATATATCATTAGTGCCATTGTTGCATACAGACAGGTACCAGAGCTTGTCCATACACTTGAGTTAAGATATCACAAGGACAACAGGCCTTAAAAAACACAGAGTCCATGTTTTCACTACCTCTCTCTTTTGGGCAAAGGACAGGGAGAAAAGATCAAAAGAAAGTTGGCTTACCTTGGGTCCAGTCATCAAGAAATTATTCACTGACCTGGAAAAGAAGACAGCTTATTCACTCTGGGAAGCTCAGTGTCCTTCACAAATTCCTCTGCTAACATCTCTCATTAGTGCGCTTTGTAACATGTTAAACTGTGACACCAGTAGGAATCCAAACCTCAGCAACACGGCTGAATTTGTTAAAGCGCTTCTAGAAATGTAAGAACTAAGGGTAACACTAATGTTATTAACACTTGATTACTTACATGTTGGGTTGCCAGGATTGGAAAAATCCCATTGGCTGGTGTTTATCCTTTCTACTTGGAAATAATGCAGCTCTATTATATAGGCTATAGAGGGTAATCTATTTATAAAGGCTTATAGGTTTCTCACCTTCTAATAAACCATCAAGGCTGCCATTATAAATGTTAATAAATCATTAATAAATGGTTTTAACCCATCATGTCTGCAGTTTTACGTGTTGGTAGGTTGTTAAGAAATTAATTTTGTACCAGATTGTCTGCAGCCCTTTTCCAGAAATAAGGAGTCAGACCAGTCAAAAGGAGTTTTTTACAACCTGGCAAACCCAAGTTATTTTTTTCAAACTGCTTACAACTGATGTATAAAGCATTAATAAATTATGTATTCACCATTACTAAATAAATAATAATTAGTTAAAACCTATAAACCCTTTATAACAGGTGCCTTATTGGAAGCTGTAGGCTACTGGTGAAATTAATAAAATATATTCTTTTACAATTTCTGTGAAAAAGTATTCCTTTTGAATAATACTCTAAGTCCTACTACTGATGAGAGAGATATATAAATAAGGGTTTACAAACAATTTTATAAATGCTTGTGTTGCATATATTGCCACCACCATGAAATGAAATGTTTGGAGATGAACATCATCAGGACAACAAAATAATAATTCATAATAAAAACGGGGGGGGACATAATAAAACCAACTTACCAACAGCAGTATGACCTCATGTGAGTCAGGAGAATGAAAATGTAATAAAAAACCTCCAAATGCATGAACATCCTGTCAGCTGAGGGTGATGATGGTGACTCTGAGCCTGTCCAAAGCCTGCAGACAGTCAAACGATGGAGAGGAAACTGAGCTACCAGCACATGAAACTTCACCAGGGCTTCCAAGATTTAAGGAGGGGACTCTGAAATGGAGCTGCTCTTGTCCCAACAAGAGATTATCTGCTTAATTAAAGATTTTCCCCCTTCTTACTCTCTCGGCCAATCAGAAGTATTGTACCAAGGAGAGACTGAAATGATCAAAAGGGCACCCTGGGCCTTCAGGGCCGGGCAACGGTAGGTTCCCTGCCTCCTTTCAAGAGCAAAGGAAGATCTGTTTAATCCTATAGGAAAAGTGTAACAGTGATCCCTTGAATTTCTGGTCAGAAAACTCGGCCTATCTAATGCCCAGCTGATTGTGGGGGATTAGTGGATGGCAAATTGTCAGTTTGATAAGAGAGAGAGAAAAAAGGCCCATACTGCTTGCTCTTGGGGAAGAAATTCATGTTTTCACAAAGTGATTGAATCAATATTTATCTCCCTGAAACAGAAGGACCATTACTGAGACGGAAGTCGACAGGCATTGCCTCAAAAGTGTTATTTAACAGTTTCATTTAAAATGGGGTCACACTGCCACGACAAGTATCGGAAGATCATTTATTTAGGGATCAGCTGCCGGTAGATGCGTAGGCCTAACTTTTACGATGATCAGGGATATTATTTCCATTTTCCCACATCTGTGCACCTTTAGTCGCAGAATTAGATGCGACGATATAGATACCTGCAAATAAGAAAGTGACAAACTTGTAGTCTAATTTTCCATTTAGGCTAATTCAATGTATGATTTAGGTCGCTGATAGGATGCTATCAGGTCATAGTGAATCATTATTGTAATTTGCACACTTTTTCCTGCATTTTCAATCAGCTAAATATAAAACAGGATGACTTTTGTTTAGTTCCCCGGATCATTTCAAAGAGAGAATTCCTCCGAGTCATGTTCCTCCATCAGAAAATAGAAGGTGGATTTTTCCTAGCCATTGATCAGATAGCGTATGGGACATTTGCATCACTAATCCAGACGGTCCCTACCTAACGCTGGATGAAGAGTTATTCCCCAATAACCCTGTCTGACCCTTAGGACCCTTTCCTTCGGCACAGGCAGTCCTTTAGCGATCTTCTTGTGTGCAAATTAGGATTAGAGAAGAAGGTGATTTGGAGTTGGGGGGGGGGGCTTCTGAGGGATGTTTTTGGAATAAGATTTAAAGTGGCATGACAAGTAAAATAGTAAAATGAGACAACCGCAGGACCCACTCCACACTTCATGTTGTTTTAGCATTTCATATAGCCTACGCTACACAATAAATGATCCCTTCACAGAAAGCCTCAACTAAAACGCGCAGTCATGCCTATTCTCTAGGCAAATCAACACTAGTCATTTCTCAAGAGCAAAGTATTAACGTTAGGCCTATGTGCTCTATGTTTGAAACCCAGTTTTTACACAAATGCAAACGCCTGAGCATAGGCTGCTGGAAAGTGGGCATGATGACAATCAAAAATGTAAATCCTAAGCACATTCATCCTTTTTCTGAATCATTTCATTCTACCAAATGATCTCCTGAAAAGCGGCCAGCAACAGCAACAACATCAGGCCACTGTAGTTAACAAGTCCTCTGTGTTGCACATGTTTGCAAGTGCCGAACTCAAACAGTCTGGCAGGCCACAGAGACGTGTCTGAGCTCTCACTGGGAGTGTGAACACGCTGAGGTTTTACATGTCGTGAAGAGGATGGCCTGACAGTCAGCAGCCAATGACCAGAGAGAGGGCTGATGTCACGGTTGGGGCAACCGAGATCAGCAGTGGTGGGGCCACTTGCAGCCTACATTTGGACCGGACTCAGACTGTTGGTGGCGCCGCTCTGTAGCAGACTCCAGCATTTTGGCACAAAATCACCAACTGCAACATGCACGTAATATTTTGTGACTTACCCAGAACAGAAGGATGATGCACCGCGTTAGCCGTTTATTTGACTTGCAGTAAAGTAATTCTCCAGCAGAGGGAGCAAGTTCACAGATCCTTACAAAAGTGGAGAGATGTGATCACAAACACTGAAGCGTCTTTGTTGCCCTCAGCAAGGAAATTGTTTTTTTGGTTGCCCACCTCTAAGCAAATTGGTTTTTAAATACTGGGAGCTGGTGCTTTGCTCAAAGGTACTTCAACAGGCCTGGTAGTGCATGGAGAGGAGGAAATTTTGAACTCAGCGCACCTGACCTCCCTGCTGCTCCAATCATGGATTACAGACATGACCACAGTTAAAACAAAAAACAAAAGCCTGTTGTAACATTTAAGTCTTGCAGTAGTGGAGATTTAAAGCTGTAAAACATTAAGTACCATATCTACAGAAAGCTGTCATCTTTGGATCCCCAAGGAATGTTCATACTATATCTGCACATATTTCAAATAGGTGTTTATGGTGGTGTGACAAGTTCGGCGACCTTGCAACAATGTTAGATGTACGTAAGACTGGTGAGCCAAGCATGAAAAGCTGAGGTGGCCTAGATCCCCATCAGTACAGGCATGCAGACAGGAGACAAGGCTTTCAATTAGCAAGTACAATGTGTGTTCACAAACAGGAAGAATGGGAGATGGCTCAATTATGACAGCAGAAAGATGAAGATAAAAACGTGCAGACCTGTCGGACCAACTCATGGGATCACTATATAAAAGCATGTTGTGCACATTCAAACCCACACAACTGTCAGTGATGCTCCAAAAATGTCACACACAAAAAAAGTAGGCCTATGTCAATGCAGCATCTCAGATCATTAATTTACATACTCACGCTTGGTGGGGTGGTATGTGTCATCCTCAAGCTCAGGTCCTCCAGAGGTCTGGGAGTTGAGGGTTCTGCACAATCTCTTAGCTGTTCCAAGCCTGCACTCTTCTGGACAGAGACTTTCAATGTTGTACCTGGAATGTGGTGGAGCCACTCTCCCAGTTTGGGACTCACCCCAGTGCTCCGATTATTACTGGCACCACTTCTGTATTTACCTATTTTCCTTTAGTTTCTATGATTTTTTACAGTGATTTATGTTTTATTCTTTAGGGCACACTTTGTTAACGATTTGATGCTTTTGAATAATTCTTGATAGTATAGGTAATATACTAACTTTAAAATTAGTTTATTATCATTATCAGTAGTGGTTGTTATTCTTGTAGTATCCATAAGCCTCTGATGAAGAATGTAACAGAAATAGTATGGTCATCATTTTTATTCAGTATACGAATAAGGAGTTTTACAGAGTTCCAGCAAAAACAGTAAAACATACCTTTGTCACAAGTAGAAAATTTGGTTTATTTATGGTACATACAGTGGGCAAAAACATTCTTTGAAAAAAAGGTGCCATTTTTTAAGGCATTTAAACTCCCAGAAGGTAACACTGTATACAAGTGTTGCTCTGTAAAAGATGGGGTGTGAAAAATACTCTGACAGTATCATTAATGATATCATGACAAGTTTGGATCTTGGAGCAAAGTATTTGTTTGGTTACAGTTAAGTTAAATCATAGTAACCCATAAATGTTTTAGGAATTGTTGAGCGGTCCCTCTTTTTTCATTATAAATAAGAGATCAATTTTTGAAGTGTTCCTTAAAAACAGACAGACGCCACCAACAACCGTGAATCTAAGCCCTAATTTAGTTCCATAACTTGCACTTATAATCTTTTTTAACAGGTGTGCAACCTACATAAGGCATTGGGTAAGAGTCCTGACACATTTCAGTAATCACATAGCACACAAGGTAAATTCACCTAGACATGCCTCATTGGCCTTATCTGAGGGAGAGGAATACCTTCAAATTTGAGCGTGTGATGTGATTATATATATATATCACAAGTATTTGAAATTAATACAAAACATCTGAAACTCTCCTTTCAGATTAAGAGTGAGAATTCTGGTTCTATGTTTCAGTCCAGAGGCGTCTACATGAAAAGGGTTAATGATGAAGTCTGTGGCGGCTTCACTACTTAACCAGAGGTATAGACTGCGTTACACCGGACACCTTAATCCTCATTCGAAGCCCCATGGACAGTTGGAGACAGTGGGTGTATCCCAAAAGTTCAACCCATCTGAACTGTATTCACCCATGCGTTTCTCTGGTATGATAAATGGGGAAAGTTCAGTAGAGTGTTGACAGTCTTGGTGTTGGCCTTGAACACGGCAGCTTATGGTTTAGTAAGACTACTAGCTTACCAAAAATAAAGAAAACCTTACATTAAACACAGACAAACAAATATCAAGCTGAAACGCCACTCCCTGTGGAATGAAACAAAGCACTACTGACAGAAATTAGAGCAAAAGGCCCTCAACCTTGCCTGTAAAGAAGCCTCACTGTTAAGGGTTTCAATAAAGTGCCAAAGACTACAAATAAATAGCACATTAACAAATAAGACATACAGTAAATTTTTCTGTAATTACTGCTTAAACACACCGCTCACATAGACCTGTTTGGTTGTCCTACTGGTGCCAAAAGAGACTCAAATCCCAATTAGCCCTTTTCATCCTCTTCAGTTTTATATTATGGTGAAAAAGCTGTGCTTGAACATGTAGCCAAGTCGCTGTCTGTGGCTAACAGTCGGTGAAGACACTTCAAAACTTAAATAGAGACCCAGACAATTTATGGAAAGGCCTAAAACTCTTTAAAAGCCAATATTAGTTTCAGGAAGAGGTTTAATTTATAATCAGAAGTATGGTAATCACCCCCTTGTCACTGAAATGCTGCTATCCCTGTTGCTATGTTCTGTCTTATTTCCACACATCAGTATCAATTGTAGAGTTTGGAGCTCGTGTGACTCAGCCACTTTTGTGGCTGCCGTCACCCGTCCGCTGAATGCGAGCAATGATCAATTCCTTCGACACCTTCTTGGGGTCATTGGCCAAACCCAGGAAGCACATTAAGTCTATAAAGGCGGTGGTGATATTGAGCTTGCAGCCAAACTCGCTTGTGGCGTAGTCGAAGGGGAATGTGTGATGGTAGTTGTGGAAGCCTTCCCCTGAAAACCAAAAAAGAAAAACTTGTGTTTAGTGTTTTGCTAAAGCGCACAGGCATAACTTGAAGGAGTGGCAAACAGCTGTGGGCAGAATGCTGTCTGATGAGTGAATGTGATTTGATGCTATGGGAAGACTTCAAGGCTGACTGCCCTGTGATTAGATTTACAAGCAACCGAAAGATCTGTTAAGTTACTCTTTGTTATCGTTATGATGCTGTTCGGTCGTCAGGGTCACAACAACAAAGTGTATATATATATATATATATATATATATATATATATATATATATATATATATATATATATATATATATATATATATATATATATATATATATATATATATATATATATATATATATATATATATATATATATATATATATATATATATATATTTATTACTTTTTTTACATCTGATGTTTACATTTTTTATATTTGAAGCTTATTTTACATCTCTATTTATCGTATTTTTATTTATACTTATATTTTATTTTTTATTGTAGGCATTTGAAGTGGACAGCAAAATAAGAATTTCAGTGTAAATGGAAACTTGAACATCTGACAATACTTTGAATCCTTGAATGGTCACAGCAAAGGCGTGCCCACAGCTCTAGGAGAGCAACTATGAATCCCACAGATTATTGCAGTAGTAAACATTCACAGTGCATAGTTGTGCTCTAGACTACAATGACAAAAGTATTCTGAATATGCTACAACTTCTGATTCACACCTCTGGTACCCGGAAGTAAACAATCCATCCTTGTGTTGAAGAACATTGAGGTTATCATCAGAAACTTTCAAATGTGAACTTAAGTGAAAAATACTTCCAGAACAAGCAGCAACAGACTACTCCATTTACTAAGAATGCGTTTACTAAAGCTGTTCTGGAGGAACAAGCAAGATGGAACATGGAAAAACGATTGTAACTAATTAAAATGACACAGATGAGATTTAAAAGAAGGTGAAAATGCTAGTGCTGTTTTGTAGCCAACTATGATCAGTGCTGTTAGCAGCATTATGCCCCCGTGGTGTCAGCCACCACAAATGAAGTCTTGACTCGTAAGAAATGATGACACTGAAAATACCATCAGTGGCCAACTCTAAAATAAAATGGCTAAACACACAGATAGAAAGCTGACCACCAAATTTCAAAGCTAAAACTGGGCCAGCTGGGACAAAATAAACCATCAGCCACTGGATTAGCACACTGTCCCACTACAAATGCCAGATTGAATCAGCTCTGAGAAATACTCCAGCGTGGTTGACTTGATAAGCTTTCAACAAGTGATGAAAAGATCATTCAAATATCCATCACGTGCATAAAGACACCAAATAACATAATTACGTAGTCACAAAACAGTATCAGCACATTTTGGCGGGCCTAATATTAGTGAATAATGAACTTGCTGTTTCCTTACCTATGGCACTGAAAGCAACCAGTGGGTTTTCCCTCGGGTTAATGGTCTTGTCATAAGGCCTATTGCCCCATATGTGTGCAGCGCTGTTGACCAGCCAGGTGGCATTGAGCACCACAGCGTATCTCAGGAGTCCAGGGATGAAGTATGCCACAATCAAGGACTCACCCCAGAAGTACCAGGGCACCAAGGTGGGCACGAGGAAGCAAAGGATCAACACAGAGAGCTTGTAGTGCCTGTAATGAAATAACAAAATGCATCTCACACAGATGCTCTGCCATAATTCAATCTGAGACTAAATCAAATAAAAGAAGATATTTAAATAACGTAAATAGTTTGTTTGTTTGTGTTAGATTAAACTGACAAGAAATCATTTTTTGTTCTTATTGGAAAAGTCTATACATTCTGTAAGCCCACAACACACTGGAAATGGGAGTGTAAAATCATACTGCATCTCGTGTTTGATTTAAACAATTTGACAATTTGATAAAAATCAAAGTCTGTACCCACGTCAGAGTAAAAGGTCCCACAAAGGCCACAAATGTAATCCTACATTATTTTGAGGGCAATTATAAACATATTAACATGATTAACTCCAGACGATTTGCACATTAATTCACTGTACGCAGTTGATGGGGCATTCTTATTGGTTGGCTCTTGCTGATGTTAATCCCCTCTGGCTGAGAGCAGAAGTGAAAATCTGGGACTGCATCCAGAAGAGCAGAAATGTTGACAAATGACCAGTCAGTGGACACTACAGAGGCATGCTCTGATTTGGTCCCTGATGCAAAAAGCATTACTTATCTGTAGATCTGTAGTGTGCTATCATGGTCACTATAAGCCCAGACTACAACATCCTGTTCGGGTTGAGCCAGAGGGAAAATTACTTTTAATAACAAGACGCAAAAGAACAACGAACCCTGCAAATACCTTTCAGTGTTTCCCATTAATTAACGAGACCATGGCGGCCCACCACAGTCCCGAAAATATTTTTACACATCTCATAATAACATTATATCTAATGTTGTGTTTTATGGGCGCTGCTGTAAGCTCGCTCGCTCACACACTTTGGCATCCGACTCAAGACAACCACGGCGATTAACCTAGCCACACCTAAATTTTGAGTGCACACATATTAATGCCTTTATGGTAAATCCACTGAAACAGACCAGTGCAAGCTGACAAGCAGGTTCGCGACTTTATCCTGTCATTTTCTCTCTTTACAAAGACAAGTGTTGCAGTTTGAGTGACCTACCTGAAGAGAGGATTTGAAATCTTCATGTTACGCGATACGAAAACCGCATTCAATATAATTTATCAAATTGGGTCGGACTTGATGAATTTAGCGCAAGGATACACAGTGACAATGTCCAGTTTTCAAAATAAGGTGTCTCTACAGTATGGAAATAATATTAATTATTCTATTTTCTATTCTTTGATCTTTAATTTGATGACTTTTGTTGCCGTTTCATCACCATTATACAATGGGTTTATGATCAAATAGTTTACTAGAGCACAACACTGTTTACAAGAGTGCAAAGTTCTTCATAGGTAGCCTCTTAATTTTGCACCATATGAATGCATTTAACTTTAAAATGTACAAAATTTTCCTCGCCAGCGGCATGCCCCCGGAGCCCCTGAGAGGGGGATAAAAAGACCACTCATCACATTGTCACACTATTTCCTGCATAGCAATATTTTCTGTGGCAACATTCAGTGCTAATGCAGGAAATAGTGTGACAATCATGAAGGCTTGAAGGACAATGTGATGGGTGGGCATAAGTGTTAGTTGTAGGGTTAGGGTTACGGTTAGTGTTATGATCAGTCTCAGACTAATAATCGGTTTTGACATTTTTATTTTTGAAACTTGTTTTCTATTCCAATTTCTAAATTAGTTGGGAAATTAAGATATCAAAAGTATGAAAAATGCTGTATGAGCGTTTCGTGTGACATGTTGAAGCAAGATCTAATGCAGGTAGTATTCATTTTTGCAGATGAGTTTAGCAAGAATGTCATATTACAGGTGGTATTTCATTTCCACCAAAAAACATATCTTGCTAATGCAACAGAACTGCACAGGTGACAAGATTACAGTGAAACAATGATGATATACCAGGCCTTGGACATAGCCTGCAGTGACAGCACCTGATTACATGTGGACTTTTGTTATGGCTGGCTAGAATCGATTTAGTAATGTTTGCTTACCTTCTCTGGAACATGACCACTTTATCTGCCTTCAGGTCTGACATATCCAGTTTCTTGCCTTTTTCAATGACGTCGGGATGTTTGCGAACCAGCAGCCAACCGATGTGAGCGAAGAAGAACCCCCGTGTGGCATTGTGGGGGTCTGCGTCCGTCTCTGAGTACTTGTGGTGGACACGGTGGTCCCTTGCCCACTCGAATATGTCATTCTGCTCACAAAGAGACAGTCGATGAAAAGGATTACAGAAAGGCACCCATAAATATGCATCGTAATTGCCTAATTGAAAATTGTCAAAAGTATATATACATACTCCTTGTTTAGGGAATATAGAATCTGTAATTATGCAAATATTTTTCCATTTCAAAAGTTTAACTGCTGGACACAAGATGTCTCTGAAAACAGTTAGGTCCATTCTCAATGTTTGTATACTGGACCCCGATTGACTATCAAACTAGTTGTGATGTCACGAAATCCTGCTCATATATCCCTGTGTTAAACTCCAATTTAAAGGTGACGACAGGGAAACTTTCCACCTTCAGTAGACGAACGTGAAAACAGCCTTCTAGTGTCAAACTCTGCACATTCAGTACACCACTCTTCACAGTGAAGCTTTAACATTCACATCACAGTCTAGGAACAATAAGCAAATCATAAGTTTGAGTGGAGGACTACTTTAAGATGAGGCAGCAACTTGGAATAAAGGGGAGTACTGTACACATGGAATATTTACATATTTGTCTGTTTTACCTGAAAGGCCATGGAGTTGGCAAGAGCGAGGAAGACTCGCAGTGGATTAGATGCCTTATAGGATCTGTGGCTCCATAATCTGTGTGCACCAGCAGTCACGCCAAGAGCACTGATGAGGTAGCACACGACAGCTGGAAGAAAGAGAGGTGGAAAGAACAGATATCTTAGGGGAAACTGTCACCACTACACAGAGATTAATTTTACACCCATGAGAGCAGAGTCACTGGGACACCATGTTCTTTCCATGACACCCAGGCCTCTTTGTTCAGAGAAAAGTCACTTATGTGGAGAGATGGGATGGTGAGGGCACGCAGGTCTGCCCCCTTGTTGTTCTAAAACTGCTGAATGTGTTTCTATGTGAAGCCTAGACAAGACTACCCAGGATTTGAGGACCGGGGGCTTCTGACTGGCAACGACCAGTCTGTTGTGGTGCCACGCAGCTCACAATGGGATGTCTATGGGAATGGTGATTGTGCTTTGTCTTCCCCAGTGAAATAATATGCAGCTCAGCATTGCAAAGAGAGGGAGAAATTATGCAGTGCCAGAGTGGAAACAAAGTTGAGACTGTTCAGGAATTTGAGCTATGCCTCAACTGTCTACATATATAAGACACAATCATAACAAATTAATTCCAATTATTCAGTATTAACAGTTTGGCTTTTATCACTCAAATGCAAATTTGGGAAATGGTGCACAAACCAACAATCCCAATTAGTTCAGCCACAGCAGGGATGTGTATAATGAAAATTACAAGAGTCAGAGTGATTCTTTCTCCCATTATTCCAACAGACAAGACCCCTCAGGCTGTATGTACTGTAGTTAACAGTGATCACACAACATCAGCACATTCTGTTCTCTGTCTGTGGCCTGGGGGGAGGAAATCCCTAACAAAAAGCTGCGATAGTATTTACTAAATACTTACACCATGCAAGAGTTGAAGCCGATGCGGAAGGAAGGAGAATCAGTCCATAAAGCGCAGCGACATGTAGGAGGGCCATCAGTATGATATTTCTCCACACCATCATCTTCGGCGGTTTGGGACCCTCTTTCTCTTTATAGGTGTCGTCAAAAACATCCTCCACTGTCGATATTTCTGCCATGGCACCTCCGTTCTGTTGCTTGCCAGCGTGGTGGTTCCTGGTTTCCGTTTCAGTCATTTTTGCCGAAGTGGTTCTGTGGGAGCAGTGCGTTGTAGGGAGAAAAAAAAGAGAGGGATGTTGCTCAGTTAAGTGCGTACAGCGGGATGCAGAAACAGAGAGGAAAGTACGGCGGCTGGCTGTGTACATACAGCAGTCTGCGTTTTCAGCATGCAGTCTTGTGTTTTTTTTCCAGCAGCGCCGAGATCGCGATCTAGTGGCATACTCAGTCATGGCACTGTTGCTTCATGGTATTTCGCTGCCGCTCTACTGGTTTATGATACTTACTATCTTATCTCATCTTATGGTACTTATAAACGGTAACGTTATGTATCTTATGTGACACGGCCATAAATATAACCACATCCTACCGCCATATAAGTTACCGATTCATTTTGGCATATCCGGGGGTAAAATGAGTACGCCACCGCTATGTGCGACACAGACTCATGTTTCACTACTTTTACCGGTTGTTGTGTCTGTCTTTATTAATATCATATCCTGAATCATAGCGGCATGCTGTTCCACTTGTAGATGCACTGTACAAACAGGTAGCTAAGTTACTGTGTAACACTTGTAGCATGGTAGCTAGTTGCTACAGAGATGCCCACTTCCTGTAACGATGATGTTATTAACAGTCATTGGTTTACTGAACGTTATAATTATTTTAGTGGTGGCTAAGCTAGCTGGTTATCATATTGGACAAAGTTTGACCATTAGCTCGAGCTATGGGCATGACAACCCGTTATTTCTTTTTAAATGAAATTTAATAAACAAATAAATTATACTTCTTACATTAATTTCAGTAGAACAGCACCTAATAATAGGTTAAAATGACTCGTATCCCGGTGTACATCTGCCAGTAGCGACATACTTCTAGTCAAATACCATGTGTAATTTGCATGACATTCGGCGTCTCTCTGAAAAAGTCCATTCAAATTCGAGTTCTTTTAAATGGCTGCTGAAGGTACCCAGGTTGAGCCTACTCACCGTGTGCTTTCCAACCGCTTCTCACCACAGAGGACCAAATCTGCAAGGGGGATCCGGGCGCTCGTGAGATGTAACCTGGAGGTAAAGATGCAAAAATTAAAGGGAACACTGGTGCGTTGATCCCCGGTTAACTTACTGAAGTCCTCTATCGCCTTATTCCGAGGTCGTTTTAAAGCAATCGGTGGATGAGTCAAGTGATGCCACAGGGTCTGAATATCCCATTGGCTGTTTACTTAACATCCTGTTTACCACCCTCCGTTTTTTTTCACCCTCATAAAGACCATTATATGAGGGATCAATAGATGTTGCCTAATTGTTCCAATCAACTTCTTGATCTTTATATAACTCTTTAATCTGATGAAATATTGCAAGATATCGCAAATACATGTCAGCTCATCTGAAACCGTGATGTCCGTTAATGACAATCTCAGTTTGAGGTGGGGCGACAAAGAAGCAAGGTGCATTCACAAGACATTTCAATGGCAGATTTTTGATTTAGTTAACAATTGCAAGGGTGGTCTGACATGGTTGAGAACTGTGAACAAATATCCAAACTTTTGGTAGATACAGTACATTTTCCCAGTAAAACACATTCTTTTTTTTCCAGTGTCATGTAGACATCAGCAATCAAAAATAGTATGGCCGAAAGCTTCTTACTGAAATTGAAAAGTGGGAGTTTTTTTTACAGCCATGGTGTGATTATAAATAACAGAGTTTTTACATCAGCACATGCTTTTGATCAGTACCCTAAATCACAGAAATGTCGCCACAATATATTTGTGTGTAAATTTTGTAAAATGTCTTTCAAATCTTGCTAAAGTTGCCAGAACAGAAGCACAGAGAAGTAAAATATGAGACTGAATATGAGAATACAAGTTCATTGACATGCACTTACAGCACCCTGGCAGTGCTGTGGGGGGTAAAATTAGTTCATTCCCCTGTCTTTCTGCTAACCCTGGCACACCCTAGATGTTTTTTGTGCACGAGTAGCATCATCCCATTACTTCACTCAAGAGATAAAAGAACATCCTATGAGCCAAGGCCTCCTTGTTGCAATGGATTACCTCACATAATGGTGGTAGCCTCTCACAAACAAAACTGGGTCACTCATAATGTGATGTTATGACCTGTAGTGAACTGGAATAGATGGGATGTTGCTTAGTGGGATGGTCATTCTAGAAGTTGTAATACCGCCATCTACTGCACAAATATAGGTACTGCTTGTGAATCTGGCTCAATGAAACTACCTATGAAAACAAAACAAAAAATCAAAATCAAATCAACATTTCTTTGACAGTGTTAACAAGTTAAAACTATACTTTAAGCCTGACAAGAGTATTTGTCACAGGGCTTTTGTACTAGGCTGCATTGTACTGTCCACCTTCTTTAGTAAAGCACAGTCTGTCAGAGCAGAAGAACATCCCACTGTTTAAAGTGTGTTTAAAGTGTTTTCAGTCTTTTTTTAATAATTACCCCTCTGAGTATTAAGTGAGGTACTACTAAAGGAACTAATAAGATTACAGTTTGTTTGGTTTTTTTTGCTATGGTACTATTCACAAAAGTATGCAGTAATATTTAACCACTATTTCACAAAAGACACAACAGATCAAAAAAGACATTGGAATACAAAACACACATAGGAAGACATGCTTTACATTGAAATACATTATGTTCATAATGTAAAAACAGTGAGATTAACTAACAGATTACCTTTGGCACGTCAAAGAGTCTTTTGAAAAGCAGAAAATGTTGCTGACTTCAACTTTGGCTTGTGGGTTGGACAAAACATGCATGTGAAAATGTCACTTTGGGATTCATTTTCTGATATTTTATACCAGATAAGTGAAAAAAAGAATTGACAAATGAATCGATAATCAAAATAATAATTTGCTGCTGCCCTACTACCAATCAAGGTCTAATCAAGTAAATAAGTGAAAACACCTGTGTGGGTGAACCATGGGTTTAAGATTATTGTAAGCATTTACAAACATTTGCATTATCATCGAGCATACAATGCATCATTACTCAACTCCCTATTCGTTTTCTAAGGCAAACAGAGTTGTTGTTGAAAGGATGGAGTCCATCTCTATACAAAAAGTATGTGCTACCTCTCAAAAAGTAGCACCAGTTCACAATGAGGAGTATGTGGGAACATATCCACAGGCACAGCCAGAGTTGGAGCAAATGCCTCTCCTGTGAGTTTCTTCTGCGGGTCAGGAGCACAACAAAGTTCCCTGAAGTTCCTCATAGCCTCTCCATCCGGTTTACAAGACACATACACCAGCCTGCGGATAGCAGGATGATTTCGTAAAGCTCGGACCACTCTGTGGTGCAGGCCAGCTCGAGCAGGGTTCACGACAGCTGCCACGAGGCCTCCACCTGAGGAGCTCAGCTGAGACATAGGGCCAGGAAGCACCACCTCTGCCTTCCCATGGATAAACTCACAGTTCAGAACATTATTGAGAGCTGCGTTGTGTCTAGCATCTTCCACTGCCTGTTCTATGAGCTCTATACCAATAATTCTATCTACTCTGGGAGATATAATAATGCCAATGGCACCTGTCCCACAGCACACATCTAGCAGAGTACCACCAACTTTTGTCCTCCCTCTACCTTCCTCGTGGTTTGGTACGCACAGGTCTCTCACTGTGCCATACAGCACCTCAGCAGCTGCCTGGTTCACCTGGAAAAAGGCATCGGCAGAGATGCGGAACTTGAAGCCCTGCACCTGTGAATGATAAAACGTAGGGACAGCAATTAAAAAACAAACATTATGTACATGCATTTTGTGCTGCACACTCTTCTCTGTCTATTGCAATCAAAACTTCTATGCTTATAGGGACATCACCAAAATTAAATACAGATGTGAAAACAGCTGTATAGGCCTACTGGAATATACCACGAAATAATACTACTCATCTGTAACAGAAAGCCTGAATTACAGTGTGAGGAGAGATTATAGAGTTGCAATGCTGGAATGTTACAATGTGTGCTGTGTGAAGTCCCTTACAGATTCTCATTCTCATTTTTCCCTGATGGTGTATATTACCTCCTCATATATGTGAGGCTGACCATGCAGGAGCTGGTAGGGGGATTCCTCATGAGTGCAGCGAGTCATGGTGCTCTCCTGGAAAAAAAGTGAGTCCAGCTGACAGACAGATCCTGGCCCCCGCATGAAGTAACCTGTCAGCTCAGCCTTATGGACTGCCACCTCTTCTGGGGGGAGCGTCTGTGGATGAAAGTACACTATAGCCATGGTGCGGCCCTCTGCGTTGGTCCTCACTGTCACCTCTCTCCAGTGACCCCCAGTGTGGAACAGCAGGCAGGGCTCTAGGGGAGAGAGCCGGATGAAGTCCTGGTAGCACCTGGCTACCAGTTTGTGCTTCTCCGGCATGTTGAGCAGATGGTCTCCATTGACGCAGACGATGTTTCCCTTCTTGCCTGTGCCCACGTAAAATCCAACAGTTTTTGGATTTCCATCCACTCCTCTGTTGACAGAAAACGTGGATTTGTTGCGGTAGCCATCCCTCACTGGCGATGGCATTATAGGCAGAACAGGGAACCTGAGTTTACTTCTGACAGGTGACGAGTATTCTGATTGTAGGTCACCTGAAAGATACCCAGAGAGCTGACACAGTATCTTTTCCTGATGCTTTTGCTTGAGCTCAAGTTGCTCATCATAATTCAGCCTCCAGAGAGGGGTGACCACATCGGCCAGCCTTTCCTCCCAGGACAGATGATCAATCCAGGGAGATTTCTTTAGACGTTTTCTCCCCTGTTTCTCTGATGGTAGTCTCCCACCGTGGTCAGCTAGAATAGTGTCATTAGTTGAAATGAACAGACTGGTTTGCCGCAAAGTATGCAGAATCTTGCGTCTGACAAATATGACTGACCTGCAGCATGTAGCTGCCAAAACCATTTTGAATTTCGAAGAAGAGGTATTATGGCCGAGGGTGATGCTGGTGTTAGCTAGTATCGCGAAGAAGAAGCTCGGAGCTGAAGGTTCACTCACTTTGTTGAAAGGAGTCATTATTTTCTGAAGCTCATGCTGAAGGTTCAACTGTTGTGACGTGTTATTTACGTGCCAGATAGCTCCCAACGTCGTTTCCATGCGTCCCGGGGCAAGTAAACATTTCCGCTGTGTCGCGATGGACTCAAACAAGGACGAAGCAGATCGGTGCATTAAAATAGCCCTAATTGCGGTCAGCAACAACCAGCCGGACAAAGCCAGGAAGTTTCTGGAGAAAGCACAGCGCCTGTTTCCGACAGATCAGGCCAAAAGTACGTCGAATAAACGTCTGTTTCGGCCTTTATTTTATGTCAGATAGTGGGCCATCGCTGTGAACCCGAATCAGCTACCGTTACCGTTAGCATAGACGTCTTAAAGTTACACAAGCTGCTCCCAACTGACACTGGTATTTGTAGTTTTTTCAGCTCCCCCACCCGCTATTTCTGTTGAATATTTGGTTACTTAATGTCCGACATTGGCGCTTGCTTGTCCGCATTTACATCTTTAACGTCCTTGCTAGCAGCTAACGTTACAGTGCAGTGCTACCCGTTAGCTCACTATGCTAGTGAAATAACTAATTGGGGAAACATCCTCAGGTGGCAACCTTGAATAAAATGACACCACTTCTTTTGCAGACTTATTGGAGACGTTAGCGCAGAATGGTAAGCCGCCGGACGAGAATGGCGGTCCTGTGAACAGAGACGGACCCGCTATGAGGCACCGCAGCCACCGAGAGGAGGCTAATAATTCCGCACAGGGGGCCACAGACTCGGCCAAACCATACACTGCAGAGCAGCTGGATGCCGTCAGAAAGTCAGTACACATGTGGATCTTTTGTTTTAGTAATGTTATATTTTAGTGCTATAAAGGACACAGTGGAGCTGACTAAATTAAATATTATAGCACATTCAGTCTATCATGGGGTGGGGGATGTGGTCTAAAATAACCTTATCAGTGTGTGATGATCAAGCTCAGCTAGACCACTCAAATACATTCATTTTAGTCCTGGCTATAGTGAGAAAGATCATTTGTATTGCGATGATAAGGAAACCCCTATTCGAAAGCATTTAATGTTTTAGTTATGATTTTTGTTGAAGGTTTAGAGTCAGAAATACTTTAAAGCTGCACAGGTTGGCTGTAATAATTTCATACTTATAATATGGTTTGCTGATGCATTGATAAGTGTTTGTGTCTTTAATGTTAGCTGAATTAGGTACTTGATTTCACATTCATTACTCAGGGATGTATCTCTATGTTGTTTCCAGTGTGTTGTTTTTTGATTTTTTTACTGCAGGATTAAGAGCTGTAAAGATTATTACCAAATTCTGGGAGTTGAAAAGACAGCCTCTGAGGAGGATCTTAAAAAGGCTTACAGGAAACTGGCTCTGAAATTTCATCCAGATAAAAATCACGCACCTGGAGCCACAGAGGCATTTAAAGGTAAAATTAAAAGCAATCTCCTGTGGTGTTCTATGGAAGACATGCAAATGTAAGCATACTAAATGCAAATTTGTGTGTGGGGGGATTATGTGTCTTTCAGCTATTGGTAATGCCTATGCAGTGCTGAGTAACACTGAGAAACGAAGGCAGTATGACCAGTATGGAGAGGAGCGATCCAACCCAAGCAGACACAGGCACCATCGTGATTTTGAAGCGGACATCTCACCCGAGGACCTCTTCAACATGTTCTTTGGTGGCGGCTTCCCATCGAGTAAGTAGAAGGCAGATGAATTGAGGTTATTGTTGCAGTGCTATCAAGGCCCAAGAGTATTTTGGTTTTCATGTGTAAATGCCATGTAAACCATTTAAACCCTTCTTAAATATGGTCTGCATGACCTGTGACAATGGGACTATGCTGGCAGTATTGCTTGTTTTATGCCATTACCTACAAAAACTGTATACCTTACAACTGTAAAAGTTCCAGGGCATACCAAACATTTTTAGATTCCCTTTCTGCCTTTAAAACAGCAACAGCGCATAATACTGATATGGTATGGTAAACAATGTATTTACACATTTGTCTCCATGTAATGCATTTGCTAAGAGGGACTGCTTAGTGTGTCTGTCTGATGCCCTCATCTGATGCCTATTGTTCCTGTCTGCCGCCCTTATCAGCGGCCAGTCTCTGGTCACAGTCAGTGACATAAACCTGTCTTACCAGGTGTTCAGCCTTGAAGATTTCCTTATTTTTTTGACTCTGCCTTTTCTTTTCAGCATACACAAGCAAAATAAAGACAGTCTTTTATAGTGACATTATCTTATCATTGACATCTTACAAGCACGTGAAAAAACTTTGTATCAGATTCACAGTTGCATGAACATGGTTGGCTAGTTGCAATGCTTTCCCCTCTGTGATGTTTACTGGAGTGAAAATGCTCACTGCTTAGTAGTTAATTCCTTTCATTTCTTCTATAATTACTACATCCATTGAACTGCAGTGTATACACACTATTTGGAGTGAACAGGCTAAAACCAAAGGCTAAACAAATAACCAAAAAATGGAACTCTGCCTGTAAACAGGCTAAACAGTACCTAAATACTTACTTCTGTCGGGTGGAATATATGATTATTAGTGAAATCAGCTGTTGTAATTGATTGGGTTAAAACCTGCAAATTGTTGGGCCTTGATTTCACATGGCTTAGAGTCACAGCACTACTGAGTGCCCTGTAATCTTTCTTTATTATGTTTTTGGGTTCTTATCTAAGAAACTCTTTGAGGGAATTTCTTCAAATTTGAAAACATCTTCTTGGACTCAAGGAGAATTTGGTATTCAAGGTCACTGTGACCTCATGTCCGTCCCATTCTCGTCTCAGGAACATCTGGAACTAATTTCTTCAAATGTGGCACAAATGAACATGGTTGGCTAGTTGCAATGCTTTCCCCTCTGTGATGTTTACTGGAGTGAAAATGCTCACTGCTTAGTAGTTAATTCCTTTATCCTTTAATTACTACATCCATTGAACTGCAGTGTGTACACACTATTTGGAGTGAACAGGCTAAAACCAAAGGCAATATCCTGAAAATAAATCGGTCTAAACAAACTAAAGGACGATTTGTTGGTCAAAGTCATTGTGACCTCACAAAACACATTTTTGGCCTTAGCTCAAGAATTGATGACCATATTTTCCAGTTGGTCGGACAATAAATTGGTGTAGGGCTGGGACAATTCATCAACATAGAAAATGTAATCGATTACGAAAATACGTTTATTCGTATTACGTGCATCGAAGAGTCGCTGCAGATACAAGACCGTTATATATCAGCTGTGCACGTTTATAGGTGATAGATATTTATTAGTCCTTTTCGGAGATTCATAGTGTGTCATACAGCAAATATCAGACCAACAACCAGACAGCAGCTTTACAAACACAAGCATCACCCCAGTGCCATACAGGTTATAGGCTCGTGCAGACTTGTATATCTTGCCGTCATATGACGGCAGTCTTGAAGTCGTTGTGGCGTTCACACTACGTGATCCGTGAGAGGGATACACACACTACAGGGGCTGACAGCTGGTCTCCAAACCACGTTTTGCCAAGAAAACAAACATGAAATGTGAAACGGGAAATGAGCGATCCTGCACATGAAACAGCTTACTAGTTATTATAAAGATGGCAAGTATAAAGACAAAGAATCTGGGTGAAAGGACGGATTAGCACACGCAGGTAGCAGGGATTGTCTGAGCTACAGAGGGAGCTGCAGGTGAGTTAAAAGGTGCAGCTCCCCGACACCCAGTTAACTCATGACTCTGAGGTTACAACTCACGGCCCAAAAAGACAACAAACGCACGTGTGCACATTTTCAGCTGAGGTCTGTGGCTTACTTTGGCTAGCCTTAAACTCAACAATCAATCATGATTTCAGTTAAATGCTAATTTGCTGTTACTGTTACCTTGTCTGTGGTCCGCTGGCAGAACACAGGCTGCTTTTTGTTCAGGTGCTGTCGCCAAGGCAACATAAGTTTCGTTTTACGGTGGACGGACGGTAACATTACAGAGTTGTTGTTATTGTTGTTTTCTTTAGCTTGAAATAATCCCATACTTTGGACACTTTCTTCTTTGTCCCTTGCTATTTTCTCTCTCTTCCTCCACTTTGCAAACAGCTCCATTATAATCACGTCTTGTTCACAGCGTAAGCGCGATGTGCGACAGTAATAAATGTCCGTGCGAAACACTATGCTGTAAAGTTAAATGGATTAAACGAAGTAGCGATGCAAAGAATTTGTGTCAATGCATTTTATTAATCGATTTTATCGATTTAATTGTTATATTAATCGAGTAATAGGCTACATTTTTTTTCTTTAGAATACACACAAATTACTCGTTCAATCAATAGACTAATTGAAACAATAATTAGTAGATTAATTTATTTGAAAAATAATCGTTATGTGCAACACTAAATTGGTGACACTTTTGACTCGAAGGTCGAAGTCACTGTGACCTCAAAAATAATCTTGACAAACAACTCAAGAATAGATGCGGTATTTATGATAAAATCTCACACAGATGTTTTACGGGATACAAGAATGATACAATGACATTTTTTACCTTAAAGGTCAACTTCACTGTGACATTATAATGTCCTGCAGAAAAACTATTTAATGTTTTTATTTAGATCCTTCCAAGTGTTTACTACATATGAGTCTGTACATACATGTATGTAAACTGCAACTTGACTGGTTGGCGGATGCATACAACCGCAGAGCAGTAATCTTTATTTTCTTTAATTCTTTTTAGGTAACGTACACGTTTACAGAAATGGAAGAATGCACTTTGCACATCATAATAGGCAAGAAAGACGAGAACAACAGAGAGATGTAAGTCCTGTCTGTAATACTTGAATTACACTTTAATTTAATACCAGCTGATGTACTATATGATCTGTAATCAAACAGTAATTAAATGTTTTTTTCCCTCTATGGACAGGGAGGTCTTGCTCTTTTTGTCCAGCTGATGCCCATCTTAATCCTCATCATTGTTTCCGCTCTCAGCCAAATGATGGTCACCCAGCCTCCCTACAGCCTTAGCTACCGCCCGTAAGTGGTTCGCCAGTCAGAGAGCTTTTCAGAGTTTGTGTGAAAATGCTCGACATCTGTCTCACTCTGTTATTGTATCCCCTCTATTCCTCAGGTCAGCCGGACATATTCACAAAAGGCATACTTCAAACTTGAAGGTGCTTTTCTATGTGGGAGACCGTTTCAATGAAGAATTTTCTGGGAATAACCTGAAGAATGTTGAGAGAAGTGTAGAAGAAGACTACATCTCCAACCTTAGAAACAACTGTTGGAAGGAGAAGCAGCAGAGTAAGTTCTTACTCGACATTATGTTCCTTACGTGAACCTCAGGAAGAGTGGGTGTTGCCTGGGGATCCAAAAGAGCAATCAACAACAGGGCTCCACCCAACAATTATTTTAATTATATATTCACCTGCCTCTTTTTCTCAATTAATCAGTTAATCATTCGGTCTATAAAATGTCAGAAAATGGAGAAAAATCTCAATTTTACAGATCATCATTGATCCCAAAACCAGCAAATCTTCACATTTATAAAGCTGAAACAAGTGAATTATTTTGTTTTTTCTTCAAAACTCACTTAAAGAGGTGGTTTATGCTTTTTGGCTTTTTCCCTCTCCTTTATTGAGATATATATCTTTTTTGTGCATGTAACAGGTTTGCAAAGTGAAAAAGCCCAAAGTCCAGCCAAAAGGGAGTTCCCATCTCCGACAGAAAGCTCTGCTCTGAACTGCTTGAAAACAGCTCGTTTGTAGTCCAGCCCTTCACTTCCTTTACTTGTGACATCACAATGAAAACGCATCATAAATCTAAATCAGTTGTGTGTGGCGTCGCCGTGACGACAAGCTACGTACTATCTGTGGGTACTATCTGCAATGGAAAACGGAGCAGGGCAGAGTAGAGTCGAGTCTATCGATTTGCGCTATGGTAGCATTTTTTGGCAAGGCAGCAAAGATCGTCAGAACACCGGCAACAGTTCAACGTTTAGTCCTAATGGTAAGATGTGGAATAATGATGTTGTGGACTTGAGTAACTTATACCATCTGCTAGGTTACGGTCGCAGTCTGAAGCGGCTTTGATTTGGATCACACTACCTTGTTTCTTACGACCCGCCCTTCTCTGCTTCTGATTGGCTAGTAGTCCTTACCTGGGAACTGCGCATGTGCAACTCCCAACAAAGATTTTGTACAAGTAAGATGCATCACTCTGTAGCTCAAGATCGGAGCGTACAACACATAGGATGAAAAGAGGAGCTGCGGCAATGTGCAGTATGAGTTGTATATATGGTGTTTTTTGAAAATTAAACCATGTAAATCTGTTCTGGTACAACCCCTAAATAAGATTTAGAACCTGAAAATGAGCATAATACCACCTCTTTAAATAATGAATCTGTTATCAGCATCATTTTGATTAATTTTCTGCTGATAAATCCATCAACTAATCATTTCACCTCTAGTTTAGAGTACTGCAACTGGACAGTATGCCGCCTAGATTTAATCTGATCTGCCTAAGTTTGGTATGGACATATAATATATATGTATAATATATAATAACACTTAGGTTTACTGTGACATAACACAATAATCTAACACTTGAACTGTGTGATTTTGTATTTAGTTGATTTAGTATAGAGTAGTTGATTGAAACCTAGCGTACTTACACAATGTCCTCTTGAACTTTCAGAGGAAGGCTTACTGTATCGTGCTCGTTACTTTGGGGATTCTGAGTTGTATCAAAGGGCACAGAGAATGGGGACTCCCAGCTGTTCCAGACTATCGGAGATTCAGGTTATGTTGGATGGCTAGAAACCACTCGCACACATACGGGTAAGTTTCCACATCAAAGTGACCTTACAGTACAATTGCTCTTCAATACAGTACATGAACTGCAAAGACTCCAGAGTTTGACAATATTTATTTATCCCACTGTCTGCAGATCAGACTCTTGATTACAGTTGACAGTTTTCCAAAGCATACCATATGTTTTTGGAGTGATACCCAACCTTCCATGGTGGTGTTGCCATTCATTTGAATTAAAATACTTATTCAGTCCATTACTGCCAGCACTTAGTCAGCTTTGTTTTTGTCCGTTGACTTATTCACACATGTTAATACAGTTGCGAGCCGGGACTGATACCTGATATTCAAGAGTCAGCTGTGTTTGTCTCAGGTGTCGATGTTTTCCACAAGCACGTCACTGCACCAACAAGAAGAGTTTTTAAAACAGGCCCCCGCTCACAACCGCATTACCACGTGAGGACAGACGTTTGATCAATAAAAAGGCAACTGATAGGTAATCCTTGACAGTGGACCATCTTGAGCAAGAGTCAAGTCTCTGCAAGTTGTTTTTAATAAATAAATACATTTTTTTTTAAAAACATATTGCACTATTTTAAAAATGTTGAACAGCTATGTGAAGTTTGAAATAGTGATAGATCCTAAACTTGGCTAAAACATGCAACATTTTCAGTATGATCTCTTTTTTTTTATGCTGAGCATTGCACGAGTGATGGTGATAATGAATGATTTGTGTAGAAGTTGGTGTGGAGTTTTTTGTCCGTGCATGTATAGTTATCCAGTAAAAGACTGTCCTATGTAGAATAACTATGACTGATTATTTTTGTTTTTAGGTTCGTCTGTACTTGAATCTAATTAGAAGAAATCGGTCGGAGCCCACTCAAATTGGAGCATTTCTGCAGCAAACCAAGAGAATCAAAAATGCCTTACGTGCAGTGGGCAGCAGACCTCATCAGGGAACCTCTCTGCAGCTTGGTGTAGATTGACTTCCTGTAGAACTGTGAGAAGCTTTGAGTTGACTGCTGACATTTTCTTACTCTAGTGTCTTCAGGATGGTGAGAGTCTGCTTGGCGTCACGGTAGAAAGTAAAAGCATAGTTGTGTATCTGAACGGTAAACGAAGCTGCTAAGATAAGCTGTCCCACTCTTTTTGTTTTCCTTTCAACATTTTGAGAAACCTCATGGCCTTCTCAAAGACAGACGTCTGAGCCACTCACAAGGAAAGTGTGTAATTTTTATAGTTCTTACCAATGTAAATATTCATTTTACTTTTAACAGTGCAGGGTTTGTTGGAGTTAATATCATTTACTATAATGTTATTATGTGGATTTGCTTGTAGCCTGTTGGATCATAAGTATTGAAAATCATTGCACAAATGAAAGTAAACCATATTTATTAAATTAACATGCTAAAACTGTATGGAAGTTTCATTGAATTAAATTTGTCTGATGGTTGACTGGTGCATATTTTCTCCTTTTAAACAAGACTCGGACTGCAGCCATACAAGCGGCTCTTTCAGATAAATGCTGATGCTAAGCGTTCTAACAAGCATTAAGCCCAAAGTACAACAGAAGCTGTTGGAAATGTTAGTTTTGCAGGTATTTGTTCAGAAACTTTGTATATATTTTGACCTGGTGCTGGCACTAGATGAGGGATCAGTCATCCTGAGAGGGACTGCAACCAATAGTTGTTGAGACATTTCATTCATAACCACAAATGTGAACCTGGCGCCACAAGAAAAGTTATGGGTCATTAGGATTCATCCTCTGGCCCTGTCATGACAGGCCAGTAGTTGTTGAGATATTCCCTCCCATCCCTAGAGCCACACAGGTAGCGTTGCAAACAAACACACACTTTGTGTGTACTTGTATGATACTGAGTCATAGTCATTGATTGCTTACTAGTCAGAAGAAAACACTTGCAACAAATTTATAGAAAAATAATTTATTTGTTCATGTTCTTGAAGTCGTAAAAAAAAAAACAGAATGCACACTTGAGGTAATACATATACATAAGCCATTCCTATAAAGGTTGGAATTTCACATTCATAGGAAAGAAACTGACTCATATTTAAAGATGAGCCAACCAGGTGAGCAGCTGCCATAAGGCATATAAGTTGGTTCCAAGGAAACCATGATACACAAATAAAGGCCGGTACACCTCAGAATTGTCTGAGCCGTACCATATTACCATATGGTGTGTTGGGAGTCAAACCAGCCTCTTTTCACAGTACGTATGAATTCAGTTCAGCTTTTCAGAGGCAGCAGCGGTTGGTCAACAGCACTCCTCAATCAGCAGATCCCCTGAACAATACAGTTTTCTCTTGATAGCCCTGAAGCTCGGGCTTAGCTTCAGCATGTTTTGGTGCTTTGCAGATGCCTGTGGTGACTTGCTAGCATTGAATAGTTTCTGGACCTTTGGCCACAGTCCACTGGATTCGAGCCTCAGTACCAGGGTCACATGAAAGGTTGGGACCAGGGTGGCATCCACCGCTATTTGGTCCACAGCAGATAGAGAGCCCTGGTCCCCCCTGTCAACACAGAGGTCAATGAGCGCACCCCTGAGGCCGCAGGGCTCGCTGACAGCCAGGTGGAGCAGCTCTTGGCTGATATTGTGCAGTAGGCAGTCGGGTAAGATGAGTTTGGAGCAGCCCAGGATGTGTGATGCATCGTTGAGACTTTGTGTTACAGTTGCTACAACCTCTGTAGCCAAGGTCTCCTCCAGGGGATAACAGAAGAAACTACTGTCTGATTCTGACAGGGAAATGTCTGCCACAGATCCTAAAACAAAAGAGAACATAGGAGACAGGTTAAAGTCTTGTCTGGTAGTGCAGGAATCACTGTAAAAAAGGAGCTCATCAGTAAAAGCCTCTGACAAACCTAACCCATTTGGACTTTGTCAGTTCATGCTCTCTCTCTCTCTCTCTCTCTCTCTCTCTTTCTCTCTCTCTTTGTGCAAGTCAGCGAAACTAAAATTGTAGGCTAATACTTCTTGTTTAAAATCTGAATCGACCCAACAACAAAAGGTAACAGAGCCTCCTCAGACAAAAGACTTACCATTTTCACTCCTGTTGCACTGATCTGCTGCGACCCTCTGATTGATCCCCTTCAGCTCGGTCAGTCTCTGCAGCAGACTGCCCCAGGACAGCCGATTTGAACTCCTATCCTCCGCTGGAGAGGGGGGGGAAACTGCCGTCCAGAGACTGATTGCAAGAAAAAGACATATCTTCAAACAAACAAAAAGATCTGACTGTAAAATAAAAAAATAAAAAGTGTAATGGTGTCCTCAAAGAGTACGTCCCCCCTCTCCTGAGCCAGACCAGCTGGAAAGCACACTGCAACAATGGAACAAAGCGTTAAATACCAACGCCGGCATGCTCCGCCCACTGTATTTCGTAACCAATGAGGTTTCAGCGCACGTTCTCAGCTCTCTATCCTGCCTGGTTTCATGTCTTGTCCCTTTGATGAGGCAAGGGCCAGGACCTCCGACCCCGCAGACTCCCTACCCCCAACAAAAGTTGTTTCTCTAAAGTAATTGAAGTTCCAAACATTAAATTAAACAGCCAAACCGACCCGCCAATTAAGGCCCGTCGCAATAATGCCAGTGAAACAATGAAAAGACACTCCCTCCCCGTTTTAGGACAAAAAAAAGACATGTTGAAAGATGTGGAAAGAGTCATTCCAGTGAATGGTAGTTCAAACGCACAACACGTATCTCACGTAGACCTTGTTCGCAAGTGCTGACCATGACTTTTGGAGCTTTAGGCTACTTCTTAACAAATACATACAAAGTAGATTCAGTTCATAACAAAGCCCCTGTTTATGACCCTTACCAGCTCCAGACGAACGAGTGAATTAATTGATATGGAGGATTGTGATGTATTAAAAAAAAGAGAGTTCCACCTTCTATTTAAAAAGATATTGGTGTTCTTGCCAGAAGTTGTTACTAAGGTAGGTATTTGGGCTACATGTGTTAAGTCAATAATTTTGTGTTTGTGATAGGGTGTGGGCGACCATTTTTATCAATTAAATGCTTATAAACATTTTCTAAAATCAGTTTAGATACTGAATTCCAGACACATACAGTAGCCTAGCCGAACTTTGGGGAAAACTCATCTGACTCCTGATTTCAAGCACGTACACACACACATACCAACCCCCACTCCTTGAAAAAAAAAAAACTTCATTCTTGCTTAGGATCGAAGTTAACATCACCATCATCAGTTGTTTGGTCCCGACATGTCATCAGTAACCTGTGTGTTTCTTGTTTTTGTAGGATATTTTAAATTAATGGTATTTCATATAGTCTCCCACAGCTGAGCCATTTTTGCAAGGAAAACATTTTCAAATACTGGTAGAAATGCTATAACTTTATATGGACCCATTTAATACTTGTTTAAACAAGTAAAACTAGCTTGTAGGAAAGGGAAAACAGGACATCTAGAATAGCGTATTTTTGTAGATTATTTAGGGTTTTATTATATATAGGCCTATATGTGTGTATATATGTATAGGCCATAGACTGTATATAAAAAGGTATAGGCCTATATTCTTCTCTGAAGCGTGGTCAAATAGTCTTTCTGGGTGTGTCCTAAATGGTGTAATGCACTGCATATGCAGATGATGGCGCCACTGCACCAGCTTTAAATTAGTAGATTAGACAGTGATGTGCTTCAGTCAGTTTGGTGTGAGTGCATGAATGCATGTCAAATGTTTATGTCTGAGTGGCCTACTGTGATTGAATGTGCCTATGAAAACAATATTTGACATTTATTCGTCCATTTGCACGATAAGGGTCATGACATTTATTTTGCTGTTTTTTATTATGTGGCTCTGCACTCTGCATATGGATGGGAAATGTATCATTTACCTAAACTTAAGCCAACACACCACACTGTTTGGGGTAAAGCATTATTTGTGTCATGTCATTGAGGAAAAATGGGAAATGGAGAAGAGGAAATAAAGCGTGACATGCGCTGTGTTTTGCAATTCAAACAGGCCTGAGAGAGCTGTTAGGCTGGCCAGCCTCAGGCTATGTAATTCATCTATAATAAATCCACTACCAAATGAATTGTTAAGAATGGATGTATTTTTTTTCTGGAATAATTTGCTTTAATCTGAGGTACACTGGAGTGAATCACGAAGAAAAACTTTCTGTATATTTCATTTCAAAGAACTATTTCTTTCAGTAACTAGTGTGAAAATAACCAGAACAATTATGCGGCACTTAAATGGAGAATGCAATATATTTACACCTGAACTAGCTCACATACAACCTCCTTCTCCAGATGATTTCAATATGCTCATGTTAATTAATTCAGCAAGAGGTAAAAGGGTCCCTGAATTGTGTTTGTCAGGCTGTAGCTATAGCAACAACACGCTGTTGTGAGCAGGGGCCATCTCACTGAGATAGCTGAAATGTTTTGTTGAGGCTACTGTATGACAATCTTGGTTGCCTCGTATTTTTATCATTGTTCATAACATGAGAAGTTGGGTGTCAGCCACTCAAACAACATGATTCTAGCAAAAGAAGAAATAAAGTATCATTGGTAAATATCCCTGCATGTCGCCCCTCATTGCTCTATCATTCTGAGCCCTGTGTTTATCTGGAAACCCTTTAATTCTGCGTGCAGGACTCTCTGTTTGGCTTCATGCGCCTGCGTCACCTGAAGTTGGAGCAGGAACAGCATTTAGGTTTTGATTTATTGCTGGAGGAAGCAGAAACAGACCTGCACTCTCAAGGGGAGGCAGGATAAACTGTGATGTATGGCAAGGTTTGCTGAGACACACTCTTCTTTATCTAAGCATTAACACTTTACACTCCTATTTCAAATATTCTATATTTTGAATATTGGCTTAATGGAAATGTAGACTGAATTAAAATGAAATTGTTTTGGCACATTAGGAAAAGTGGACAATCACAATAAACCAAATGAAATAGCTCTTTAGACAAATTAACACTCAACATTACACTTTTCAGAATAATGTTTCCAAGAACACCGAATACCAATTTTACATTAAAAAAAAAGGGCACAAAAAAGCAAATTGCAAAACTGCAATTTCAGAAACTCAGAGCGATATAGTGGACTGATTGCATGAAAACTGTGTGACATGTTAAGATGCTGGTTCTTTCAAAAGTACAAGAGGTAGTTACGACCGTATCTCATTTATATTAACTTGATTCAGTGAAAGTTACCACAAGTGATGATGTACTTGGGTCATGAGATGTGATGATGCACGAGAACACGACGAGAAGATTTTTAACACTATTTTGAAGAAACAGGAAATGCTGAAAGATATGAGTGGGGGGTCTGGGGGTCCTCCCCCAGAAACTTTGGACCATTAAACACTTCCTGCATTCTGGAGACATTTTCGGCTCCAATTATGGTGGAAATGTCTTTATTTATATGAAGAAAAACAAGAAATTCACCTGGCAGGTGACTATTCATAAATATAAAAATATTACAGAATATAATGCAGTTATCAGCATTTTTTTTTTTTTTAGCTTACTTTTTTGGGGCATTGCACATTTGTTTCTTCTATATTTAAATTTCATTGCATGTTTTATTATTGTGCAAATAAACCCTTCTCAAAACATTTGTTAGTTAACAACATTCCTTGGTGGAAGCTATTTTTCAGAACATTTTTAACAAATGCTTTCAAAATGTGATGTGGACAAAATCATCCATTTCAAATGTGGTGGGGACATGTCCCCAGCATGTCCCCAGCGTCCCCAGTGTAAATGACACCTATGGTTGATGCATTGTTATACACCTTTATTATGTCTCATACTAAGTTGTTTTGTCTTCTACATGCACTTTACCATACTTTATAAATGATAAAAATACAATATAAAATCTGTCTTTTTTCATTGTTGTCTGTGGCAGAATATGAGAACTGAATGCAAATGTTGTATCGTTTACATTCACTGCCTACAGACTTGATATAGAACACCCAGAGGAACTGGATTATTTGTAATTTCCAGTTTGATTGTCGTGTCTGTGTATGAGCCGTATTATTGATATTGATTTAATGTCATTAGGCGCAGAGACTGCATTGCTAAGTAAGTAAGTAAATGCATGATGAACTACATGATATCAGACAGAAAAAAGGATCCAGAACATTATTTATTTACTCTTACCGTGACTTCTCCCAGAGTGAAGCTATCTCTCATTTTAGATCCACGTGCATTATTTAGCAATGCTGCCAATGTTTTGCTTTTTGTGTTTGGTTTTGAATTAAACAAGACTTGTAGGGCTGTTGTGACTGCTATTTGAATGTTAAGGTATTCTGGATATCAGTAATGTTTACCATATTTAACAGGACCTTAATGTTAAACGCACATAATAGTTAGTATTATTTTACTATAAAGGAATAGTTCAACATTCAGCCAAATCTACTTGTTCATTAGATGAGTCGATTGATACAAATCTTACATTATTTGATTATAGCTGCAGGAAACACTGCAAACAAGCAATCAAATAAACAAGTAAACTGCATTATTATTTATATTTTGAGTCTAGAGTCTCTACCATGATTCTGACAATCATATCAAGGTTCATCAGAATCTGCCACTGTATACAATTCCACTTTATTGACACAATTTCACAATTTACACACATAGAATACTCAGTAGGATCACCCAGATCAATATTATAAGTTTTATCTTGTATAACAAATTGACATTGTTTTCATAGTGAGTTAAAACTGTTCATGTTGAGTCTCCTTTTTTAAATGCATTTCTCTCACAGTGTACCCCCTACCCCACCTCTTGCCCACATTTGCTGCATATTTTCTGTTAGCTAGCTTCTGAGGTGTAGGTAGGCGTATTTTGTCGGTCATGTTTCCCCTTTTCCAATCTTTGTGCTACTCTACACTAACCACCATACATAATGGAGCTCCTAACAAAACTAAAGTCTGTCAAGTAATGGCCACTGTTATATCACCTGAGGTTTGGTGCTTACCAGGCCGTTAGAAATTATGAAAAGAGTCTACAACCATGCAAGCGTCTGTACTGTAGCCTATAGCTAACTGCTAACATCAGCATGCTGATATGCTCACAATGACAGTGCTAACAGTGCTAACATTCTGATTCTTAGAAGGTAATGTTCAACATCAACATCTTAGCTTAGCATGTAAGCATGCTAACATTTGCTTATTAGCACCAAAAACAAAGTATACCTGAGGCTGATGGGAATGTCATTAGTTATGCAGCTATATGGTCAAACCAAAAAAATTGGACAAATTAAACTTCTGATGATGGCGCTAGATGAAATATCAGTGGGTCAACAAAGTTATTGTAATTTATCCTGGGGGTAACTTATTAATCTATATTTGTACCTAGAAATTTCTCAACATAAAACACAAAGCATTTTTAATAAAGGTAATATTATTGAGGTTTGTGAACTTTAATGAAATGTACAATTTTAAACTGTGACAGCCCTACCTAAACACCCAACTAGGTAGGGCCACAGTGGGTTATCATGAATGGCCCATGGCAGATATTATTGTATGTCTAGGCATCCAAGGCACCTAGTAATGACAGTAGCCAACATGTTTTTTTAATGAGCATCATCTGATCTTGACATTTCTCCACCCTGCAGCCATTCCAGCCTTAGCTATGAGATTCCCTCTTTGCTTCACAAAGCATCATATCGAGGGGAAACCACGCTCACATGACTGACAGGAGTATTTTCCCCACCTTTTATAAGGAGATTACCTGAAACCCCCCATGGCGCTGTGACTGGATTACTCAACCATTTTCTCTTTAACTGGCTCCAGTAAATGAGATGGACATTGTTGGCCTGCTATACGCTGCCCTCCTCCCTCTGGATCCCTGCTCTGTGACTGTCACACCGCGTCTGTCTGTGGGTTCATGACCGGGCCTGTGCCTGACTCCAAGTGTAGAAGCCTCAACTTTTTCATCTAAGATGCGTAATGTTAATCACACCGCCATATTGCTTCATTTGACTCTCTATTCTTATGTCACACGAGGATGAAGCAGGCTGATTGTAGCAGCTGCAGAGCACTGTGTTAAAATGCATCTGTATGAGTATATGTAGCATTAGTTTATAGCAGCGAGTACAAACTGAGGACAGTCAAGTTCAAACCAACCAATTATGCAGATTTGTTGTTTGCACACAAATCATTTGTGAGTGTAAAGCTGTGCTGTAAAAAAAAGAAAAAGAAAATATACATGAGCACACTTGTGTCCCACTTGCTGTATGTATCAAATACATGTGCGTTTGTTGCTTTCAGACACTGATTTTTATCACATCCCTGCATTATGTTTAATTTAAACAACTTCCTCTCTCTTTATCTTTGCTCGTAAACTTGATTGAATTCAGCTGAGATATTAGATGACGTCCTGTTTCATGCCTGCCTTTATTAAGAGGGCCTCAAAGACACTCTTTTCAGGATGAAGTAAAGATGGCATCAATCCAGCATTTCAATTACAAGATGTCATTCAGTGTGTCTCTCTGGAGACTGGCTGAGACTGCAGCAGGGAGAGATGCACAGGCAGGGCAGATACTGTAGCAAATGATCTGCATCCCAGTAATGTATCAGGCAGTACTGACATTATCTCTGGTGCCATCTGAACACAGCAGAACGGAGATCAACAGCTACTTAATCCAGATCCACAAACCTCCTCTTTGTGTTTTCTCTTAATTAATACAGGTAACAATTCTTTTTGGTTTGGATAAGGAGAAAAGGGAAAGTTATTCTCTTTTTATGCAGAGGTGGACATACTGTAATAAATGTAATGCCTGTATAATCTAATGCAAATAACAATCCAGACCACAGGTTCTCAGTAACATCACAAACCAGTACAATAGCCCTGGAGTTAATACCAACAAATATGTGATTCAATAAATGTGCGGTTTTTGCTAAAATTGTGTCAGAGGGGTGTTGATTTAGCTCAATGATGATAGGTCTGCATGTGATAGCAGGAACAGCATGTGTGTAATTAATAATATTAATTGTGGTTGCATTGCACTTAACTGTTCCAGTTCCAGGCCCTTGATATTATGTATGGGACTTACTGGGACACTTGAATGGAACAGAGCCATCGTTAATTATGTTATTAATTGCACATGTGCTTTTCCTACTATGACAAATCTAAAATGTCTGCTTTGAAAAAAATGGTGGCCATACAGTACGCTAAATAAAACAACGGTCTGATGTGATCAAAAGAGTCAGAGTCTGTTTGGACAGCAAATATTATTCTATGATTTAAATTTAAATTATGCAATCTATGTATATCATGAAGCCGCTTGTCCATGAAACCACATGACTTTTAAAAAATGTTTTCTGTTTGATATTCCCATTATCTAAACATGTTACACACAGTGGAGAAGCTCTTCTCGTGTAAATTTGGACACTTTCTACTATTTGTGCAGTTAAACCTCAACTGTAATTATTGTAATGTTACTATTACAAAGCCTAAAATACTTGTAAATAAGATGTGCAGCTCTGATGTCAATAGTTTAACCTGTCACTAGATTGACTGATGAATTATATAGGGAGTATATAGTCTTAAAGAGGTGGTATTATGCTATTTTTCAGGTTCGAAATTTTATTTAGGGTTGTACCAGAACAGGTTTACATGATTTAATTTTCAGAAAACACCATATTTTTGTCATACTGCACATTGCCGCAACACCTCCTTTCGCCCTGTGTGTTGAAGGCTTTGTTTTGCTATGGAGTGATACATCTAGTCTTTAAATGATCTTTGTTGGGAGTTGCACATGCACAGTTCCTAGTTTAGAACTACTAGCCAATCAGAAGCAGAGAAGGGCAGGTCAGTGAGAAGCTGGTAAACACAGCTTTGGTTCAGCTGTACATATTGTCAACTCAGCTAGACTGGAGCAAGAGTTTCAGGGTGGTGAGTTGTCAATCTGTACAAATGTATTTTCATCCAAAAAGTTTTAACTGAGCTGTTTCTCTACATCACAGTAACAACTTTATGTCCATTGACTGCCTGGAGGGTAGCTAGTATTTGGGAGGGAGAGGAGGTGTGTGCTGCAGCTCAGTGTTTTTCCACCTGTGTTTTTGAGGGTGTGTCAGACTAGCTGCTTGACGTCACAGGGATGAAATTGAAACTTCTGGACTACAAAGGAGCTGTCTTCAAGCAGTTCAGAGCAGTGGTTTCTGTTGGAGATGGGAACTCCATTTGGGGTGGTTTTTCACTTTGCAAACCTTTTACATGCACAAAAAATGTAAATAACTCAATAAAGGAGAGGGGGAAAGCCAAAAAGCATAATACCACCTCTTTAAATGAAGTTTACAGGTGCACAAGACAACACATCTGACATAGGCTACTGATGTGTTACTTATTATTAGTTGAGTATTTGTGGCATTCACAACAAGAATGTACAAGAAAAAAATATCAGAAAAAATCCTCTGCAACTAAACTGATTTAGTGACTCAATTATCAAGACCCAAATACTAGGCTACTAGCTAACTCCAGCTTTTGATGGCATCACCTTGGAGTTGTAATGGGCATTTTTCACAATTTACAGACAATGCAGACCAAATGATTGCTCAATTAATTGAGAATAATTACTCAACAATATTGGAAACAATCCTTATTGCAGCCATAATAATAATAATAAGCAGAAAACAAACTGTCCCACCTGAACACGCGTCACGTGACATTTGAAGGCGAACCATGTAAACACCAACTTCCAACATTAAAATGCAAATAAGTCTGTGACGTATTATACAAACATACCAACCAGTGTCACAGCACCAGGATTTACCCTAAATACTATCATCAAATAGGCTTCCTCTCTCTCTTTATCTCCACCCTCTCTCTCTCCACCTCTCTCCCTCTCTCCCAGTAGCAGAAGGAGCATCCTATAGGCTAATCAGTTGGTAGTTTCAGTCCAGCCTCAGCATCCTCCCCCTCCTACAAGAAGAAAGCCGACAACCGGTGTGCGCGAGGAGTTTTTGCCCGCTACCATGGTGGAAATTACGGATATTGTGTGCCTTTTCGTCCCTCTGGTGATGCTCGCGGGGTCTACCTTCCAGACCGACGTGAAGAGCGTCAAAGAGGCGGAAAAAACTGGGAATTTCATGGAAGACGAGCAGTGGCTGTCCACCATTTCACAGTACAGCCGCAAGATCAAGCACTGGAATCGCTTCAGAGACGTAAGTCCGCCGTGTTGATTGAGAGATGCGCGGTATTGCGGTAGATGAGATGCGCTGATGGGGAAACACTCACGGCCATTTGGAAACGGTAATAATAGTTATCACATACTTTCTTGCCTATAGCCTAATGATAGAAAGTTGGTGCTGTTGTTGGAACATGGCTCACACTGAAGAAACGCACAAGCTTTGAATCAATGTCTCAAAACAACAAAAAAAAATCTCACTTTATATTTGGGTGGCCAAAATAGCACATATAGGCCTAATGGTATAAGTAGATGGATGTGTTTACGGTGTAGGCCTACAGGTTTTACCTGATTTGTTTTGTTTTTTTGTTTGTTTGCTTAAGAATTACTCAAAATATATTGTAGCTATATTATGTGTGAATTGGATAGTTTGTTATAATGGTGAATGTAAATGGTTGTCCTAATGCCAAACACTTCCTCCTCAAAATTCAAAAAGTGATATTTACCTGGAGAGCTTCCATGAGGGAAAACAAGCTTGACCAGGAAAGCTAGGTTAAAATAAAGCTACAGCAAACACAAACCATATATATATAGGCTGCTGCTCTATGGGCCCTTGGTTAATTATAAGCTATTCATGTTTTAGCCCCACTTGCACAGCAGGAGCACTATAGACCTATTCCATCATACTGCCCTTAATATGGGTTACCTCAGATGTATTTCCAGACATGTCCCAGGAGATTTGACAAACAAGAGATTTAAGCAATTAGATCAGACTGGCGGTGATTGATTGATGTGCATATTCACCTACCGAACAGACTGAACTGGGTTGCATGGATTGATTAAAGCCTGCTGGGTATCCACGGTGATATATTGCTGTGTCTGTGGATGTATGGACGTACCTCTGCCTCCTGCTGAAATGATTACTGATGATCCCAACTGGATTTGGACAATAGTGCAGTTGGATTATGTGTCATATAACTCCTGCTAATCGGGTTTTAATTGATCCAGGGTGGTTACTAGCACATGATAGGTATCTTGATTGGATTTGAAATGTGAGCAGTTGGCTTCAGCTTGAGCATCTATATGAGAACCATATCTTCTGATGAGGAGATGGTGAGCCTTTCTAAATAGTAACCATCCCAGAAAGGCTGTGGTGTCTTTTTTGATCCGCTTTCTTGCGCCTCCTTAAATCATGGTTCATGGACGTCCCTGAAGAAAATGTCAAAATTGGCAGCAGCCCCTCCTGGGGACAGATTATTTTGACTGTGATTACTTAAGAGAATCTCCTCTGGAACTGTACTTAGGGAAGTAATGAAATTGTGGGCATAGAAAGATTTAGTCAGAATTATTGTGGGATTATCACTCACTGGATGCTGCTCTATATTTACACAGCTTTAATCCAAAATGTTAGTTACAGCAGTAACTTCACTCTGAATTCAGCTCATCATGATTGGCTGTGCAAAAAGAAAAAAACTCTTCAAGAATGAATAAAAACACTAACACAGAATATGTGAGCATCCCAGGATTTAAACGGTACAGGGAAATTGGGATCCTCTTCTTAACATTGCTTAAAGGGTTGCCATCCTGTATGAAGATGTCACTTGCTCTGTTTTCCCCCCTTTTTTCCTCAATTTAACATCAAAGCTGCTGTGGAACACAAACACCCCCTACAGTTCCACACTGTATCTCTTTCATGATCATTACTCCCAGAGGGGATCATCCTAATGTGTAAACGTGTATGAGTGCGCTTACCCACATGCACATGTGTAAGTGTGATTTTTGTCAGGGCTGTTGCATCTGTATGTGTGCGAGTGTGTTAAAGGGCAGAAGTGGTGGTGTCTCTGGGGATGAGGAGAAACATCAGAGAAGCGAACCACTGAACCTCCCAGTGGAATCGGCAATAGAAACCACTTTGATTTCAGCATGCTGCCGTAGCAACAGCAGTCTCTGTGTTATGGTTGAAATGGAGCATGTATCACTGGGGGTGTGATGACTCTATTCCCATCACCAGGGCTGCCAGTCCTGCTTCAGGGCGGAGGAATAAGTGGAAACATTCTTTATTGGGATTTTTTTTACATTATTCAATCTGTAAACTTATTCAACTCAAACACCATTTGCGCAAACAACTATTTTCTTGATGATTCTTAATGAGAGCTGCTGAATATTGAATATAATGAACATTTAATTGGTGTTGCTTCATGTTGGTCTTCGAGCTAAAAAAAAAAAATCTGAACTAGAAAATGAGCAGTTCAATTTTTGGTAATTATTTGGTTGGTGTATAAAACACTGCCATTGACACAATTATAGGTATTCAGATTACACCACTTGATGTTGACTTGCACAGTCCTCTGAGAAATGATTGTTGAATAATAATCCAACACTGGAAGGCAATAATCAAAGCTGCACAACATGAAAAAATGATTTTTTTCATTCTCCCCTTTGTGTGCACACAAACACATGCAGATGCACACAAGCACATGCAGATGCACACAACCCCTCACAAACAAACACACCAAATACATAGGCTGCAGAACCCACACTGTAAATATTTCATAACTATTCTCTTACAAAGTGTAAAAGTGGAATCAGGATAAGAGGCTTTTTCACTTCCAATAAAAATAGCTCCCACACTTCAATTTATTTAATCTATTTCACAGGAAGACAAGGCGATTAGATTTAACAGTTACAGTCAACAAATAATAAAATGGGATACCTTCAATCCTTTAATCTGACAGGTGCACTCAGCATTTCATTCCGCTAATGCACCAAATCCAGGGAGAAAAAAAAAACCCAGGGGAGCAGGGAAGTCAGTCATGGTAACTGATTGCAGAGTTTTTATTTTTGCACAAAGACTGACATCCTTGGTGTCATTTTTAGTAACTTTTAATTACAGTTTAAACAGGTACAACATTACAATTGTTTGTTATTTCTTTATTTTGCACTAATGTAAATTCATCATTATGAATTTCTGACTAGAGAGGGTGACCAATTAGAAAGTTCTTCTTACTAATAATGAACCTTGAATGTGGAGTTCAAAATACAATTAAAAAGCTTTACAATGGATGAATAAAAGATGGAGGCATACAATAGCTACTAAAAAATGCATCTTGTTGTTTATCATGTACTCATTTTTATTTTAAGCACTGTTTTTCAGACGCAGTTTGGCACACACAAATTCAGAGACTCGATTACAGGGACAATTAGATGTCAACTGGGATCATCCCTCCAGCCGAGGTTCTGTCTATTTTCATTTCAGTATGAAATTAAATGGCTTGAGACTACTGCATGTTATGCATAGTGGATCCAATTTGGTATGCCTACTAAAGGCAAATCAACAGTAGATTAAATTTTTTGCTCAACTTCCCTTGTAAAAATGATACTGTCCATGAAATCACTAAGCCATGAAATTGGTCTGGTGTTTTATTCCTGTTGATTTAAGATAAACTTCAGATATGGGGCTGAAAATGGATGATGATGAAAATGCAATACAACTTCGCCCAGAAAGAGGCTGTTCATTGTCTGCATCCATCACTTATGCTAGCATGAACATGGCAGAAAAGGCTCAGTGTTTCTGCTTGCCATCCAGCGTTGTCTGTGCCTGGTAAATCCAAACTTAAAAATGCATGCCTCTACAATCAGGCACCTGTTATTCATTCACTTTATTGTTAAGAAACAGAAAAGGCTTGGTGCCAGCACAAACACATCAGATCCCCTGTGAATGCCAGTGAATGATATGTGCAGAATCGTGGAAGCACCTGCAGCAGGTCCTGGCAATCTGGCGAGAACATTTGACGGGTGGTTTACCTTAGCTGCTTATACTCGCCTGCCTGATTTTACCCTCTCGGCCTCTTAAACTGGCTACAGTCCAGCAGAATGTTAACACTTTGTGATTGTGGGTGCACCTGCCAGTGCTCCTTTTTTATCATTTCACTGTAACATACAAAACATAATTGTGGATAATGGCATCTGTAACACTGGAGCCAAATACTCCATTAAAGACTAGCAACACTAGCAGCACAGTGAATTATCATCACTAGCCGTGAGCTCAGTCTGGCTTACATATCGCACAGCCGCTCGACTACTCCATGATGTTAGAATAGAATGCCACTGATGCATTAATGCTATGAATGATAACAACAGCTTATCAGAAACCCATTGCTCTATCTAGTCATGCTTTGTTCTGGCATGAGTTCTTCCTTATCAAAGTCCAGATTCTCTACGAGGCTACAAACAACCAGAGCTCTGTTGGCAGCGCAGATGGAGCCCATCTCGAACACCTCTAACAGTTTTGGGAGAGATGGTGTGGCTCTTCTGGATTTGGATGGACTACTGGTACGCTGCGGGGTGTCTTGGCTGCCTACCAGAAGCCTAGGTGGGCTGTAATTGAGTAGAGGGAAAAAAGAAAAGAAACAGCTTATCATCATGCCCTGCTTGCACGGCTACATCTGCTTCCCACTGCAGTACAATAGCCACAGCTGAAGGGCACAGGTGCCGCAGAGAGACAGGGAGACGAGTAGTGATGAAAGGTGATAAATATCACACTTTTAGCAGATGCAAGTGTATATAACATTGAATCTTCATTCAGAAATCCATACAGTTGTAACTAATAGCTGCAAAAGACAGGTATTTTAAAGCATCCCTTTGTACAATACCCTTCCTTACAGATGCTATAAATCCCTGACTGCCAGCAGTTGCATTTCAGCATTTCATATGCATGACTTCCTGGAGTGACCTGCTTCTGTGTTGGCTACACCTGGGAGTCGGTATGCCAAATGGGTTGTTTGCTGCAGAAAACACCTGGCATCCAGGAATCTGCCTGTAATGAGGTCTTTGTGGGATACTTCCAATGTCTTCATGTAGTTAGAAAACCTATATATGGTATATAGTACAGTTATCAGCAAAAGTAAGAGCCCCGAAATAGTTTAAATGGTGAAACCAAGTGATGGTAGGTTGAATGAATTGAGATGCAAAACAGGACAGTTTAAAACTCAAGAGTTGTATTTGTTTCATGATTAAATGTCACCTCTTAAATTATTATGAGATTATGTGTGGGTATTAAGGTTCTGTAAGGCAGGTTCAATAGATCACACCCTCTTTTTTTCTTTTAAAACTAACAATAATTTTAAGTGGCAGTGGCTGTCCCTACAGTAAATGCCACCCAAGTGTTATTACCTCTGGGCTTGAGCCAGACTGAGTCACAGCCTGTGTGAGATAAGCTCCTGTGGGTACAGTAGCTGAATTTAGAAGTGAAAACACCTATGACAAATCCAGATGTTTTAGCACTGTGCTAAAACATCATCCCATTGGATTACAGGTTATGAGTGGCATTTCCACCGTGTAGTATTTCCCCATTGTGGAAGCTGGTCCTGGATGCTGCTGTATTAAAGTGTAGGCTAACATAAGCTCCTCTGCCCTGCTGTTTATCGGATTTGGTGCAGTTTACATTCTGAATAACATTATCAGAGATAGCGTTGCATTCTCCAAACATATAGTTGCCTACCAAAAAACCCTTTTCTCTTGTACATTTACCTGACGCTTTTATCCAAAGCGACTTACAATTGCCAAGTATGCCAGAGGTCGCATACCTCTGGAGCAACTAGGGGTTAAAGTCCCCCTCTAGCCAGTTTTAACTGCCGTTTTTGAGAAACGTTCTTTCTCAAACAGAGAATGGGGGTGTGGTTAATAGTTGGACGTAATACATTACTATGACAACCGAAAACTGACTGGCTGGAGTGTTCACTAACGATATGCTGTGTTAACATCACTACACTGTAAAGTTTAGTACACTTTACTGTCTGGCAGGAGTAGCCGTTACTTACCCATGATAGAAACTAATCTAACGCTTCTAGGACATCAAGGACCCAGTCTTTCAAAAATCACAATGAAAAATTCTGCTCTCGTTATATATAATCAAATAATAAGGATTTTGAAAAATATTAGTGACTTTTAGGATGTTCAAAAAAAAAATGTGTAGCTCAGAAATGATACAAAAAAGAATACAGTAATCATGTAAATGTATTTTAAGGGATTATAGCAACATTAGATATAAGTAACATTGATGACTTGTTAGGCAGCAGTTTGCCTTTTCCACAAGACGAGGCAGGTTTCAGTCCACTGTTGCTGCTGATCTGTTTGTGACTCTCTTATTTGATGACATTGTTTCAGACTCCCCTGTCTCAGATCATTGGCTGATTCTTATCCGTCTTGTAGCACCTACTAGGCATCGTCATTGATTTTCCATTGTTGTACATGTCTGTTTTTCAGTAGAGCTTGGTGTTTTCGGTGAAGTGTGAAAGTTCTCATTGTTTGTACCAGATTCTCCTGTGAGTTGCAGACTGTTTTCTTATTCCCTGCAGGGCCCTGAGGGACACAAGGGTTGATTTTATTTATAGGCAGTGAATACAGGGCTGGCACGAGCGCACAGAGACTTTGTGGACTAAGTGTGATTTTTATAGCTGTATCTCTCTGTGTGTGTCTGTTGTCTGCACTTCCTGTGCGTGCTGCACAGGAAGAGGACAAGAAAGTTTACGGAGGCAACACTGCACATGTCTGTCAAATTCAGTGAAACTCCATTCTCCATCCTTTTCTCATCCTTTAACTTTGAATGTTTATCCAGTGAAATGGAAAAAACATTTCACCATTTACATAATTGAGTGCAATTTTCAGTCAGGTTTTGTATTTGACCTTTTATCCATAATCACAGTATTTCTGATGTCACTCATTCCTACTTGAGTGTGAAGAGTGGCATTAGAGCGTTTATTGAACAAAACAGGGAATTATGTAAAATGCACAATATCTATAGGATTTAAGTATCACTACAAAGTGCAGATACTTTTTGCCTTTGCTCCAGCACCTTCAGAGATTATGCATGTATGAACCAGTAAGGAGAAGTTCAATGTAGACAATATGTTTATTCATCCATCAAAGTATGCTTTTTGTAGAAATCCGTCTGCAAACTGAAGCATAATAAATATGTAAATTATTCATTCTAAATTAGAATTTTAGTCTGGCCAACGCTCTCTGCTGTAATTGCTTTTTTTTGTGCAACCTGGTGCATCTGTTGTATCATGCACAGAGTCTGCATTTCGAAGTGCTTGGCTTACATTTCATATCTGATCTTAGTTAAGTGTGGACACAAATCTGACCACAATCTGGATTTTACATGGAGCATTACTTTCTCCCTAGCCCATGTTGAAATGCTTCCATGGTACACAGTGAACAAACATGCAGAAAACCAGTCAGACTCAAACCTGCCATAAGATCCACAATCACTCTCAGTCTAATATTTTCAATTTGGGGTTTCTGGTCTCGCTGTTATGAAATACTAAGGAAAAAACACATTTAATACCTCCTTGGGTACTTTTCTAGATCCGCCATATCATTAAAGACTCACTCTACATTATGTAAATAGGGATTTTTGTACCATTTTAACTTATTTAAGCCTTCATTTAAACAGATAGTTTAATTAAGAGAGGCCCTGCACATGAATAAACACAAGCACAGAGGTACCCAGGAAATCCCAGAGTCACAGCTGTGACAGTATTAGAAACACACTAAAACACACAATTTACATACAAAATATACAGTGGTTTCGAAATTAACAAAAACCATAATGTCTTAAAAGGTTCAAAAGCAATTAGAAATTGCTATTTCTAAACTTCTTGTTACTTGTTCCATTTGTCAGGAGCATAGCATTTAAAACCAGTTTTCCAAAGCTCTGTATGAACTGAGGGATTATTAGAAACAGAAGCGCTCTGTAATAATGAAGCTAAGCTTGCAGTAACGCTTCATAATGGCAAATGTTTGACAAATTTCATAGCTCATAATGGCATCAAATAGAGCCTGAGTAAACCTGTGCTTTTATGAGCAGGTACACGTGGGAAGTGTAGTTTACAACTGTGTTCCCCAGAGTCAAAATAGCCTATATCAGAGCCTCTGCAGATACATTTATATGGAAAAACATATGAAAGAATCATCCACCAAACTCCATCAATAACCTAATGCTTACATCAATGTCTAGGTTTAAACCCACAGGTTGTAGAGACTCTAATGTGAAAATCAAAGGGCTGAGGTCTGGTTTCATGACACATTAGACACAAAGATACAATGGTTTTATGATACACTGCAGTTTTTAAAAAGTAACATATATAAGCTATAAACTAGAACTATGGCACTTTTCATGATAATGGTAGTATAAAAATAAATGTTTTTTAAAATTTTTTTTATTTCCTCTGAGTCACAACACCTCAGATTATCTTCCTAGTGGGAACTGCTGTTCTATATCATTGCTTCGTCCCCACCCTTTTTTTGTCCCATTGATCAGGTTCCCAAAAGTACTAACCCCCGCTTCACCTTTTACTTACTCAGTCCTCCCGGCTCTCTTACATAAGCCTTGCTCTTGACTCCATCCTGTAAGGGAGGCAGAGCAGACTCTTTGATGCTCTGCTTCTGCTCTGCAATCCTGAAGCATCAGCTCAGAGCCCTGTGTGCATGCAGAATAGGAATCAGCAGGCTTGCTTCTCGTGCCCTGCAGCCCAGTGTGCATGAAGATAAGAGGAGAACATATATGATGAGAGTATTGTTGAGGGGGTTTTGTTTCATCTCAAGCGTGTCTGGTGTGATCTGTAAACCAAAGCTGAGACGCTGTGAACAGCAACGAAGTCTTTATGTGAATCTCTAGGTGGGAGGAAGTGCTACGATGCTGAATGTATTCAGCTTTATTTCATCAGATTTTTCAGTTATTTTTGTTTTAGTATCTTCAACCCAGTCCAGTTGCCCTAGATTTTAACCTTCTTTGGGTGTTATATTTTTTCACTGATCATCAGTAAATGAATTTGTCTTGTAAAGATATAAATTTTGCTATTTCAAAATAATACAGATGCACTTTTTGAATACTGAATCCACTGCAAGTCTCCTTTGTCACTATTTTTAGCTGAAATTTTGCCACTTGCTCATCAGCTTTCCATCTCTGAGAGAAATCCTCATTGTACATGGTCAGCCTCTCTGCACCCTCATCTCCAAGTGGCCCTCGTCTTTGAAGAGATTGTTGTATGTGCCTAAGGACCTTTAACTGCTGACAGAGTTGACTGGGAAGAGGATGAAAAAATTGAGACCTCAGTAGCAGAAGAAGTGGGCATGCAGCCCGGTCCTCGACAAAGTCTAGAGGGGGTGGCGATGGAGCAATAGATAAGACTATACCTTTGGGTTCAATCCCCCACTGTGACCCATCCACCAATGTGTCCCTGAGAAAGACACTCTCCAGAGGTGTGCGACCTCTGACATATATAGCAATTGTAAGTCGCTTTGGATAAAATTAATAAATGTAGAGGGAGATTAGAGTAGTAGTATAGTGGCACTCAGTCTCATTCTGCAAATCAGGTGACTGATCAAACCCTTCTTCATTGTTAAGGAAATATATTATTTGAGACTGTCCTCTCAAGAAAAATGTCAGCATCAGTCTTTAAGCATGTTCCCATAAACAACATATGTTGGGTTGGGGAGGATGGATGAGTCAACGTTAGATTTTAACACAGTCAGGAGATCACCATTAGTTTCCTACAGACAGTCAATGTTTGTTTATGTAACCAACCGTTCCATAACCATAACCAAGTGGTTATTATTGTGACCATGACAAGGAATTGCCCTTTTCTTGAACAAAGTAGCGATTTTACCAAACCACAATGTTTTCCTAAACAATTACTCATTTTGACCCAATCCATGACCTTTCCCTAACCTTAACCAAGTGTTTTTTTGTTAGGAAACCACACACTCTACTGCCTTTTTTTAATCAATCCTGAACCACTGTTTTGTTTGTCATCAAGAAGCAAACACAGAAATCAAATTTGTACAACCAAAAGGTTGAAACTAGCTTACGTTTACAGACATTTGATGCTTGTACTTGTGCAGGTCTAACCGTACTCTTTATTAAATCACGAAAACACTGTCATACATGAAAACTGGAGATTGGTGTCTGTGTGGGCTGTGTGTGAATTTCATGACCCGTGGTGCTTTCTTAATGAAGAGGGTGTTACGTAGATTGTAGCTCTGTGCTGTTCTGTGTGGGTTTGATGTATCCACTGAAGGCAGATGTAACATTGATTGTGAGAAAAGGTCAGAGAGACCTCACAGATCTCCACATAAGAGTGTTATTACTGTGTCCTTTGTTACTGATGAGGCTGTGGTGCACTCCGCTGTCACCATGAACAAACCCCTCAGGATAACCACAGTGGACGCAGAGAGCATCTGACAGCTGACATTTACCTAGAAACATCTGTCAGTCACTCACATGGCCTGTCAGATAGACACACATACACCCATCAACCAGTTTCCTGTTTGTTCTTCTTTTTCAATCCACCCAACAAGCACAATATCTTTTGACTGACTTTTCTTACGTGACACTGTTCAGTTCCTCCTGAGCTGAGCCCAATTTTACAGTGTACAGGCTCATCGGGTCGTGATCCTCAGATATGAGGGATTGTGATCTGTCAATCAGTATTGTGGAGCTCGGCGGCAGGGTGAACAGTCTGCCTCGTTTGATGTGGAGGGTAAGCTTCCCCGCTCTGTTTTGCAGGAGGAGATCTTTCTGATGTTATCGGGTAGATCACAGAGCTCCTGGATACAGTTGAGGGTTTTCAGCTCCTAGCTTGCTTCCTCTAATCACTTCTGTGTAAAAGCCGGCAGAATTTTCTTCGGAATTTTGGTCTTTTCGAATGATGTAAGTTCTCTGCTGTGTGCCAAAATTGTCACCGTGCTCTGTGTCTCATGCTCACTTTCGTTGTACACTCAGGAGAATTTATTTCCCCCGAATACATTTTCTGCAGTCTCTCTTTTGTGAAATTATTGATTTCCAGTCCTGTCAGCGCAGCAGGACACTTTCCTCATCGGTCCTGGCAGAAACACAAATACAGAAAGGGTGCTAAATAATGCAGGAGCTGGAGCATCAATAAAGGAGACATGGGAGGCATCAGATTAATGGCCAGGTCGTAAACTCTTTGACGTCTTACTCTGCTAATGCGTGACTCTATCAAGCCCAACAAGGTTAAACTACATAACCAGCAATCATTCATGAAGCTGAACTGGAGTGTTGAGTTCAAATCTAGACACAAGCCAGTTTACCGGAAGTGATTTTTCTGTCACTGAGCAGAGGAAATGAGCTCGGTGCTGCAGCAAGGAGAGGTTGAGCAGAGGAACAGGAGCGCAGTGTGGTCGATTTCAGCGCTTGAGTGGTAGTCCTTGCCAGTGATGAAAATATTTACCTCTGTGAAATAAAACTGTGAGGGTCAAAGAAGAAGGTCCCAGCTTCCACGAAGGCTGCTTATTTCACGTGTTGTGTCAAGATATATCACCCTGCTGGTAGCTGTTTGGCACACGCTTCCAGTATAGTAAATGTTTACAGTGATGAGTAAGTCATCGCTTCAGGAGTGAAAGGAGGGAGTGAGTTGCCAATTGTATCTTGAAATGATGCATGTTTGTTCTTATTATTATTTTAAAGCAGTATGACCAAAAAAGCTTTACATCTGTGCTGTCTCCTGTGGGAATCCCTTAAATTTGAAGAAAATACAATAAATGTGTCTAATTTAATGCCCTAACGATAACGGTACTTAATCAGGTAATCAGCTTCTTATTATGAATGATGGGGTCCTACAAGAAGGTTTCAGTTTTGCATTTAGCTGTTTTTCTTGACGCTTTTAATTGAGCAGGGGTGAAGTCATGTATACATGTGTGCCAAACAGAGTTCAGCAACATTTGACTCAAAATGTGATGACAGTTGGGGTAATGTTTACTAATGTTGCTAGGCCACTTGAAGTCACAAAGGAGGTAATCTGAGTTTTTGAGTGTTAAAATAAATAAGGATGTTTTGATTGTTGCTTATTTAGTCATGAATGTTTCATGTTACAAAGAGAGTAATGTTATTAGGACAGTTTAAAATGAACATGCGGCCATTATAGTGTCCCTGAATGCACCTTAATGCTCTGTATCTAAAATTATACTTATCTTCTTCACTAATATTGTCTCTTTTTTCCCCTTGTGCTGTCATTTCACCAGGAGGTAGAGGTCAGTTCTCTCCAGCCTTTGTACAATGTCTTTTTCATTCATGACACATTTGCCTGTCTTACGGTGTGTCTTTACCGCTGCTTCTTCATCCATCTTTCTTTTCTTTTTTTTTTCTTCAACTTGCCCATTTTAATTAGAACGATTAATGTTCTAATTAAGTGGGAGAAAAGGGCAGAGCACTTAAAACGCAGCTCACCCTCGATGCCATATGTCTCACATACAGGCGTTGTATTTGTTGGGCTCATTTCCATACAGATGTATAGCCACAGTACATACCCATCTGTCTCTGGTGTGACTTGATTGGCTAATTGTCATGCTGCAAAACTAATGTACACATTATAATCAGTGTGCAATGATAATGTAAACCACTACTCTGCCAAAATGACAGAGTGTTAATATGTTATGCTATCAACAACACTATGCACTAAGGCCTGCAGTGTGAATTTACATGGCTTCTCTTTCTCTGCAGCTGCTAAAAAAATGATTGTTTTTGTTTCTGCAGGATGATTATGTTCGTACCTGGGATGAAAATCAAGGCTCTAATGACAGTAAGTCTCTCACCATCTCCTCGGTATCTCACTGTGTGATTATTTAAATCCCATAAATGCCATTTAATATAAAATTGTTTTGTTGGTTTGTGCTAGCTTAATATTGGCCCATGTATATGGCATCAGGCTTTTTCCTAGTCTTGTTCACGTTTTCTTCAGTGAAAGTGAAAGACAGAATACTTCCATTAAAGCATAATGTAAATCCACGGTTGTATAGCTTGTTGCAGTTGCATCTTCATTCTGTTTCTATCAGTCACAGACTCACGCACTTTCCTGTAAGGCAGTTTTCAGACTCTCTTTTTGAGCATGCCATTGTAAAACTTTTCATTCTTGGCTGCTTGATAGATTCCAAGCCCAGACATATTTTACAGTAAAGATGCTTTCAACTCATTCGTCAGGAATGTATTTCATCTATGGCAGCAAAACACGTTAAACAGACATTAAGAAACTCTCTAGCCTAGCAACATTAAGGCAACACTTATTGCTCACGTGCTGTTAAATGAAGTGGAAACACTATCCTGTAAAATACGTTAAACATGACATGTTTAACAGCTAAAAAGTATATCCACATCTCTGTCCAAGATCAAATTAAGACCATATTAAATCCAAGCAGTCCATATTGAGACAAAACCAAGGGCATGAAGGTGATAAGTTATGCTAAATCGAGAGCATGAATTATTGAAGCGTACACAAGATTTGTGTTTCTTTTTTTCTCCATGGCACCTTCCGGGCTCTGTATAAGTCAGTAATTTATGTGCTTTAAAAAAAATCTTTTTCTGTATATAGGATTGAGGCACAAACTTAATTTGACGAAATAAGGAAAAATGCTGATGCAGTGAAAGCAAAGCCCCATGATTTATTGAATGTGAATGTCATTAGCTGCACCGTGGCCTGTATTTGAACTGTGATGCTTCCCAGGCCATCAGTGGTTCATCGTTCTAGACAGCGTTGCGTATGTTCTGTGTTTGTATTCTGGGGTCAGCCTCTCGCTGTCCACACTTGTAGTGGTTCCTCAGCGAAAAGGTTGAAAGATGTTAGCACTCTGTTTTATCTGCTTGAGTGGATCTGATGTGCCCCCCCAGGAGACGCTCGGCATTGGCTCGTCTTCTACCCCTCACCGCTTCGTTCTGCTTCCTCCCTTTTTCTCTTTCTCCGCTGCATTCGAGCAGGAGCCGTGCTTGAAACTGAATGTCTGAGGTCTCCTCCTTGACTCCTGCCGCGGCTCCAGCCATCATCAGGCCCCTGCAAGATGAAGTCATGACAGAGTCGTGTCCTCAACCATTGTCGTTTGATTTGCAGTTTAAATGAAGTCAGCTGAATCTCAGAGTCCATTAGCACAATTTCCAAGGGCTTAATGAAGGACTAATTATGGTTCCCAAAGAAAGGCCAGACAGGGGAGTAAATGCACGAGGAGCGAGTGAGACAGGGGTGGGGGCTAATATGCCTCGATTTAGTGTAAAGTGACCAACATTATTCCTGCCAACTCTAGGGCAGTATGGTGATGAGGAAATTGTGGACTGGTGGGATGAAGCAAGTTGGCTAGTGTAGGATGGTTTCATAGGATGAAAATGAAACAAGGGAAAGGGAAAGGATGGCTCTGTTTGTCTCTAAAGAGGAAGCGGTTTGTTAGGAAGAATACAAAGAGGAGGTCATTAGCCTGCAAAAGCAAAAACATGACACACTGAAACTGTAATGCATCATTTTCATTTACATAAATTATTGACCTCAATGTAATTACACTGTCAACACCTGGAGAAATAGCATTTATACCAGTGCTGGAATTTGTTTCTTCCAAAAGAAAGTCATTATAGAGACTGTGCAGCCCAATTTTGGCCCAAAGTCGCCTCTGAATAATTTTAGTATCAGACTAAATTTCTGCCAGATCAGTAGATTGTCATTTGACGTTCAGTTTAGGGGGCTCGGCTGTCTTGCAGTTTGAAGAGCTACACAGCCCGATTTCTCACATAGCTGGCATATCTGAACTATAATGTATTTGCCATAACCATTATCTTTCCCAAACCTTGACCATACCATTATTGCCATGCATACAAATATTACAGAATTTAAAAAACACTGAACATAATCCTGGATTTTGCGGAATTGTCCAATTTTGATGTTCTTGAATGGCAAAACACCAGTTTTTATCTGGGTTCAGAGTCAACCTAGCCGACATAGATCAACCTCACAAGTGGCGTCTCTGTAATGTAGGCGTTCAACTGTCTGTGCTTGGCCTTTACGAACCTTTAGCAAAGCTTTATATGCTTGCCTTAGGTTGTCATATGAATAATACCTCTCTACTTTTATTTCACACAGGATAAAGCCCTTCATCTATCCATTTCCCTTTTCTCTCATTTTGACATGAGTGTGCTGTCTCCCTCCATTGATCTGCCTTTCTTTATGAGTGGCCTAATGAAGCGAAGGAGCAAAAAGAGGAGATTTGTCCCTCTGAGACATCAGTAAATCAGTGTGATGTCTTTACTCCTAGGCATCAGATGAGCCTGCAGGCTTCATTCCTCTGCCAGGCAGCCCAGAACGCTACGCCGCCGTGCGGAGGAAGACAGAGCTTTTGAACTGTCAACACTTCTAATACACATCCAGTCAACGCCCACAACCGACCGGGGTGGAAATTTGCATTCAGACACCACACTTCACTTAAGCTAGTGCTGTGCTGAGTGAGGGAGAGGTCAGGGTAATTTGCTGTCGATTTCTACAGTCAATTTATCAATCAAGCAACTGATTGAATCGCCTCGCTCTTAAGACAGTAAACACTGCAGGAGAACAGTTGTAAGTGGAACAAACAAGTGTATATGCACACACGCTATTGCACAAACGTGCCAACACTTAAGTGTCTGTGTACAGCACTCACAGAAGACCTGATCCTTTATACATTTACTTTCTAGTGTACCTTTTTGTTTTCTAGAAGCTTATATCAGCCAGAGAGGCCAGGTGAATGGTGAATGGACACTTTCTGTCGTATCAATGGTTTCAGATCAATGGCTGATACTAAGGAGACAGGAAAACATGCTGAGTCCACACTCTACAAGGTCTAGAGTTTGATACCTCTAGAGACTACTACTGCTTGAGTAGCTCACTCACACATATAAGGTAGATTGCCATTATCTGACCACCTGCTCAAAACTCATCGTCAAAGAAATCGAGCAACTTGTTTATATCCATACAATATCCATCAAATCAGCTTCTTCTCCCACCAGGGAGTCTGCCCAGCTTTACACATCTTGTGTCTGGACCACTACAACCTTCAACCTCCAAAACTAGCCGCTACAATTCTCCAGAGAGTACTTCTGCCTTCTCACCTTCACATTCTACAAATTTGTCCTTTGTCTCCCCTTCCTGCTCTCCCTCCTTGGGCCACCTGGGGCTGCTTCTATCAAATTCAAAACCCCACATAGCAGCCTGTGAAGGGATCAGCATGTTACTCCAGTGGGGAGCCGCGTTTTTAAAACTAATCTTTTTAAGACATGCCTGACATCATCATCTTGCTACTGAATCACCTCCATTCAGCATTCTCTTTTTAAGCTCCAAAATAAATCCTTCATGTTAAATTTACGTTATTTCCCTTATATCATTTTTCACTTACATGGTCATTCTGTGGTCACAGGAATGTTTTAAGGAGATTTTAAGCTGAAGTAATAAATATTTGTATGTGTTTGGAACAGTTTGAAATTTTGGGGAAAGACCTTTACACTTTTTTGCAAAGAGTTTGTTGATACCAATCTCACGTCTGTATGCTGAATCAAAAGCTAAAGGCACCCGTGACTAGCTTAGTTTATCATAAAGACTGGCAGCAGGAGGTAACAGCTGGCCTGGTTTAAAAAAGCCGCTTCTAAATTTGACAAATGAACACCTTGTATCTTTTTTGTTTAATTTGTACAAAAACAGAAATATATAAGCAACAAGATGCATAGTTACCTGCTGGAGCTAGCTTCATATTTAGCGGTATTCATTTATTCATCCAACTCTCAGCAAGAAAGTGATTTTCCTAACATCTGGAACTATTCCTTTTACAATGAATCAAATAGCTATTTGTAATTCAAAAGGTTTCCTTTGTAGTCACAAAGCCACAGAGATCCTGTCTCACATCTTCCATCAAACTTGTTTCCAGCCACAGTAGTCAGCAGTTTTCAGTGAACCCACTGTATGCTAACGTCATGTGCTCAGCACCACACAGCAGACAGAAAAAGTTACGTTCTAGCTGGTTAACATAGTGGAGCATTTAGCTGCCAGGTATTTTTCTCCGCAGTTGGTGGAGACTAAAATAGAGCTAAAAGGAGAGGGAATATTGGCCTTACATTCATAAGGTGGACAGAAATACAACTGAAAATAATGCTTTGTGTCTGGTATGTAAATTTTGACTTTCACCATCACAGGTGAATGTTTTCAATGTGTTGCACTCCCCATAGGTAGATGCAAATAAATCATTTTCTTAACCTGCTGGTTATTTTTTGTCAGTGTGGGAATTCAAGCCATTGTTTGCATTAATTGGACTAATAATTCCCGCGACCCTGTACGCAGGATAAGCGGTTGACGATGGATGGATGGACTAACAATTATAGACATGCCAGAGACTGTGTGGACTCCAGAAAGAATAGCCAATGAGCATGCTGGTGTTAATGGGGATCCTAAGAAAGAAAGACATGTCTGGCTTCACTGCTACCTAGAAAGCAATTATCACTGATGATATTAGAGACTGAGTGTGTAAATAGTAGATAAGAAGGTTGATGATGAGGATGTGGCCTGAGCTCTGCTTCCGTTATCCTCAATCTGCAGGGATAAACCTCATGCAAATCTGGATGGGATTAGACTGAAGCACAGGGAGCCTAATTAAGAGAGGTTTAGTGCTGCAGGCATTAGTTTAATACCAAAGGAGAGACTTTCAAAAAGTAAAAATGGAAGTAGGTGGGTGCATCTGGGGTTGAACAGAGAAAGAGTGGATGTGATGAGGAAAATAATAAACACTCAGTCAGAGCAGGAATAAGAATACACAGAGAAGATGTCTGATATGGGGAGAAGACAAAGAATGTGAAAAGAAGGAATAAAAGTAGATTGATAAACATGATTGCACAACAGGGGTTTCAGAAGAAAGAGTTCTGGGAAACACCAGATTGAGCTGCAAATCACAGTCAACCCAGAGATGATTCCCGGACCATGGAGAGCCTGTTGCTATGGAAACGTCATCATCACAGGCGCCGCTTTAATCCGTGGAAGCCTGTTAAGTTAACATGAGGCTCAGGCAGCCACCTTATGCTTCTGTACTCACAACACAAAGCTGTGCCAGCATTGTAGCCGCTAGCCACCAACAAGATTTATTTACAAATGTTTTGCTATTAGAAGGCAGGATTATCTGCTCAGTGTTTGTTTACTACATCTTTTAATTTCTTTTGCTTAAGTATTGGTTAAATCAATCATTGGATGGATTGAAAAATACATCGTTGTGCATGCTTAACCCCCTGGCCTGAATCCCCAGTAGTACCTTAATCCCCTTGTCCCCCTTTGTAAGTATCGTAAGAGTTTAATTGGCTGCAGCACCTTGATTCTGCTGATGCACTGGTGTGAATTAGACATGGGGATAAAACATCAAACCTTCAAGGGGGCGAAAGCAGGCAGCGACAAAAGAAGAGAGAGTTGAGAAAGAGCAAGACAAAAGCAGAGACGGACAGAGAAAAAAGCTGGGAGATGTGTGTGTGATCCTGTACACTGAGACACACCGAGAATAAGGCTCCACTGTTGACAGTCTAAATGGATGAGGAGTCTGCATCTGGGCATTAATGCCTCTGAGCCTCACTATTTCTCAGTCAGAACAGTCAGTCAGTCAGTTATACAACCAGCTCAGCCATGACGGGGGGGTGTATTGTTTTGGATTTGCTTCTCAAATCAGATATCTGTCGATTTGCTTCAGTAATCCTGTGATGTAGGCAACATTAATGTATTCAGCCACTGGAGAGGACAAGAGAGGAGATCCTAAGCCTGCCTGCTAAATTATGATGGTACCATAAAACAGGATACAGTAAGAGCGCAGGATGGATACAAGTACCTTTGCAAATCCGGGTTTACTGAACTGGTTGATAGTGTAGGTGAGGGTTATATGAAGAGAATAGTGTGTAACATCCAGGCCTGGCTTCGGGCGGCCTGCAATGAACAGACAGCTGTGACATATAAGTGAGTGTGGGGTGCTGACACACAGTAAAGCATTAGGTGCTAGCAGAGGATGTGATGGATGGGCCAGAGTGAGCTAGCCTTGCAGGCTTTAGCCTACATTCAGAAAAAATTTAATATTAAAATTGTGTAAAATGTATATTATCCCAAAGATAAAAACTACTGCAACTGCATTAGAAACAAACTAATCTGCTTCATCCTGTTAGAAGATATTTTCATGCTCAGTAATAGGCTACGATTTTTTTCTGTAATGACAGTTCTGCACCGCTTTAATACTTTAGACTCACTCTCAGGTTATGCTGAGCAAATAGAGTGGGAAGATTTGGATTTGAGACTGGGAATGAAAAGGAGAATGATGTGCAGAGATAGATAAAAGGGTAAAACGTGAAGCTGTGAGGATCCAAACAGTATATATTCATTTTCAATTTTTCCCCCCCAGATGTAGACACCACCAAGGACCCCTGTCAAAAGGTTAAGTGCAGCCGACACAAGGTGTGTATCGCCCAGGGCTACCAGAGAGCTGTATGCGTCAACCGCAAGAAACTCGAACACAGGTGAGTGTGTGTAGCCCCTTGGTAGGAATTGACTAACTCACAAAACACATACACAGCCAAAAATTCTCAGTTCTTCTCAGTTAATTCACACTTATATGAGGTCAACACAACCAGGTTTACAGTCAGTGTCCTGTGCTGATCTAGGATGAATTTCCCTGCCGGCCACAGCGGTAATAATAAAGCTTGTTTGTGCACCAGTGCAGTACTACTGCCTGCTGTTTAATGATAAGCTAATACATTCAGACAACATGGAGGAGGCCTGTTCAGGTTGGTGCTGCTGGGTCTGTACTCTGAATTAGCACAGCAGTTGCTGTCTCAGCTGGACTTAGTGATAGCTGAAGTGTTTGTGTGTCCTCTCTGTCCTGCAGACTGAAGCAGCCTGCTCTCAGGTCTCCTGATGGAAACTGTCAGCCCTGTCCCATCTCCTCCACTGGGCCTGTGTGTGGATCAGACGGACACAACTATGCCTCAAAGGTACACTCAAGCAAACACATACCCATAGGGCTGGGCATTAATTCAATATTATCTGCGAGTCTACTGGCAATAGTGTTGTGTTTCAGTGATTTGATCATATAATGTAATTGTACCATCATCATTTTCTATGTGATTTTGCATCTATTTGCAATACTGTGATATACACTCAGTTGCCAGTTTATTAGGAACACCAGTGCAGTTTAAAACAGCAATCCTGCAACAAATCCTCCCTTTGTGAAGATTATAATTATAATTTAGTTTTTGAGAGGTGCTGATTCAACTTTATGATCACTTTGGAAGCTGCCGTTTGTGGTGCTGTTGAATCACACTGAGAGGTGTTATATTACCCATTCATATCAATGAGGGTAGAGTAAATAATAAAAGAACCTGACAGTATTACACAACCCAATTCAACAGCACCGCAGACTGCAGCCTCCAAAATGATCATAAAAGTTGAATCAATCACCCCTCTAAAAATAGTTTCAACAAAAACATTACCTTATAACCTTCATTAAGGTGGGATTTATTGCAAGCCTGTCTGCATTAGTTTGGCATACATGTAAGTAATAAACTGTAAACTCAGTGTATTTTGATATTATATATGTTTATTGCGATATTGATTTCAGCCATACCCACCTCATATACAGTATCTATTTCTTTAAATCATGTATGGGACAGTTAAAAAGAATGAGTTACTGTTACACATCAGCTTTTCTTCTTTGGGATGATAAATTGGGAAATATTAAATGACCCACCCAAAATAGTTTGTTTATAAAAATCATAATTATAAAAATAAAAGAAAGAAAGTGGATTAGTCTATCTGCATAATGTTTTTGATTAATTTAAACCCTGCTGCTATGTTGCTAATCCATTTGCCCTATCTTTTAAGCCGCTGTAATAAAATGTTGTATATTAATAATGCATAAAATGTGTAATGTGAAAGAGGTTGCTGGTGATGAGAGTTATCACCCGCCTTTGTAGTTCACGTCAGCTCTGTGGAGCGTTTAGCTTCCTTCAGCTCATTGTTTTGGGGGGATTTTTGGCCCTCAACTTAATTACTACTACTCTAACTATTGTTGTTTTCAGGAGCAGCAGGCAGCTATTATCAATCAATCAAATCTCTAATAAACCCACAGTACACTCCTTGCCCAGCACAGACAAAGTTAGTAACTACCTGGTGAACATAGTGGCTCATTTAGCAGCTAAAAGCCAGATATTTCCCTCAAGAGTTGGTAGGGACCACAAACAGAGCGACAAGGACAGTGACAAATTGAACATGTCTTCATTGTCTTCTGAACAGTTTGCTATTACCATAAACTTTATGAGGTGTTAACACATCAAAATGTTATCTTTTCTTGGGCTTCATCAGTGTTAGCTTTAGCTTAGCTTTTCTCTGAATGGAAAGAAATAAACATAAAAATAATCATCACAGGGTACGTGTAGGGTCAGAATCATTGGTGAAAAATATACTCATGTACGTGTGGATTCGGTATCACATGTAATAATTTAATGTAACAATATATTTGTAATAACATATGTTGTGTTGGTAAGAATTGCTAAAATAGTCTTGACACATATTACAAATATAGCTTATACTAACAGACACGTGTTAAAGTCTCTGCACTGAAATTCTATACAGCACATATGTATAACAATATGAGCATCAGACAGGTGCTGCTACATTTATTTGCAGCTTTGACGTTGTGTTATACATAATGTACTATGCATTGTGGGGTAAATAGCATATACACCTTACACATTCAGAGCTGACCAGTGTGAAGAGACTCTCATGGGAAACACTGAGACAAAGAGCCCTGATATATGGCCTTAGGAGGACCAATTGGTGGCTTGTGGTGACAGAATCCCATGTGTTTATTGATTTATGCTTTGTCTTTTGGATTACTATTCCTGACCTTGTGTGCAAGCAGAGGTAGGAAAGCGCATTCAGGAGCAAATCCCATACTTGAATTAAGGCGTACAGTTGTTCACCTCATGAATATTTGATCTGTGTTGCGGCAGTAATCATTCTACTTCACCTTTGTGTCCCCTTGTCGATGTCGTGTGTGTGTGTGTGTGTGTGTGTGTGTGTGTGTGTGTGTGTGTGTGTGTGTGTGTGTGTGTGTGTGTGTGTGTGTGTGTGTGTGTGTGTGTGTGTGTGTGTGTGTGTGTTAATGCATGTATGTGTGTTTTTGTTGCAGTGCAAGATGGAGCAGCAGGCGTGTCTTACGGGGAAGGATCTTACCCTGAAGTGTTCAGGTCTGTGTCCTTGTCCAACTGCTGCCCCTACATCCATGGAGAGTAAACACGGTAAGGTCAAATACACACACCAACATGCATAACAACTATGACAAATAATAAATAAATATGTTTAATGTGAATCCACTGGTAACCACTGAAATGCAAGGCTTTCCATCTCTATTTTATTCTGTATCTCTGTCTCTCTCACACACACACACACACACACACACATACACAATCATCATAAGAACATGAATATATTATTCTAACTCTCCATGTGGCCTCCACAGAGAGCTGTACTGGACAGGATCTGTCTGATCTTGGGGAGCGTCTGAGGGACTGGTTCCAGCTACTGCAGACCAATGCCAAGCAGAACAACAAAAGCAAGCCTGGTGCCAGAACCACTGCAGCCAGCACCACATCAGGTTACTATTTAATGAATCCAGACTGCATGAAGGGGGAGTTACAATATTTGTGGTATAGTATGCTATAAAAATGTCTAAACAAATTGTTAAGTCCTTTATTGTATCTCAGTATAGGCAATGGATGTTATTGTCCAGGAGCTACTACTGACATAAAAGTTGACAACAGTTCTTGACAATTTTATACTACACTCTGATTGTGTAATGTCACAAAAAACTCATTGGTGCCTCAGACTTAAATAAACTGGCTATTTACCGGCTGAAGACACAGCAGCCATGTGCAGCAGTAATTGTGCCATGTAGTGACTGCAACTAGAGTCCAACAGGGAAAATAAAAATTTTAGCTTTATGGTTCTGCTGGTGCTGCTTCCGCCTTCATGTTTTCTCTCACTGGAAAGCTTTTGCGACCAATTTCTGGATATCAAACCTCTTTGAAAACAATTACAGGGCTGGAAACTCTTGACACTCTTGGGTGGATGGACTAAGATAAAACATTGCATCACATAAAGGAGCACGCTGCACTTCAAAGCAACAGGAAGTGAGCCTCAGGATCTGGTCGGCCACAAGTCTGAGTCATGTCTGCAGTGGGAAATTCTTATAATAGGATGATAAGTTCTAATGCCGTTTTCATAGAAGAAACCTTTTTTTTTTTAGTTGAATACAGTAACGTAAATTAAGAAAATAGGAGAAAAAGGAGATATTTCTGAGCACACTGGCATGGTTTCATTTTTTATTTGTGCAGCTGTCCCCTGATAAAAATTAATGTTTGTTTGTCTGGCTTTGTGTTTGCAGTGCTGGACAGGAGCCTGGTGGCCAGCTGTAAGGACTCCATAGGCTGGATGTTTTCCAAGCTGGACACCAATAGCGACCTGTACCTGGACCAGGCTGAGCTGGCTGCCATCAACCTGGACAAGTACGAGGTCTGCATCCGGCCCTTCTTCAACTCCTGTGACTCCTACAGGGACGGCAAGGTTTCCACTGCCGAGTGGTGCCTCTGTTTCTGGAGAGAGAGTGAGTATTCTGGAGAGGATGTGATGTTTGTGGGCTGTGTGTGCGTGTGTCCACCGGCATACACACATTCATGTGCCTGTGTGCTGACATATTTCCCTTGGCGCATGCATTCAAACTAAAAGGCGCTCAGCTGCCCTCAGGTATAGCCACTTCTTGTGTCATGTGCTGGTCCGTCACTATTTGTCTTCCTATTCATCCTCCTGTTCCCCTATGGGGTGAAACGGTCACCTCAAGGAGCTAAAAACATTCCTGCTGCTTGTTGACAGCCTGGTTCTCCCACAGCTCTCAGAGAGTGCGTCTGTCAGCTAACCAGCCAAGCAGAAACTAGGTCTAAGGCTCATACAGTTCTTCGTTTTGGGAAAGAAATACATGGGGAATTATTTTAAAATTTGCAGGAGGTTTTTAGAAAACATTGATTACACTCACAAGAGAATTGACTTTTTACTGTTGATGGTCATCTGTTCTATGTCTAAACGTACCCAGTGTGCCTTGTTCCTTTATTTTCTCAGGTAAAACTGATTTTCTTTCTGTTCTCCTAAGAGCCACCCTGCCTCGCTGAACTCGAGAGGATCCAAGTACTAGACGGCGGCAAGAGAAAACTTGGTAGGTATCAAAACAATTGGATCTGTCTTTCCTGGGCGAGGGGTTTCGTCGAGCAGATGACAAGCAGGAGGCGGGGATTAGTCCATGATCAGTCTTGTGGATTAGAACTTGATCCTGACAGACGGCATAGGGAAGCAGCCATCAGTGTGTCTTACATGTACATGCGAGTGGGTGAATGTGTATGTGTGTGTATTTGGACACGTGTGTGTACGCACTGCAGATTTTGGCTGTCTGACTCGGCTCTGAGTCAGGACTCTCCAAGGACACAGAGTGGCGAGCAGGGGGCAGCCTGCCAGCCTGACGCTCAGATGTTCCCTTGAAAGACTGGACAGACAGTTCTGTTTTTCCCCGTCTCATCTTCTCCCGTTAATTTTCTTTTCTTTATTTACATCATTGTGAAAGTAGCCTCTCAAATATTTTACGTCATGACAAATCATTCCATCTCCAAAAACAGCCTACAATGTTAAGTTTTGCCTCAGTGATAGATGCCTCTACAGTATTTTGTGCCCTTTACCTGGCTTGTACTCTTATGTGTAAATGCAGAGTGTATTTAATATTCATGTAACAGATCAGAAATGTAAAACTTTCCAGTCGTGTGTCCTCTCATCCCCTGATGATTAGCTAGCCACCCTCAACACACACCCCTACACCACCCCAATATGCTGCAGTACGCTGACCTAATACCTATTCACCCCTGTCTTGCTCCTTGAGCATATTTGTATTCATTCAATATGGGATGGGCTGCAACATATGCTGCATGCATTACATTCTCACATGGCTCGGTGCCATGTGTGATGAAGGCATGATTCATGGGGGTTTGGAGAGGTTACGCAGTATGTAAGTTAAGGTTGCTTTTCTATACCTGATTTATTTGTGTTTCTGCGCCAGGTCGATTCATCCCTAGCTGCGATGAGGACGGCTACTACAGGAAGCAGCAGTGTGACAAGGGAGAGTGCTGGTGTGCTGACCAAAACGGAGGAGAAGTAGCTGGATCTAGGATTCGTGGCAAGCCAGATTGCGGTGAGTCCTGTAGGTTTCAGCTTTACATTTTTATGAATAGAATTTAAACTTAAAAGCTGAATCTAGAGCGGGGGGTGGGGGGGACTCAAAATTTCTGCTGCGGAGTTGCCCACTTCTTCACAGCACCCCCCACATGCATTCTGCACAAGCGTTCCTTTATGTTAAAGGACTGAGGCCCACTGCAACATAACTTACTGCAGGGACCAGCGCCACATTCATGTGTCCGGAGTCATTTGCATTCTAAAGCTCTGCTTGTCGCTGTGAGAAAAGTCTTTCAAGATAAATGAGGGCTGGTTGGACTGAACCTATGCCTGATAAGACTGGGTCCCCTGGCAAGGTTTAGAAATAGCTATTAAAATGCAGACAAAGTCAAACGCATGCCCCTTTTTTTTGCCAATGCAATGTTAAATTGATTTCAGCATTTCTCATTGGTATAGAAAGGACTCCATCAAATTTGAGAGGAAGACATGCTGAACAGAATTCACTACAATATATACAACACACAGTGGCCACAGTGGATAACTCAGTCTCCCTGCATTCCCTCTTGCCCCACATGTCTTCTCTCTGTCTCTCTACAGATGATGAAATGACATATTCAGGTGATTTTGGCAGTGGCGTTGGATGGGAAGATGAGGAAGAGAAAGAAGCCGAGGAGACTGCAGAGGAGGCTGAAGAGGAAGAGGGAGAGGTTGGAGAGGTGGATGATGGGGGTTATATCTGGTAAAGGGCCAGCATTGTAGTCCAACCTCAATACAGGAGCATCTTGATGGACCCAAACACGCACACACAAACACACACACACACAGATCCCGCAAAGAGATGGACGTGGTGAAGCTCTCAAACTCAGAACAACACTGGTTTATGAAGATGTGAGGGAGATGGTTGCACGGGTTGGGAGAGGGAAGATACATATGTTATGGGAGTATTTATTGTTACAGGATGTTCTTAACATAGGCGGGGGATGGGGAAAATCACTATTAAGAAATTATGGGTCTGGAGTCAAGAATTTTGTCCCCCATACTTGTGAATCTTTGTTGTCTTCTGTTGTATGTCCTTTGAACCATCCTTGAGCAGTTTTAGCTGATGCATAATGGAGACTTTAAGCAGTTGCAGGTGCTTGTCATGTGCTTGCATACAAAACGGAAAAGACTGGGTGCATTTCAGTAGTCCAAATTGGCCTCCTTCATCTTTTTTCCCTGCAGATTAACATTTAGATAACCCGTTTTGGTTTTTAGGCAGAAATTAGGCCATAAACAGAGTAAGCCACATTAGAGTATTGAAGAGCACCCTTTGACTTTACCGTTTCTATGTCATACGCTTCAGCTCATATGTGGCAGTAGTGCTCTGTCTCATTCATGACTTATAAAAAAAAAAAAAAGTTTCTCACGCATCACTCTTTAGCTTGTATATAATGTGTGTATCAGAAGACAAATTGTCACCTATTAATCCCGTTATCAATGCCTTGAAAGACAAGTGTACATCGTATTATAATGTGGAACAATTATTGTGTTTAATAAAAAAAAATCAAATTAAATAAACTGGTCTTTGTGGCCCAGCTGGTCACCCTACATCTGTGCTTTTGTTCTATCTTCATTCCTTGTTGTGCAGCTTATAGGTAGATATGTGCAATATACATATTTTTTTCACTAAGTGTTGACCATTCTCAGTACACTAAGTCATTACAAGAGAAACAAAGGTCTACAGAGTACACCCACTAGAGCTAGGCTGGGTTTTTGAGGCAAATATTGACATCTATATTTGAGATTAGACAAGACTAGGAGTCTACAGTCATGCTAGCATCTCTATGAGGCTGTGTTAAAGCACGGCTGTGCTTTGAGCTAAATGCAAACATACTCACAGTGACAATCAGCTACCTACCTATCTTGACAATTCAGACAATGCTGATGTTTAGCAGGTCAACCATGTTGACCATCTTGGTCTAGCCTGGTGGTTCTCAAACCTTTTCTGTCATCTCATCCGCAGCCGTCGCCATTCTGTGTACAAACTTTACAATCCTGGCCCACTAGTAACAGCAAATTTTCACTCATCCACCAGTTTAGTTGTCTGGCGTGACGGTTATAAATCATTAATTGGGGGAGCAACAAAGGAGCCATGTTGAATTTGATTGAAAGAAATTAAATTATTCAGGTAAGCACGACTAAATCAGCTCTCCTGTTTTTTTATTTCCCTACATAAATCATGTTCATTCAACTTAGTTGCACTCCATGTTTTTCCCCCATTATCCACACCCCTCCTGCGGTGGCTCTGTGCCCCACCAGGGAGGCCTGCCCCCCACTTTGAGAACCACTGGTTTAGCCTATTAGCATACTAGTATTTGTTAATTACCACTAAACACAAACTCAGCTGAGGTTGATGGTAATGTCATTAATTTGTTCAGGTATTTGGTCATAAACCAGGTTTCCTCAGTGGTCTCTGGTGAACAAACTACGTAGGCACTGTTGGTGATCTGCTGTGTTGTTTCTTGTTATAGATTGACCTACATGTATACCTCAATATATGTCCTTGATAAGCCAAAATTATCAGATAACAGACAAGCTGAAATATTGGTCAGACTCTAATTACCACATCTTTCCATCACCGCCACACCACTGTCCCTGAGCAAACATGTTAAGCAATTGCCTCAAGCAATTTCTATAATTGATAATACACGAATGACAAGTAGGACAGTTTTGTCCATAGAAATAAAATGTATTTCCTTCTTTATACCTGTGGTTTCCTCATTTAACAGGTTTTACATGTAAAATCTACCAGTTTGGTGATGTGATGGATTTTCAGGTGACTTTAATTTGGTAATAAACAAATACTTGTCATTTTAAAGCATCAGTTTAAGAAAAGCTTTCAAATTCTATTCATGAAACTTCAATATTAAGGACAAACATTATAATACATGTTATGATGAACATTTTTGTGGCCCATCTTAAAACTGCCATTTCAAATACATAAACCTCATCTCTGAGTGACTTATCCCCTAAGGAACAGATGAACAGATCTTATTGTCAGCTCACTTCTACTCTTGCCTTACCTCATTCTGCAGTGGAGTGTAGCTTATAGCTATTGGAAAGCAGCAGAAATGAGATACCGACTCAGGTCTGCATATCAGCAGTTCTAACAGCACAATGCCTACAGAAAACTCTCTCCCCAGCCTCCTCGGGACATTGCTCCAGCCTCTTCACAGTGAGCTGTTCAGTCTGGGAACAGTGAAATAGAAACCTTACAGATTGTTACATTGTATGAACATTATGGGGAGCTCAGGCCAAGAAAGCTTGCCTTAACATTGTAGAAACTGACAGTAACCAAGCCTCTGAAATGTCAATTCTCAGTGTCAAGTTTCAGTGATAATGGAAATCAGTACCAGTAATGTCCCAGTGGGTGAAACCTTAAATGTGTTAGCTGTGAGTGGGTATGCCTGCCAACAGATGTCTGAATACCTGATACCGACAGCAAGTCTTCTGGCTACCCAAAGGGACCAATCATTTTCAGCAACCTGTCAGCCTATTATGCTGAATATCCTCTTGCTTGGTGAAAACAAGCCATATATAACAGAACCAGGTGTAAAACCTAGCACATGATTCCAAGAAAAGTAGACTCTTTTTTTTCTTGATGATGCAACTGTAAAATAATGAAGTTTAGATGGTTTAGATGTTAAATATGAAACCTCACATACTTTTTTCTGCCATAATTTCATCTGATGCTTTATGGCTTTACATAGGGACAAATATGATTAATACTAACTTCAGCCTTCCAGTTCCATTTATGTTCCTCATTATGCGTGATGATTGTGTTCAGAAATAAACCATAGCATACACTGACATGTCACCAGAATAAACTATTTTATTAGTTATTTTATTAATTTTATTTAATTACCTCACTGTACATTACAGTACAATAAAACAATCTCAACAGATATTAAAGTAAATTTAACTCAGCTGTTAACATGGTCTTCTATAAATATTTCACATTGTTTACTGCATGACTCTGGGTATCAACATTAAGAATGAATGATTCTTGTTTTGTTTGCATTCCCTCATATCTGTGACTTTGTGCCTGTCTCTGTGGTATTGCAGTATTAAACTATATTTGAAAATACCAGTTTTGTAAAAAGAAACAAAATCACACATTTCAATTTGATTATCTATAAATTAAAATGATCTAAAATAAAACCATCCAACCATTTTCTATACCATATCTCAAGGTGCAGGGGTCCTTACAGTTTGCTTTGAGCACCTTGTAGCCTCCACACCCTTATGACTTCTTCTTCTGTGGTGTCCAACACCCTGAACACATCAACATCCTTTGTCTGGTGAAAGTGCTGCAGCAATCTCTGGAAAATAGTCACTGGGATGCAAAAGTTGAGGTGCGGGTAAGTCACCTTGGCAGCCAAGTCCCTTGTGTTGCTGGACACGATACCTGCAAAACAGCAAATTATTGTTATGCGGTCAAAAATTGCAAATACAGCACAGCAGAAAAAGCAACCTGATGTGTATAGTTGCCTTTCCTCTACACATGTGGTGTCTTGTTAGAGCGAGGTTTTCTGTGGTCATCATGTGCCCCCCACTGATCAAACGGAGTACATGGTTTTGTAGTTGCAGGGTTTCTTACCCAGCAGCTCTCCCGAGTGTTTCTGCACCACAGCACCCCCGCTGCTCCCTGCTTGTACTGCACAGGTGGTCTGAAGCATGACAGGCTGGTCATTCAAGCAAATGGCTTTAGAGAGGACACCACAGGTCAGGGACGGACCACAGCGCAGACCCAACCCCCCATACCCCACCACAACTACAGAATCACCTGTAGGCAGAGAAACCAAGCGGTTTTATAACAGTTTCATTAGTGTAAAGAAACACATCTCAGAGATCTCCTCTGGCAAATGCAAGATGTTACTCTAAAAAAAACAATCCTATTGTTTCCACTAAACAAGACTGAAATCAAACCTGGATTGAAACTCTGAGCCATTCGGGGGACCACAGCCTCGGTAGTGGAGTCACTCAGCTGGACCAAAGCCAAATCATAGGGTGAAGATGCTTTAGTGGAAAACAGCACATCACCCACAATATCATGGACTCTGTGAAACGGACATCGCCAAAACATACAGCAAACATTACATATTCTGTACTGTTTGTGCCACGTCAGCACACACTGATCAGAAACATCACAGCTCGCTTAAAGGCCCTGAACCCATGTAGACTTTTTAAAATTATTCCAGCTAATTAAACCACACATTTTGGTATGACACTTTCTGATGTGACCGGTCCTTGGTCCTAACAGGTGCAACAAAACTTACAGGAGATCGAAGGGGATGTCAATCAAGCCCAGAACACACACACATAACAAGGTCAAGTCAGGCAAAATCAGTTAAATTAAGGGTGTGACTGTAAAGAAGTTAGAGGAACAGCTAACCCAAAACATAATAAAACAGGTAATCCAATCACCTGGACTACCAGTTTCACTATGTTTTACCGAGGTCCGGAGCTGTCATCTCACACAAATACACTTTCCTCAGTGACCTTCGGTTGGTAGTGCCTCCTTGGAAACATACAGTAATGAAACATGTTACTCATGACAAGCCACCAGCCTTGTGATAAAATGTTTCATTGAGCGCTACTGTCCACCTTAATACACCCGCAAACTATCTAATGCGAATCATGGCGTCTGTGGATTTTTGTGACTTTGGAAAGCAGTAAATGGCAAATGACATGTCGTAGTGGGAAAAACACAGGCGTAACTAATAACAATAATGACAGCTGTATTCCATTCAGGTGTTAAGAGGGTCCAGTTTTCAAGTTCACAGGGACACTGAAATCTAACAAAGCCATTGTTAATGTTTTTAGTTCCACCTGTGCTTTTCCTGCTATAAACATTAAAACGATTTGGCGTGAAGAGTCTATTAAACATGTTTTAATGTGTTTTTGGATGATTTTTTTCATTAAATCCCTGTCAAGGAGAGTACTTGACAGCCCACACAAGACAATCAATGTGCTGTCACCTGTCCCTGTGATGGAACTTCAGGGTGACTGTCGACTTCCCGTTGACAACGTGCCGGCAGGTCACAACCAGCTGAGAGGTGACAACAACCCCTGAGCCCCAGAACTGTCCACTGTCCACAAGGCACACAGTGGGGTATTTAACAGCGTTTGACTCGTGGGCTGCGGTGGACATGTGGAGGCCTGCCTCTCCCGGATGGAGCCAAACATCTCGGAGTGGATCTTGAAAGCTCACGCAGTGGATGATGTTCCTGAAGATCAGGTGAACGGAGCAGACTAGAGTGAGGCCTATCCACTCATTCGCCTTCCAACCAAATGGAGACACGATCAGTCCAGTGAGACACACACTGTCTGCGCCTTTCACCACAAACAAACCTCCCCCCTCTGTGCCGGGCAAGCACCGGGCATCTGTGAGGATGACAGCGTTGTCCTCCCCAGCGAGGTTACTGATGATACCTCTGCTGAGGGTGCTGATGAAGAGATCTAAGCAGAGGGAGCCGAAAGGTGAGCCACATGCAACAACAGGGCAGCCTTTTTGGAGAGATGAGCTGCTCTGCCAGAGTATAGTCCCTAAATTTGGACTGCCCTTTACCGGCACACATTCTGCCTTGAGTACAGCGAACCAGCTAAGGAACTGGGTATCTCTGATCAGCTCCTCATCTTCTTCATCATCATGGAAACGCCACTGGTCATCCTTCTGGAAAACTGCTTGGAAAGCCTGTTTGAACTCCAGGCAGTTCACCAGCATCAGCAACTCGGCTGCAACTTCCCTTTGCCGTGTTGTTTTACTTCTGGTGGGTGAGAATGCTTCTCCCCGTGCGGGCTGGTCGGTGTCCAAATCTCGCTCAGTAGAAAAGCTGACGCGGATTTTCAGTTTTTCACCGAAGCTGCGGGGTGACAGGTACCTGTGGTCTGTGGAGAGGGGCTCTTTGTCGGTAATAAAACGGGAAAACGGGACGCCGGTGCATATAACTGTTCCAGTCTGAGAATGGACGATAACTCCGCTGCAGCTCAGGGGTTTCTTTGCTGAAAAAGCCTCTGACACTTTGACTACACAACAACAGCCCTCGACCTCCTTTACCTCCATGCTGTTAGCAATGCAGCCCTTTGCCCATATGTCCATAAAAGAGTTTAGCAACTTGAAGACACTGGAAACCCGTTGAAAAGCAGCACATTAAAATCAGCTACAGGCAAGTAGGTAGACAATAAAATAACCCCCCATACTGGGCAGGTAGAGCAGACTGACGAAACTAATTTGACGAATCTTCACATTCGCGTTTAGTAACGTAATTCTGTTTTCTTGCTTCCTGGTTGAGCCTCATTGGACCACGAGAAAAAAAACATATGTACCGATTTATGTGATTGGTCAGAATACAAACAAGGACACATCCGAGCCAATAGGAAACAAGGAGGGGGACTTTTGCTGTCCGGCTTTACAGACTTCATACGGGGCTTTTTTTGTTTTTTGTTAGCAACCCATTTTTTGTAATGGTTATTCTATGGACATGTATGAATGTTACATTATAATGCAAAATAAATAATACATAACTTTTTGTTTGAAAAAGGTTTTTAACTGGGTTAAATGTTTAAGAAATTATTTTCAGTATCAGCTTAGTAGCCTACATTTTAAGCATTTTATTACATTTGGAATAACACATTATCATTCTAAAACTTATATGACCTTATCTATTGATAATAATTATATTTTATTGTAGTAATAACAGTATAATAGTATGGTTTAATAAAATTTACAATTGGTTTTATCAAACCTTTGTCCATTTAAAGTGAAATAATGAGTCAGACAAGAAAGATTTAAAGGATTGTCAAACATTTATTATGCTCAAACTTCACACGTGTTTAATAACAATATGACCTACCTTTGTCACAGATACATTACTTCAGAGCTCTCTATGTAACATAAGGCAAGCCACATTTTATTGCAAAATATAAATAACAGGTTATATACAAGATAATGTATAGTATTGCACTAGGAGGTAATTCCATGCCTATCTTTTACATACCCTATTTTTAAGCACCACCCAAGCACTCTCATAGTATCACTGCATGTTGTGAGCAGCCACTAATCACAAAGTACTCAAGTAATTTCACAGCAATTAACCATCAAGAAAAAAACAGGTAGTTTGGCATCCTCACTCTGGACAAGTTTGTTACATCACCTGGCTGTGCTTATGCAGTTCACATAATGCTGAAATTATTAAACAGTGTTCTGCCATATTAAATAAAGCCACTCACAGCAAAATGTCAGCTAATGCACTTGTGGTCACATTCATATGATTGGCCTGTAGTGGTAAAACCTTCAATGATAAAAAAACAAAAACAAAAAACAAACATGCAATCTGCAGAACTGTCAGTATCCTTAGATGTTGTAAGCAACTGTATTAACACTTTTCTCATTAGCAAATATGACACCAAATCTCAAAATAAAGATATAATGTTTTATCTGTGCCAACAAAGGTTTTTCCTCAATCAAGGAAGAGTAACTCCGAGCACAAAATGTTAACTAAATTGACCTTCACTGTAAGTCTACACCAGCAGCTAAAAATAAACTCAGGTCAGAAACTGGTTCACAGCACTGACATGTTCTATATGGCAGACAGAATTCTCTAAAGGATTTACGTTAAGGTAGAAACTACACCATGAAGATTATTCTCCACACTCAGTCTGAATAATACAGACTGATGATTCATAACTTTATCTTTGACTTGCTGTGATATGATTGACATAAAGGTTTCTTTGAACACATGAAAAACATGGGGTATTTAACACAAATCACTAGTCAAAACACATTTCCTACTGGCACAAACAGAGTCCTAAATGTGGTAAATTACCTCCAATATCTCTCTAAGGCAGGTAGTTTTGTGTGGAACATATGTTCGTGTGCACAGGCAGCATGGTAAATCTGAGTTACTTAAAGAACACGAATCAGTCAATATACTGCGAGAGCCAGCGGAAACCTTCTCCATATCCTTGTCTCTTCAGCACGCTACACATGAAAACCTCCATTGGCCTCAAATTCAGCTCCTTCAGCGACACTTTGCCCTGCAAAGAAACAAAAACACGCATCCAAAAGCACATTTGAATTCACAACCCCAAACATTTCAACATCCTTTACTATGGACATTGAACATGTACGATTAGTATCTTAAACCTGTAACTTTTCTGCATGTTGAACAACAGAGGGTGGGCTTAGTGTGATATATGTAGAGCTGTAATCTGACCTTCCAAATAGCTTACTATTCCATCCTGCTTCCTTTCACTCTCTTTTTTTGTCTCTTCCTGTTTTCTTCTTTTTGGCCAAGAAACAGCAGGTAGTTAACAAGATTTACACTAACAATGAAAAATTTGCATGAGACATGTGATGTGCCAAATGCTACTCAACAGCATATTGCCCCCTACTGCCACTGTATTTAAGAGCCATGCTGTTCTAAGCACAGTTGTGCAGTTGCCCTTGGGAAGTCTGATTTGTATTAAAAAGTCAAGCAACCCAAAGTCAAACTCAAAGCATTAGTGGATGCAATAACCTGCAATAAATTCCTTCTGTACTGAAAGGTAGGTAGGTCTGGCCTAATAATGTACAAATAATTAAAAATGATAATCTTTAACTTCTAAATACATCCTTTTAATTCCACGTGTTCATTACCTTTCCAGTTGTTAGTCCATGAAGACCAAACATTCCTCTGAGGCCGTCCTCACTGATGGCCTCTGGGCGGTCTATCTTGTTCCCCAGAATGAGAACTGGGACATTTGAGATGGTTTCATCTGTTAACAGGGCCTGCAGACAGGAAAAGAGACTATTCTTATCAGTGAAAGCTATAACCAACTGTGTTGTGTGTCTACATATAAGTGAAATCAATATAATTAACTTACATCCAGTTCAATTTTAGCCTCTGCTAGTCGCTCATGATCAGCGCAATCCACCAGGTAGACTATACCATTTATGGCTGGGAGGTAGTTCTTCCAGATCCTTCGTGCTGTGAGAGCAACACAATTTTAATATATATGAAACACACATGTGGTAGCTGCCAGTGCACCAAGCAGCATTTTCCTTATTCCCACCTTGTACGTGACCCCCGAGGTCAAACGTCGTAAAGGTCATTCCAGCTATGGTCAACTCCTCAGATGCTGAGGACAGAGGGGAAGCATTGATTTTAGATAAGTGATAATGCAAGAAACACAAGGCTGACTGCTGAACTGACAACATGTCAAACTGCCGGATGTACTTGGATGTAGCGTCGGCACGTGCTGTCCCAGCCTGTCATCTCTCAGCATGTGCAGGAGTGTTGTTTTTCCAGAATTGTCAAGTCCAAGGAACACTAGCTTGCCAGTCTTCTTGTACAACCCTGATCATAAAAAGCAAACAGATGGATTTGAATTTAATATAAACTCACTATAAACTTCTTGTACAATGTTTTCTATCTCAGGTCCTGAAGATGATGATTAGCAAGAGGAAGGGGAGTTTTGTCATATTCAGGAATGCCATTCAAGAAAATCTGTACAACTCTGAGTATTTGGGCTGGAATTGGTGAAAGGAACAGTAATTCAGACTGAAAAAACTTTTTATCATTTCAAGGAAGTGCTGCTCTGATATAATAGAATAATAAATAATGATACACTTTTGCATGAAACTCTGGGAAGTTTAATTTCTGGCAATACCTTATTCATGCATACAGTGGGTATGTTTCATGAGCTACAGCCATTTTAATTTGTGTTTGTCATTTTAGGCATTTTTAGGCATTTTTAGGAATTGGTAGTCAAAAAGCACAATGCCGTTATGACGATTTGAGAATTGATGTCTTGTTATCTAAAATAGCAATTCATTTTGTATAGAAACGTTGTGGTGGTTAAGGTTGGACACTATTGTTGATAGTTATGTAGAAAACGTTACCTAGTAGTTGTAAGACACTGCTGAAGCTCCTGTAGATCCAGTCAAATATAAAAGACATTTCTCTTCACTGCCTGTAATACAGAAAATATAACAAGAGCACAACAAAGTACTCAAATAAAGTATCTCTCAATGAATAGCTTAAGTTCAAATTGCTGTCAAGCCCCCTCTCCCATCATAGGCAGACATGAGTAAATGAAACACATAACAACACAGCATATATTGGCAAATAAAGACAAATAAGTTTAAAACTGAATGTACTATTGAAGGGCATGGTTGCATTACAGAATCTAGCACCGAAGCTCATTGCTAATCATTATTTCAGACCCTGGATTACTCTGCTGGTATGTGTAAGCTCTGTGTAATCACACAAGCTTTAACGTATGAAAGGAAAGGAGGGCAAACTAAGCAACAAATAGGCTTTAAATGATTTTTAGATGTTATTTTTTTTTCTGAGAGTTGTCTCACTAAGCCACACTGATCTTCCTCTGACTATTTATATGACACTTTGTGGCAAGGACACTTGATCTCAGCAGGCACCCCCTGCTTCCCTCTCTCTCTCTCACACACACACATACACACACATAAACACACACCTGTTCCTCTCTGTGGGACTTGATGTGCTGGTTGCAATGATTAGTGAGGCCTTCAATGACTAAGGCTTCTCGAAATTACCCAATTGTTGATTACATACAATATTTCTGCTGGTCAGTGGTGAACACCAAACACATTTTATAAAGTATAGCATTTAATTCCTAAATCTATGGATTAAATAATAGAACACAGCAGGCCATGTGTTTCGAGTTAACCCACAAAAATATCATGGCAGCAGCAGGTTTTCATGCAAATCTCAAAACGCTATTCCAAAACAAATGCACACGAATAACACTATAAAACACGACATGCCACTAAACTCATGACTGAGCTCCTCGCAAACGATTGTTCCAGTGATTTCACGATTGCTGCCACAGTTCGGCTCATATGTACAGTATAACGACATCAGCTGTCATAGAGTAAACAACGATACATTTAGTAAACAACATGAGCGCGCAGAGGTCCGGAATGACAAAATAAACTAAATCGGTAACTTTATCATGTCTGGAAAGCAGTTCAACAAACAGAATTAAACAGAACAGGAATTAAATGGGCATGTGGAAACTGGAACAAAGTAAACTTAATATATAATTTGGGGTATTACCTTGGTCTGACAAATATATGAACTGCCCGTCCGTCGGTTTATCGTCCAAGCCTGTCCCGTCCCGCGTCTGACGTGAGGCACACAAGTTTGACAGTTAACCGGAAATACGTCACTACGATTGCTAATAAAAGCGGCAGAGGTACACTAACTTTTTTATCATCAAAAAAACAAACTATACTATAATCAGGCAGTTGTTGTCTGGGGAGATTGTATGTTTCCCTCAATATTAACACATACTACAATTTCTAGTTATGAGTGAAAATGAATCGTTCAAGAAAAGTATTATTTTTCTCTACAGTATGTAACATAAGCACAGCGTACAGCCCTGTTAAACACGTCATAATGTATTTTGAATGTAAGGACCCGTTTGGTAGATTTTATGTCGATTTACCTATGTGTACTATTTCCCTTTTAAACTTCACTTTTGCTACAAACTCTTAAACACAAGAGTACCTACACAATTAAATTTAAAATTACAATTAATGTTTTTCAGTTTTTTCTTTATCCTTCTTATTTTTTGTGTATATATCTACACTTTCACATTTTTAGTGTTTTCCACTATTGTTATGACAAAGAAAAAAAAGGAGGCTCACAGGCCTGATAGTAAATTTATGACATCAACATTTAAGCCAAAGGAATGACCTCAAGCACATCATCTTCATGTGACACAAACGTACAAAATGTATACACATTTAATTGCAAAAAAAAATGTTATGCAGGGTATTGAACATTAGGTGGGAGCGTTATAACAATATCGAGAACTTCAGCCCACAACAGTGCTTGCAAAGATGAAGCAACTCTCACACTAACTCTACTCATTAAACTTGTGAGTCATGGCAGCAACTGAGAAAGTGCTCTGCCCCTAATTTAGAACAAATTCCAGACAAGTGTTGTGCAGTTAGCTCATTTTCCAGCGCTTGTGGGAAGAAATTTTAAAATAAATAAATAAATATCACACATTGATGACCAGTTTACCCGAGAGGCTTTATTAAAGCAGATCAGAGTCTCATACAGGGCACAAGTATCTACAAGGAAAAGCACCCGTACTTTGTTCATGATAGCACATATCCAACGAGATCATTGTTAAAGAAGTGAAAATTCATTGTTCAAGACATGAGTACTTTCTATACAGTTTCTAACCAATGTCTTTCCATCTACAGGAAAAAAAGCAAACCCAGACCCAACCATCCATGTCCCATCCTGTCATCCCATTGGTTCCTAATGTAAAACCTTCTTCAAGTATCCTATGAGGGATGAGCCTTTCACTCTGCTCCAATTCAGCTCGTGGTTTACTTCTTCTCGTAGTAGAACCATTTATCTACTAAAAATGAAAAAACACATTCAATCTAACATCACATCAAGCTCAGCAGAAATTCAATAATCTGGACATTATTTACAGGAACATTTTTTGCTACGTTACCTGATAAGGGGATAGGTTCTTCTTTTCCACAAGGACATGTCTAAAAAAAAAAGAGTGTAACCTCAGTTATGAAATAATCATCATGAAGGAATGAGGCCTGGTGTTGAAATTTAAGATGTCCTCATGTTACAAAAAGGAATGAACTAAATCTTACTTCACCAACAGCAGCTTTGGCCTCATCCGCTGAGCAGCAGAAAGGGCTGTCACCGTCCGAGACACACGTGTTTTTGCTGTATTGCGTGATGAGACAGTCATTTATAGTCATAGTTTATATCAAGAAGCCATAAATGCATACACTTGTTCTAAAAGCGATTGTATTTAAGCTGTAATCAAAGCAGTAAGAACAGTGTTTACCAGTTCAGTTCACCAGCATTAGTATTTTGGGAAATGAGTGCTTTCCAGAAGTTGTGAGTGCTCTTAATTATTTTAATGGCAAAGTCCTGAAACACAAAAAAACAGTAAGTGCTTAACTGAAAGTACGTTTTTTACAATTAACTATGACGTCCAAGCAAAAAAGTCAGGTTTTCAATGCTTTGCACAAAGTCTGACAAGGGTATAAACTGCATTTCATTGAAAGCTTACTTTGTCATGGCAGAACAAGTTAACTGTTTGAAAAAAGTGCTGAAAATGAATTTCACACCATATGTCACATTAAAAATGATGTCTAAGCAATGGTAGGTGAAGACCTTGTCTTTGAACTCCTCGTTGAAAGCAAACCGGTTCTCTGGTTTCCCATCTGGCACTTTGTACCTCCTGAACCAGTCAACTGTGGCTTCCAGATAACCAGGTTTCAGGCGATGCACGTCACTGATGTCTAGGGACAACAAAAGTTCAGTGTGAATGATGCAATGATGACATTTCAATACTGCTTATTGGATCCTAACTTTCTGCATATTTAAGTCGCACTCCCAATTGTTGCACTTATCTGCCAGGATCTAGTAAGGGGACATAACATCATGTCATTTGTTACTCAATATGCCAACAATTCAAACCGTTTAGGTATGTAAAATGCATTATTGATATCTGCTTATTCACAGCAGTATCTATGGACTTTAGCCTTCTGTGACCTTCTCCTGAGTCATGGCACATCAGAAACAGCTGACAGAATAACTAACATTATAGTCTATAGTAAACTATGATAAGGCCTACCCCGTGGTGTAGCATAATAATGTGAGTGTACCGCAGAAGTCCCTTAAACCTGCATTCTATCGAATGTCCAGCAAGGGGCCACTCTTCTGGATGCAAAAAGAAGTCCAGTTCCATTAGAAATAATGGTAAAATAACCCTGCTTTATTATCCTAATGAGTTTATGGTGTCAATCGCCTGTTTCAAGTCTTCTTCAATACAGCATGATGTTCATTTAGTAAATTATGGTCCCATTTAGAGGAAAATAGACCATAAAGCAGAGTATACTTCAGGGCGGGAAAATCTGTGATTGACTAGTCGTTACCAGAGTGTCTCGTACCCACCGCACCGTGTAAATTTCACCAGCACAGTTGAAAAAGCACATTAGGAGTTTGCTGTTCACTTTCCCTGGTGAGTACATTTAGTTTTAAGACTGTTGTTCGCAGACAAAATTAACACCACGGTTAAAATGACAATGTTAACGTGAATTACAGATGCAACTAGCTAAGCAAGCTAACTAGCTCCACAAACGCCCGTTGGCTCCACCGTCTCATCCAAATATGGTCTCGTCCGGAGTCGCTGGTTGCAAAAAAAAAAATCAACATGGCGGTGCCCTATCGGCCAAACTCGAGGCTTCAAAACAGCGGTCCACAAACCAACGTCACGATGACTACGTCCACATATACAGTCTATGGGTACAGCATAGAAAAACAATAATAGAGGCTATTTTTGTTCTTGAAATATTTGGTGTTGTTTTTTCCTTCCAAAAAATATTAGAATCAAGATTCGATAAGTAGCATCAGAATCGATAAAATTAAAACAATACCCAACCATACTGATAACAGGCTCAGACAGAGAAAAACATCTTACTATTCAAGTCGTTGGCTTCGGAGTCCTCTACGTTGATTGCAATCACTTTCCAATCAGTCTCGCCCTCATCGATCATGGCCAGGATCCCGAGCACCTTCACTTTGATCACCTCCCCACGGGAACACACCTAGAGAGGGCATTTCAGTTTGCAGTTCATTCTCTGCAGTCCTCAGCAGTGTTGTCATTTTTCCATTAAATGAATGTACACAGCAAACAATTAAAACTGATGATCACTTAATGACACCGTTAAAGGTGAATATCAAGGCTGTAAAACGATAAGCCAGTGTTGTACCTTACTGCCGATTTCACAGACATCGATGGGGTCGTTGTCACCACAGCAGTCAGTGTCTCCATCTTTGTGTGCAGGATCTTCCCACGTCTGGAACGTCACAAAACAAAAGCACGCAGGCTGAATTAGGTAAAATCACTAAACATCTGCTGTTGCACATTTCCAAGGATTGGTCTCACACCAGAAGAGTTTGGAAATCTTTCCAACAAAAAAACTAACCTGGGGAATGGCTCCATAGTTCCATATGTAGCCCTTATGTGGGAAAACATTGGCAACATATCGCAACTTGCCCTTCTTCACATCTTGCTTTATTGGGTTCAAGAGGTCTTTTGTAGCAATCTGAAAATAAATTGTATTGCTGTTACTTTTAAAAGACGTCATTCGTGCTAAAAAATATAATATAATTCAAAATGTCATCTTAAATATTTACATTATTTACAATATACATAAGCTTGTCATTATTTATATTTAAATAATGACAAAGGTAACTCTAAATATGGGTCAGGAGTTATTATATGAGCCATGGGTTCATGAAAACCTGTTGGATGAACTGACAAATAAATTGTAGTCAAGCTGAAACCAAAGTTGCTAAACTCTGATTCAAGCTTTGACAGCGGAAGATTCTTTGAGCCTCGTACCTCCATCTTTGCATTTGTCCATCTCGGTACTTCCACAACCATGTGAAAGATGTTCTAAAAGAGACAAGAATCTGTCAGAATTATCTTTAAATATATTCTGAAACAGTAATCGACACAACTGTAGATGGCACAATTGGAACACACATAATGCACTACATGCTGGCTTTCACTATTGCTTTGGTTCCGCAAACAGAAAGTTGTTTCAGAAAAGATAATAGATAAAACACTGCAGTCACCAGAGATATTGACACTGCACTGAGAAAATAAAGACTAAAGGCCATTGCCTACGCAAATAGACTATGCCCTTGCTATTCTGTAGAGCACAGCTTTAAACAGATGTCTGTAATTGATATACGTAGTTAACTACAAAACTATACATTCACAGCAGCCCTGCAGGTGGCATTTAAACAGTTGTCTGATTTAAAGGATACACACATATTTAACGGGGCACGGTTGACCTTACCTGACCCTCATCAGCGAATATTGGTATGTCATGGAATGGTGAGATGTACTTTCCTTCAGTATTTTCTGTAACACAGTCAGATTTAACAATGTATGAATAACGCAGACAGATACAAGCTGCTTTTTAATCTGTCTTATGTCAACATCTGAGTGTCCTACATCATGTCCAGTGGACTGCCAACAGAGTGAACAGGTTTTCCTGTACTGCTTACTTACACTTCTGGCTAAAGGTGCGACAATAAGTTGGCTTTGTGATCTTTGACAAAAAAAAAGATTACTGTTGATGCATTTTTGTCTGCACAGCAAGAATGATGAGAAACAATATATTTCTCATGGCCTCTGGCCATTTATGGTTCAATGTCCAATTTAGGACAGCACACAAAATAGAGCAGGTCTGTGCAAGTTAAGCTTCCTGAATCACTTATCAACTTCTCCTAGCCACACAGGCCACTGCTTACAGTTACTTCTACCTAGTAGAGCACACATGCTTACTTTACACATATACTATTTATTGTGTAATGACCCTGGTTTGTAGACCACCAAAAGTCTTCATTTTGGTAACTTTACTGTATGTTGATCACATCTATTGTCAAATCAAATAGTGATGATTTAGACTAGTGACTTGAAATCTGAGACAAAAACTGAACCTAACAACAAAAAAGGAAATTATAAAAATGTTAAATTAGGATTATCTATAATCAGTCTGTGCAGTTTGTCCAACAGATTAATGGTCATGTCCGATCAATGGGTTTATTAAGGTGTAACAATCAGAGAGGGCGTTGTCCCACTGACTCCAAGCTTATGATTTTATGCTGGATGACGTGTTTGAGCACCTTGCGAGATTTCCCGAAAATAAACAACTTCCTTTCACAAAGTTCAGGCAAGAATAATTGTGTACGGTCAACGGTTTGACATAACAGAAACCAAATCATGTTGCTTGGGACCGGTGCTGACCTGTAAAACCGGCATAACGTTAACTGCATGACGCAAGTTTTACCCACTTCGATCCGAGCCATTATGACTACCCGAACAAGTGGAGACGTGCTTGTTAATTTCCAGTGCAAGAACAAATGTCAACACTATTACTAATATGAAGAAACAAACTATCAACAATAAATGAGGAGTGACACGTGGGAAGTCGCGGCTGGCCTGTGTGGGTTTGTGGATAGATTGTGGATAAATAATGACAAAACTGTTACGCTGCTCGGTTTCTACTTACTGAAGAACAAGCGGTAGCTCAGGGAGTTCGGGTTCCCCCTCTCCTCTACTGTGAAGCTCATGTTCACGTGCAGGTTTGTGTTGCCGATTGGTTCTTGGATGGAGGATGGCGGCGGAAGGAGCCGTCTTCGGTGAGTCGTGGGTCGTATAGAGCCACGGCACGGCGCATGCGCCCTTTCAGACTGATGCCTTTAAAGGGCTATCGGAAATATGACAGGACATCACAAACATGACGGCTTGCAAATGTTGTATTGTGTATGAAAAGACAACCGAAGACAAAGCCTATGGGTGAACAGCAACATCAGTGTTGTAATATGACACATGATGTCATCTGGTACTGCGGTTATCAGTGTTCAGTAAACATTGCTGGTTTTTTTGACAGTATTGCAGTTAATTGATACAATTTGATACTATATATTGATGACAACAAAGCATGCTATTTTTTGTATTAAGTAAAATAAAAAGATGGAGCCATGCGCGATCTGAACAATGCCTCAGCTCATGTGGCACTGTCAAACAGAATGGAGACATGTAACTTTACTGTCCTCAAACTTACAAGATTTGTGGAAACATAACTTACCTTAAGTCTTTATTTAGGCTATATACAGCCAGGGATATATATATATATATATAAATATATATATAAAACAAGGAAAGGTTCCTACAAATTTAAATTCTAAATCTTGTAAATTCTATCCTTATTGCTAATCTGGAAATGTTGTCAACTTGCTCAAGCAGCCATAGTCGTACTGGATTTTGTCTCTTTTTACCGGTAGAAGAAATTACGAGAAGCACTCGAATGCAGCATCCGACCAGACTTCAACGATTTTCCAGTTACAGTTATCATTAGTTAGTTTGGGAACCTCACAGACAGTATAAATATAGCCTTCATGAATATTTAATTTATTTAAATGTTCCTTTGATTTCCCTTCGATTAGTTTTTTTGCGAAGTTGTGATGTTATGAAATATGTGTGCTTCAGGTTCGGGTAAAGCCAGCACACCGATGCTGAATGTACCAGCGTGAAGACATGAAAACACGAAAATAAACTACAGATATATTTGTCAAAGTCTCAAAAGTAGGATGGCACCATTTGCTGATGCTCCGCACGGCTGACATCATATCCGCCCGCAGCCCGTCGTGCTTCCTGCCTTGCTGAGGGAGGGGACGGTGCTGACGGCTGGGAGGACGAAAGGAAAGACAAGAAAGCTTTCGGGAAGATATAAGAGAGTGGGGAACGGCCCGGGTTTCCACCGTCCGTCGGGAAATAAACATCCCAGTTTTCTGTAGCTGCTGGATTTGTCACCGAATTGGCGCTGAAAATGTCGACCAGTCGTCAGCTTAGCGAGAGCAGGGCCATCCCGACCAGGACGGTGTTGATCAACGACACAACGCAGCTACCTCATGACTATTGCACCACCCCTGGAGGCACTTTATTCTCTACCACTCCCGGGGGTAAGGGGATAGCCCGTATGCTTTATCGTATTCTTTAAGAAAATGGAGGATAATTGGCGGTGTTTGTGCTCTCAGCAAACCTCTACCTGTTCATGTCACCGTGGCCTAGGCTGCTTTCTCATCCTGATCAAAACAAAAACAAAGCTTAGCCCCGCCCCTGTGCTCTCGGGCTGCTGACCCGAACGGCTGGATTGCAGCGCAGATATTGTGGTGAATGCATCGTCGTTATACCCAATACCGTTATTATATTTAAAGAAGGTGAACATGTTTTGTTTGCCACCTATGGCACACAGGAATGTGATAACCAGTAGTTTGAAGCAAAAAACACTACATACGTTATATATCATGAGCATGGCCATACTACATTAGGCCTATATATAACCAGATGAAAAAAATATATGGTGAAACTAGAGCATATGGTGAAACTAGAGCAGAACAGCCTTTTTTAACAGCAGACACCTGTATAACCCAGGTGTGTTACTGATAAAATGAACTGATGCATTGTGTTGCAGAAATTCCTATAACAGAGCCATCATTACTATTATTAGCTCCACCGTTTTTTTTGTCAAAATCTCAGTGAATCTGATTTATGTGGGAACGATAAATAAACCAGAGTGTCCTGATTGTAACTTGATATGTGTTTCCTGTTGCAGGAACCCGGATCATCTATGACCGTAAGTTCCTCCTGGATAGGCGCAATTCTCCCATTGCCCAGACTCCCCCAGCTCACCTGCCCATCATCCCTGGAGTGACTAGCCTAAATGTCCTGAGTGAGAACCGGAAGAATGAAGCCAACAACCACATCAACAACCACGATGGCAAGCCCACAACCGGTAAGAGTTACAATATGGATTGAGTAACCAGCTTACATAATAGGACGTGTTTTTTATTTGAATAGTTACTAATCCCCCTCAAACATGTGACAAACACACCCTCTGTCATGTAATAATTCAACTTAATAACCACCATGATTATTAAACTACCCAGCTTGTTCCAGACGCCTCTCAACACCTTGCTGTCTTTTTTTTTTGTTTTGTTTTCAAGGTGATGATTCTCAATTTGAAATGGACATCTAACAGACTGGAACCACACCAGCAAAAGCAAATGACCTGGCATCACACGTGCCAGTGGCTTGGCTTGTAGAAACCGATGTTGTGAGCCCTCATGGCAGCCATCTTCTTTAGCTCTCTGTCTCGCTGCTGGTTGTAATGTGTGTAAACCATGGGGATTCAGTATCTTATACATCTAGGTACAGTGTGGCCAACCCTGGAAACTAGGCTTATTTATATAGATTTCCATGGTGACCAGTCGCTGTACAAATCAAAAATCACAAGGGAGCGGGCCTGAATATTATGTTCCCAGACACATTGTCCAATTAGTAGATTGCAGTGCTCATCTTACAGCTTTCTGCGAGTCAGGATCCTTAACAGAGCACACTGTAAAACTGATAATATTCCAAGTTAATTGGGGGAGGAAGTGGTCATTTTTAGTACGGGCCTTAGAATCAGTCAAAAGCTTTGATATTCATCACAGTCTTTGGTTTTGAAGACCCTTGTAAGCACGTTTATTTAAGTAATTTTTTTTTCTTTTTGGTTTTTGGAACTACTTGAAAAGCCCCACAGTCTATTATCGGTTGTTAGTTTCCCGTGATGGTAAGTAAAGGGATGCTGTGGTTTTTGTTTTTTTTTTTCAATTGGGTGAAGATTTCATGCCATTCCAAGATTTTAGTTTCCAGTTTTAGTTATAAGCATGCACGAGTTTTCAATTTTCAGGGGAAAACATTTTTTTAATGAATTTTAGTCCGCGATTTCATTGTTTTTGTAATCAAATGATTGTATTTCCCACTATTATATAAATCTGAAAAATTGAAAAGAAGCTTTTTGTTTTAGAATAAATTTCAGTACAGAATTAACAATATCAAGCTACTCGATTCATCACTATCATTACCTTTGCCATAAATCCATTTATGCATTTCTCTCCTGCCAAGAGAGGTAATATCTCCAGATTTGATGGCTACTTTGGTTTGTTGTGTTGGCAGGAGCTCTCTCTTCATAATTTGATCCATCCTGACATCTGTCGGGTGTTTTTGAATATCCATACCGGATATACATTTAGATTAATGTGGAAGTGGTTAAGACCCCATTTGTAATTTTTGGGGTGAAATACAAGAAGATTTTTGAAAAACTTGAAAAAATCCAGATGTTTTATATGCATTTTATTTTTTAATACAGTTTCTTAGAATTGAGGGTATTGGTTTAAACACGGTCAAGCCTTTGGATTTGTTATAAGTGTCGAGGAAATAGAAGACATTGTTTGCATCAGGCTTGATGGATGCTAACCCCTTAATCTACAAATTTGTCCCCAGTGTCCTTACTCCACATTACACATTACCTTATTATTTCCATGTGTCATGTCTGCCCATGCCTTACTTGACATCAGATGCAGTAACTAAAACTAGGTTTTTTGTCACCAATTTGTACTTTCCAACAGATGTTTATTTTTTCACTGTAACACTGAACAGGTAACATTGTACTTAGAAATTAAGCCAAACAAATACTTGTTGAGAAAATGTGGGGGGTTTTCTACACAAGTTCCTTCCTCAAGCAGCTGTGAAGTTGGAAAGTGACTGTGTACATGTCATATTGGGATTCTGAAATTCAGATGCTGATGTGATTAAAAGAGTGCCACATGCTCACTTAGTTTTGTTTTGTTTTGTTTTGTTTTGTTTTGACCCCACAATCCTACTTCTGTCTGCTAGTTGTACTCTGTCCAAATAGCAGCTCCGAACTTGGCAAACAAATCACCATGAAGTTCCTGGTTTTCATTCATACCATAATATAATTTTTCTGTATGACTGGAACCACTGAATGGCTGAAAATTATGTCTATCAAAGATTAGATTTTTTTCTGTTTGGCTTTGTAATTAATTCTGGCCAGGTTTGGTGACAAACACATTGAGGGGTTGCTTGAAACCAATTTTCATTGCACATTTTTGCGATAAAACTCTACATTACAGCATCACAATTCAGATTTCTTTCAAATCAGTTTGGTTTGACAACGAGGGCTTAACATTGTGGGTTGAAGGAGATTTGAAACAAACTTACTGTAACTTTCTGTTCTGATTTTAAATAATCTTTATTTTAAATTAAATTCCAATGCCAGTGGACACTGTTGCTGCAAGATCAATAAAGTTCTGTAACAAAGAAAATAAGATGTGTTTTATTGTCTCTGTTTTGTGTAGTTGTTTTAGTTGCTTTTGACAGTGAGAAAAAAACTGATGGAAATCCTTTATCGTGACTTAGTAAGGGCAGATTAATGCATGTAAATTATTAAATGGATTTTATAGTATAGTTTAGGTGAGTATACATGGCCTACCCCTAAAGTAATATAAGCAGTGGTGGAAGTAAATTTACTCAAGTGCAGCACGTAATGTGTAAATTTGTACTTTTACTGGAGTATTTCCATTTTCTGCTACTTCTACTAAGCTATATTTATTTGATAACTTGAGTTGCTAGCTATATTATAAATTCCTATTTTTAAAACAAAATATAAATGTTTTTATATGATAATAAAAATGCTTCTGATATATCAATAAGACTTTATTGATTTCAGGGAAATTCACAAGTTACCCAGTTATATATGATTTAGGTACTTCATTCATCCATGAAGGGAAATTGCAGTAGTAGCAGTTTACATAAAATAAAATAAAATCACAGTTACAAAACATACTTGCACAAGTAAGTAGCTATGAGGTAGGTTCTTCTTTTTTTTCTTTTTTACAAATACTATATTCATTCAAACTACTATACATAAAGGCCTAAAGATATGTCTCTCCAACTATGTCTGTTCAAATGAGTGAAGAATGTGAATTGTCCATTGTCATTCAGATGAAATAAGTCTCCTCTCCCTGCCCAGAGGGGAGACATTGTTTGCAAAGGGCAGGAATTACTCCTTATTACTTCTGGCTGAAGAAACTGTTTTGTCTGACCAATAGTTCAGAGGATGAGAAGTGTTATCCATAATTCTGAGATGTTTGTGCAACATCCCTCTCTCCACAACTAACTGGAGAGGCTCCGGGGCAGTCCCTGGTACAGAGCCAGTGTTACACTTCCAGTCCAGTCTGTTGTCAAAGTGATCAGGTCTCCATGAAAGAGATAGTTCAAAGCTCAAAATCTTCACTTTGTATAATATGTAAAAACGAGACGTAGCGACAGTCAGTGGAAACCAAAATCACCAACCGATTGAGGGCTGTATTCAAAATCACACTGAAAATCTGACAAAAGCATATTAAATAACAGGCTGATCCAACTTGCGTGACTATCACTGCATCTGATAATATGACTCAGTAGTGTGTTTGGCCCCCACGTGCCTGTGTGCACTCTCACAATGTCTGGGTATGCTCAGACCTGGATCAGGGTAATGAGCTCCTGCACAGTCTGTGGCACTAGTAAACAGCGTCTAATGCGCTGATACATAACATCCCAGAGGTTCTCAATTGGATTCAGGTCTAGGGAACACAAAGGCATCGATGCCTTTGTGATTCAGGAATTGCCTACACACTCTGGCCACATGAGCCTGTGCCAGGAGAACCCAGGGCCCACTACACCAGCGTATGGTCTGACAGTGCCTTTAAGGATTTCATTCCGGTACCTAACAGCAGTCAGGGTACTGTTAGCTAGCACATGGAGGTCTGTGCGACCCTCCAAGGATATGCCTCTCCAGACCATGACTGACCCACAGCCAAACCCATCATGTTGGATGATGTTGTAGGCAGCATAATGTTCACCATGGCATCTCAAGACTCTTTCACATCTGTGTTCAGTGTGAACCTGCTCTCATCTGTGAAGAGAATGGGGGCCAGTTCTGGTGTCCTCTGGCAAATGCCAATTGAGCTGCACGGTGCCGGGGTGTGAGTACAGATCCCTCTGGAGGACTTTGGGCCCTCATCCCACTCTCATGGAGTCAGTTTCTGACAATTTGGACAGAAACGTACACACCAGTAACCCGCTTGAGGTCATTTTGTAGGGCTCTGGCAGTGCTCCACCTGTTCCTCCTGGCACAAAGGAGCAGATACCAGTCCTGCTGGTGGGTTGATGCCCTTCAACAGCCCAGTCCAGCTCTCTTCGTCCGTCTCCTGGTATCTCCTCCACACTCTTGAGACTGTGCCGGGAGACACAGCAAACCTTCTTGTGACAGCATGTATGGATGTGCCATTCTGGAGGAGCTGGACTACCTGTACAGCAAATTCTTTCATTTACACCAAAACAAGTGACACAGATTTACTATTGCTTATGCTTCCTAACTGGAAAGATTGATATCGTTTAATTGACATGATGGTTATACTGTGATGAAGATTAAGTGTTCCCTTATTTTATTTTTTTAAACAGTGGATAATACACTTCATATTACTCTAAACATCCTCTTCTTCGTGTGCACATCCAAGCCTGGTTTCTCAGCAGGGCAAAGTAGGCAACTGCCATTGGGCCCCAGACTCCAAGGGGACTTTAAACATCTCAGGTTCTATTTATAAAGTAATTTGATTAATTGCACATTTTAAGGGAATTTACACCACTAAAGTACCAAATCAACTGTTTTAAAACTAAATTTTGACTTTACATACTGTGTTCATGTGGTGCATATTACTAAATAAATGTGTGTATACTGTAATGAAACACAAAACTAACTGAAACACTGAAAACCAGGTAGTGTTAATCAAGTATTGCACTACTGGTTGGTTTTAAGAAATTAAGAAGCTGACATGTATAGTCTTCTGCACATGCAATGTAGGCTACATAATGGGAAGATGGAGGAAACAGGGTACGTACACAGTGTACAGAGGATGGTAGATGAGGGGTAGAGATGCAAGTCAGTGGGGGCTCATCTGCAAGTTTTGGCCCTCTGCCCTACCTACCAACAGGTGTATCTGGACATGTCTACGTCCAAAACACAATTATTGTGTGCCTTTTAATAACTTGAATGTGGTTCATTTATTTCATTATTATCATTAGCTTCCTTGATAATTACTCCTGTGATTCATCATGTCATCTGGCTGCCTCTGAATGGCCCAGCTAATATACAGACGTTGCATGACTGACGTCTAGTGGACTAAAAAGTACCCGCAGGTGGTGTTTTCCTAAATGTTTACCTGCAGTACTTTACAATTTACACATATAAACGCCCGGTCTGTGTTTTTACTTAAAAGTTCCAAAGCTTTATTAATCTGTGGAAAAAATGTTATGGGTTTTTTTTGGCAAAATAAAACATTAGGCTTTGCCCAAATACGCTAAGGTATAGGTCCGATTTATTTGTGATGCGTTTATATCATGTGCGAGATATATATTACATTTACTGACACAAAAACAAAAATATTTCGGAGAGTTCTCAAATGTTGTTCACGTTTTTACATCAGGCAAGACGATTACGTGCCCAGTCAATTTTCTGCAGGCATTAATCCGGTTGTCTGCTGGTCCTTCCTCCTTTTCTACGTCCCTGAGTGAGGCCGGCGTCAAGATGGTGAGTCTTGTGGCAAAAATTACAAATAAAATCCGTTGAACATCGAGGCCATCCGTCCATTGTCACACATTTCATGCCCGTTGAGTGTTCGTTTATATCTGGGTTATAGTAAAAGATCAATATCTATGTGTTACGAAACGATATAAGAGGAAATTCAACGGCACCATCCAAATGCTATCCTGGCTGATGTCTGTGCGGACGCTACAAGTCCCACACTGTATTTACCTGTTCTGGGTTGGCTTTTGTAGTTGCCACTCTATGTTTTCGTTAATTTGTATTCACTGCATAACCACTCTAACCTCACACCGCTGCCCAAATACACGCTATAATATTCAGACTGAAATTAGTAGTCAATATAGGAACGTGTAGTCCTAGCTCCCAGCGGCTAACGTTAGCATACACTACACTGATAGCCACAGCGAGGCCTTCATTTTAAGTGAACAAGCATGGGAAGTTACAGTCGTACTACCTGGCTTTCTGAACTGGCACAGTGGTGTTAAGAAAACAGGCTTTGTTGAGGCCCTGGGATCATCTAAAGTGTCCAGGTAAGCAGGCGATCTTAGCCAGTAAAGGAGCTGAGAAGCTAACTGATAATGTTGTGACTGAACGTAGTTGTACCTGGTGAAGTAAGCTGCATCACAATGCTGGAATCTCTGCATTTAGTGTTGAGACCTGGAGTATCAGACTAATTTAGTAGTTATTGAGAAGTTGGCTGGTAATCTGCATCTTTCCTCTCCAATTTTCAGAATGACACAGTAACAGTCAGGACCCGCAAGTTCATGACGAACCGGCTGCTTCAGAGGAAGCAAATGGTAAGGGTTCAAACCACGCTGCCATGTTCAACATGTTGGTCACTGTAAGCTGGATTTTCTGTTGTAGCCGACATGTACGTATTCACTGCCTGTCCTCTGTGTAGGTCGTTGATGTCCTGCATCCCGGCAAGGCCACAGTCCCCAAGACTGAAATCAGGGAGAAACTTGCCAAGATGTACAAGACCACCCCTGATGTTGTGTTCGTGTTCGGCTTCAGGACTCAGTTTGGTGGCGGCAAGACAACAGGCTTTGCCATGGTGTACGACTCCCTAGACTACGCTAAGAAGAATGAGCCCAAACACAGACTGGCCAGAGTACGTTTTGAACCATTTTATGTCTACGTGAATGCTTTTATTATTCAGTTTTATTCAAAGTTTTTTTTTTTTTTTTTTAAATGTGGTGTTTATTAGCAGAAGACATTCATTTTTGCCCATCTTCCAAATTCTGCAGCAGCAAGCACCTGAAATGTCTTATCTTCTGGACCTGTAATGCAGCGTTATGGGAAATTGATTGGAAGACCTCTGCTAATGTAGAGACTCTTAACTCCTCAGGGTTGTTGGCTACTGAGTGTACCACCTTGTGCATGTACATCATGTAAAGTAGTTTGCAGAAGGCTGCAGAGCAGCATCTGACGGTTAAAAAGGTTGGATGAAAGGTGCAATTGAAAGATGTGAAGGTATGAGAAGTTAAAACCATGAAATGCAAGTTAATTTACATCAGACATCACTGGTGGATAATGTGAGAACAGCTTATTCACCGTTTAATTAATCTTTGTTTAATGTTGACATGTGCACAGTTGAAGTTAAACTATTTTATTAAGCTCTAAAGCTGATCATTCCATAAACACATTTTAAAGCATGTCATTCAGTGCTTGACATGGAACCTTCTCAAGTCTCTCATTGTGACGCAATATAGATGAATTGTTGCAAATAATAAACAAGTGTGATCGCTGTGAAAGCATTAACATCAGCAGGTTATGATTGCTAATTATGGAGTATAACGAGGTAAAATTAAGCACTTGTTCATTTGTGCTCCCTAGCATGGTCTCTATGAGAAAAAGAAGTCCTCAAGGAAACAGCGCAAGGAACGCAAGAACAGAATGAAGAAAGTACGAGGCATCAAGAAGGCCAGTGTGGGCGCTGCTGGCAAAAAGGTATTGTGACTGATTTATATAATTGGTACCACACAAATGGTCACTGACTACATTTGTAGTTTCCTCTTGGCACTGCAGAATTTATTTTGTCTTTCCTATCTAATCCAAGACGGCAGAAAAGTAAGGGCAGGCATCATTTAATTAAATGCACCTGATTCTTGATTTTCATTGCACACCTATTCTTTTCCCAATCCTGCTAATCTTTGTTTTTCACTACTCTTACTGTTTTAATTCCTTTTGTCATCTTTCCAATCCTATCAAATTTTCTTCGGGAACTGTAGAAGGTAAATGTTGTTCATAAGTAGACTAACTATAGTGTGCAGATAATCCAGGAGTGGTAGATACTAGCTAACTCCTCCCATTACACCCTCACCCACCCATCAAAGAACCAAAGCCTTAATGCTCTTCCCTCTGAATGTACATGATGCATCCAGTATGAAATGATTTCACCCACTGGATATACTTGCCTTGTGCTTAGACCCTGTTTTGGTAACCTAATGACAGTGTGTAGTGAGATCCTACAGCCAATAAAGAAACGTACTTTGCAAATCCAGTACAACTTGGTGAAATTAGAGTTTGACCTAATTTCCGACGTTACTTACAAGTTAAAAATAAATGTATAAACACAGACAAGAATAAAGTGAAATCAATCTCCTGGTTTAAATTTTGCTTCAATGAAACCCTGCATACTCTTGTACCCAGTATGGCAACAAGCAATGGCCTAACATCACCTAGAATAGATCTCTTAATTACAAAAGCCAGCTGGACTGTTTGATACCATACAGTTGCATCTGTAGCTACAGTACAGCTGTTCGCCCACGTACCATGTTTTTCATTGGCTTGGTCCTAAATGTGATACATAACCCGTGCAGTTAACAGCTTCATTCAGAGGTCTTTATTCCTTTTTTTCAACATGTTGACATTGTTTTGTTCCATCTTCTCTTCTTGATTTTGCTTCACATGGATTTCTTTTGCAGAAATGAAGTGTCAGTGTGCAGGTATAGAAGCAGAAAAAGCATGGTGTGCCATTGTGTTGCACATCAAAAGCTGATAGACCATGAGCATGTCACATCCTACTTTCCCCTGCAGTTTTCCTTTTAGAGACCCCACTCCCCTTCCAAGTTGTTTCAAACTCCCTGCTTTTCCTTCTACCCCAGTGCTTAGTTTGCACCACTATCTCTGCTAAAATGGGCATATCCATTAGGCTTTGCCCACTCTGGCTTACATTTAAACAGACACAAATGCTTTGACAATGCTTCAGCTCTCTAGTTGGTAGAAGCAGAACTTGAGTGTAGCATGTGGATCTGTTTTTGTTGTTTTAAGTTTGAGTGTGAGGCATCTGAACTAAAAGCCTGCCAATGTGTGAATTTGACTGGAATTTGTTCTTACTCAAGTCATAACTTTTACATAGTCTCAGACTACAACATTGTTTCTCATCTTAAAACACTATGTTAACAGTTGTCTCAATTTGTACTCACAGAAAGTTTCTGTTGTTGTAGAAATGAAATTTCTCATTTTATCTCCCCCACAGTGATCCCGGACAGCCAGGCTTGGTCTCCATGCTCAAGATGTTCTTGTATATTGTCATCAAATAAACTTTGGAAAAAATTGAAAAAAAAAAAAAATTTAGTCCTTGGGTGTGTTATTTTGAATATCAATTTCTGATGCCTATATTTTGAGTTCAGTTTATATCTTTGTAGACTCATGACTGTAAAACAAGTCGGAAGGTGTGACGGTGTCTCTGTAAAAGTCCTAAGAGTTCCTGTTTGAGTTTACACCAGACAGTTGGCAGTCGGACAGGAGTCACTGCTCAAGGCGACTTACCTTTTTGTTGGCTGCTGAATGGCAGCTTACATGGCTTTGACATCGGTATATTGCATTTCTAAGGAACAATACAATTCCAGTACAAAGTACACAATTAGCTGTAAGTAGTTTTGTTTCATTTCATTGAAATTGCACAAACTTGAACTTTATTGATAGTGACATCAAGTGGTTTTGCAATGACATTACTTCAAAGCAGCCAAATAACTGATCGGTGTTCAGCCATTCAGTGATGTGCTATTGATTGGGCTTGATGTCAAATTTAATGACTTACTGGGATGATAAATATTTTTTTAGTCCTGAAAACGTGCTGACCACTTAATCATTATGTAATTAATAATTTGAATTCTTTAAGATTTAGTTGCAGTAACCAAAATGGCCACATGAGGACTCCCTACATTTAAGAAAATGCAAAACGAGTTGGATACACTGATGCTGTTACTAACAGTATTTACCATTAAATTATCCTGGAGGCAAACCCCACAGATAGGCCAGTCTGTGGGTGGATTTTGCCTTTTTCCTGTTTTATAAACACCATTTGGAACAGAATAGATATCCCTCTTTGCAGCATGACCTTTTAAAATGTTTTGCATAGAAATACCCTTGAGAGTGTGAAAATGAAGTGATTAAAATGCCAGGGATTGTTCTGTCCTTAAGGTAAACCCTCCCTCCCCATGTCTGTTTCCCATTGTGTTATAGAACTCAGTGTTATGCTGGCAATGCAGGAGCTCCAACCAGGTTGCTATTATGGCGTTTTGTTTTCAGAGCAGAAGAAATGTTAATTTCCCACAAGAAGCTTATGAGGAAAAATGTTAATGGAAGATGTAGTACTCTCTTAATTATTGTCTAAATAGCATGCAACAAGAAAAATACAATCTGCCATGCACTGAAAAGCTAAAAATGATAACTTGCAACCTCCAGTAACCTTCACTGTCTTGCAGGCAACACCCTCCCAAGAGGATTATCCAAAGTGCTGCAACTACTTTGTCTGACTTAATGCACCCCAGCATGTCAGGGACGGCACTCAAGCACTGTTATTCAGATATATAATTGTCTACATCCCTGCACATTTTCATGTCATACAAAGTCTTGAATGTAGGCCAGACATTTCTCCACCAGAGTCCTCAATGCCTACAACATAAAAAAAAAAACAGTAGCTTGAAGGTACTTCCATTGACACATTTTGAGTTGTGGGCTCTTCTGTCCCAGTAGAAAGGCCTATATATACCCAGCATCCCCTATGGACTTTTCTTCAATCAATGCCAGCCGGCCAAGATTAAACACTGACGGTTTATCAAGATAATTGGGACTCCAGCTCAACAGAAATTTGAGTTACTGTATCAAGACCCTATTGATTAAGTAGACACTTAACTGGTGTAAAGGTGAATATATTAAAAGGAAAATCCATTTTCCTGCAGAGCACAGGGACACCTATGTTAGATGGTGGCGCCCAAACAATTAAACATTATTTTTTTCCTCAACAGAATCGTAAACCCACTGTGACCCAGAAAATAACAGGCATATTAATTTATCTCAGCTATAGTTGTGAGTTAGTGCCAGCATAGAAGATGAGAGTGGGTGGGTGACTGTTGCATAGGTGTGAAGGAGAAAAAGGTGCAGGGGACAGACAAGGAAAAGACAGTGGGGCCTCTTAACGGCTTCACGGTGCTCTACTGGTGTGTGGTTGTGGGAGGTTTGACATAAGTGGAGCTTTCAACGCAGGGACTGGTAACAGATGGTGTTGGCAAATTAAGCCTCTCTCTCTCTCTCGACAGCCCTGTCGCTCCATCCCAGGAGCCTCTGCCTCTCTCTTCATCTCTCCCTGCAGCGCATTTTTTTCAGTGTCTCTCACTCATTCTTCTTGCGCCACTTTATTTTCTGGCCCCCTCCTTTGTTTCAGTTGTTGAACGGGTGAAATCAGATGCCCTCCACGCTCCTTCTTTGATAAAACAGGGATGAGACATCAGTGGGGTAGTTAGCAGGCTGATGTAATAAGTAGGCTATTATTGGGAGAGTAACGGGAAGAAGTACACTAAAAAAATGAAACAAGGGATGGTTCGGGGATGTGATGGGCGATAAGCTCAAGGGTTGAGGATGGAGATGAGAGATAACTGGTGGTTAGATGTATGACGTTGAGCTGCAGAGCAAATGCGATTCCGGCTGGTATGTTTGCAGGCACACTGCAGTAACCGCAGTCTTAGCATCAGGAGACTGCGCCAAGGGCCTCCAGGGAACCCCACACATACAACAAAACCAGATAAAGGTGATTGATCTGATCTCCTTTAGGCCAGGAAGGAGCTTTGTAAGGAGAACATTCCTCTGTCTGCTTGTACAACAAAGGTGTTTCAGTCAGGGTTATGATAGATGGTTATGAGGAACACATGTTTACGCCCTCACAACAGGTGCAGTTTTAATGGCCTGTCTCTCTCCATGCAGAGAGTTGAGTTGTGGTATTATAAGGAAAAAATGGACAGAATTCCAGATGACTCGCTGTGTTTTTGCCAGCACATCCATGCAGATATCAACGGCTGCAATAGATGTCAAAGACAATGGTCTTGTTATTTTCCATGTCACAATATTGTGTTGCAGTTCATTGATGTTTAACGATGTGGTTCTACACTTGATATTATATAGTGATTGGTTAGTCCAGTATATTTCTTTCACATTTGGTGTTCTACCAAATGCATGTTTATAATTACCAAGCTCGATAGTGTTTGTTTTGCAGCCATCAGCTCCAAACTGTATGTTTTCAATGGCACTGTGATCATTTTTGCAAGGGGCAACTTGGTGCTGTGAAGTGTGGCCGGGCATTCGAGGATGCTTTGCATCTTAATGAGGTATGTCTCTCTTGTTGGCCTCAGCAGGGGAATCATCACAGCTCATTTTGCAGTCCTGCAGTGTCCTATCAGCTTTGGCAGCCTGCACTAAGTTCACTCCATCTGCCAGTTGCTAGGTGCTGATATATAAAATGATCTGTGCCTTGGTAGCCTCTGAGCACCAGGGAAGTGATTTGCTTTTGAGGACAAACTGTGTTTCGTGAATCCTAATTATCCTCTTTGCATCACCAGCCTGACATGGTTTTGTCATTTATCCCACTCTGGAAGCGGCAGAGGGGGAAAGACCGGCGGAGACTGCTGCACAGCTTCATCTGCTCAAACAGACGGAGCTCCCATGGATATACTGTATAGTTGCTGAAATGCAACAGTGGTACTTTCCATCAATCCATTTTCACAGGTTCAGGGAGAGGTGGGAAAAAAAAGATACCTGCTGTCTTATTCTAGCACTCTAACCGATGTGGACTTGTGCAAAATCACTTCTCCGTTTCAATCATGTGAGGTGTACTGAAACCACTCTGTGGCCTTTCAGACTGCGAACATGCTGTCTGAGGCTCAGAGGACATCAGACCGGTGTAAAAGCATTTCAGCCCACCTGCCTCCCTACTACCCACCTACGTCCTCACGAATTCTGTTCATTTTTGTTGGCATGGAAGGATAATCTGTAGAGCAGGAAGAAAGGGGAGCGGGGGAATAATGAGGATGGTTGTAAAGGAGGAGAGGGAAAAAAGAGGAAGGCTGAAGGGGAAGTAAGGGAGAGGGAGAATCAGGAGGGTGCGGTAATGAGAAAGGGCAGCAGGTGTGAGTGACAGTATGATGGAATGCTCTGTGTGATAGCCATGCTGTACTCTACAGACTGGGAGGTGTGTGTGTGTAGTCATTGAGGAATCATATGTGCATGTATGTCCTTGGGTTTTAGAGGAAGGATACTTGATAGAAGCTTATCAGGTTTGTGCAAAAATATAGTTGTATGCCACGCACATAATTTTCCAGGCAATTCATCATGGTCCATCAATTTGCTAATTAAATTGAATTATACCAAAATGCTATATAATGCAGCATTAATGCCCTCCTGCCATAATATTATGCAGATTCTATATCTGTTGGTATGCTCTCTTCTTGACACTATGTTAATATTAAAGGTAATCATTGGCTCCTTATTCGCTTTCTTGCAGAGAGCTAGATGAGAAGATTGATAACACTCTCACTTCTGTACACCACTGGTAGCAGCCAGCTAACGTAGCTTAACGCAAAAACTGGAAATGGGGAAACTGCTAGTCTGGTAGCAAAATCTGCCTACCAGCACTTCTAAAACTCACAAATTAACACATATCCCTCACATACCATGTCAAGAATGAAATAACAAGCAGAGAGGTTCTGGTAGGCAGATGCTTTTCCCCTTGGACAAAGCCAGGCCAGCTGTTGGAGGCAATCCCAGCTGGCATTGGGCGAGAGGTGGGGTGTACACTGGACAGGTCGCCATTGCAGGCACAATACACAGACAAACAACCATGGCTTCAGAATGACATTTATGTGAATCCAGTTAGGATGCAAAAGAAGCATAATTTGAAAAGCAAAGAGAAATTATATCCCACAAACCCAAATGGTTTCTAACTTATCCTTATCCTAGGGACTATGACTACAAATTTATAGATTCAATTTATGAACAAAATGCTCCCTTGAGGACAAGCCTGGTCCCGTTTTCTTCAATCAATGAAACAAATTTGTGTTTGGGACTTAACGTTGCACCATGCAACTTCTAAAGTACCAATATGACTGTGGTACATGGTTTTCCAATAGCAGTCTAAAACCAAATTGTCTCAGTCTCTTGTGGCTGCACAGCAGTTTGATATAGTCTCTCTATATCATCGGAGAACGCGGTCGAATTGTAATGGACTTTATACCTACTAAGGATGAGGACAAGGTTGTGTTTGGACTGCACACAGCACTTGGCTGTCTGTATGGCTGAGTTATTCTGCCATTTTTCAGCCCATGCACATTCCTCCACTCATTGGTATTCCTGTTCATATTACCCTCTTCAATCAGCAGCAGAGAAACTCTGATTAATGGCAACAGTGAGAGCAATCTCGCAGTGATTCATTAAACAGGACTGGCATGAATAAAAAGGGAGATTTGCTCATATTGCCTCAGAGATCCCATAATATGTTCTGTCACTGGAGAAATGCATAATTCATGGTATTGTTAGTGGCTCTCAACATATCTAAACATACAGTATATATATACTATATGAAATTAATGAAAAAGTCAAATTACTCCTCATCATTATGTGAGGTCATAGTTGGAATAACTGATGTACCCTGTTTAGGTTTAGGACTCTGGATTTACTCACCAGTCTTTTAACACTTGCCCAAGTAATTAAAATGTTATACAGTAGATCTTTTGCTGTTTGACAGATGATCTCATCACTGGGTAATCCATAGCCTTGACATGTCTACTATCCTTTTAAAATGTATGATTTGTTCAGCCTGGTTGCTAAATATCTTACTGGTGATCCAACTGATTTTTTTTTGTTTGTTTGTTTGTTTGACACAACTCTCAAAAGCAGCTTTTAGATTTGCTCTAGTTCCACTATCTGTACACTGCTGTCTGTTGCTAAGTTTTAGTCATGGTTTTACTTTTGTAGCTCAGTGAGGCCCCTTTATGTAACGGACAATGCAATATTATCTATATGATTTTAGTATATGAAAGGCACTTTGTAATAATACTGTTTATATTAACAGTGAAATAAATGTAAAGTGTAAAAGACTTCCAGTGTCTACCATAACAAGACATGACCACAATCCTTCTAATGTACATTTAATGGTCATAGGTTAAAAATGTTTGAAAACTTGCAAGCTGCTTTTGGAAGCCGAAAGAGACATCCCAAGTGCCTGAGTCATTGCATTGGAGGAAACCCATCTCCAGAAAATCACCTCAGTGCTACCATCCACCATATTATCACGGATTGATTTCTATCAAACATTACCCCTGCAAATGTGCATGAGCATGGGCCATCAGGCGAGTGTCATTACTGCTGCTCATTTGCGAGGTAAGAGACGATCGGATGTGACAGGGGCGGAATTAGCTTTGTGTTGGCTCTCTGTCACTCTCATCCTAAACTGCTGCTGGGTGGGGGAGCATGATTAAAAGGATATATAATTCCACCCTGCACATTAAGGACCCCGTGCCCCACTTTCCCTCTCTCCTTTACTGTAGAGCACAAAGGCCGTAGCCCTGGCTGCTCTACAGTAGTGCATGACGCTGCGATGGAAGTCTCCTTTATTTCTGATGCCTTTCTTCTTCAAGGTGATTGCTGATCTGAGAGATAAAATGGATGAAAGCATCCAGGTGAAAAGCCAATCATTTAGAGATCCCCTGTTTTGCTTTTTCATTACAGGACACCTTCATGAAATGGATGTAGCAGCCAGTGTAACTGATCTGAAGCCATGTTTCTTTAGTCTGGCCCTATAGTGGTATCTTTTGCACTGAGCAGCCTGCTGTCTCATTGAGCAGTGTTAAAAATCAATATGCTCTGACCTTACCTTTGTCAGAAGCTATGTTGGAGACCCCATCAGGACACAGTATGTCCTCCGCTGTCTCAGTATAAGCACTGGTCGACTACTAAAGCCACTAGTCAATGCTGTGGGTGGCAGTCGAATACGATATGATTTGAGCCGGTATCACAGCAGTATCTCAGCAGTTCATTTGTAAAACATTGGTGCCGGTATATATCCACATATTACTTTCTTCAGCTCTACCTCAATATTTCCACAGTTACTAATTAAGATGTACATCTTTTTTTAATGGGGAAAGCTTCTTAATGCTGCGCAGAACAGCTCACCTTTGATGTTTTAGGCCACACAGTGCCGTTCTAGGGATGGCAACATTAGTTCATTGGTCAGTCCACCACTTTTTTGTACAGACAAGTCTCATTAGTCTCTCAACATCTGGACACCAGACCCCTAGCGCCACTATGACGTTGGTCGAGTTAAATGTCCCAACAATGTGTAGTTTATGACTGAATACAAGCTAAACTGATGACATTCAAATCAGCCTGAGTTGTTCTTTTTGTTTAATGCTAATTAATAAATGTTAGCATGCTAACACACTAAACTTAGGCAGTGAACATGATAAATATTATACCTGCTGAACATGAGCGTGTTCGCATTGTCTTTGTGAGCATGTTAGCATCTGATATTAGCATGTAGCTGAAAGAACTGCAGTAGAGGTTAAGTAATGTAGTACAGAGCTGCTGGAATGACTATTGACTCTCAGTCTTGTTCTAATAATTGCATCAATGCCAAATAGTCAACTTGCAAACTGACATAACACGACTACAGAATATTCGTAGCACTTAAACATGTCCAGTGTTCATGAACCTCAGTGTTCATAACTGTAGATTAAGACCCACAAATAATTTTCATAGGCCCAAATCCATCAGAACACTGCATGTGTTGGCTGTGCAAGGCCTCAATCAGCAAAGAGACTTTCCCCTTGCTTGCTATACATTCCAGATGTAACCCTACAATAAATTACATTTATTTTCATATGCTTCTGCTTTGCATTCCAGAGGGGACTGTATTACTGTAAAACCAGTTGAAATTGGGTCAGCCTCTAATCTCATAAGGAAAGTTACACCTCAAAGAGTGATTTCTCCCTATGTCAGTATTTCAAGTTGTGTCGATGGATTAAGCTACGTGTTGAGAAGCCCATTAATAATTAAGAAGAACTCAGAATATAAGCTGCTCCCTGTTGTGCAGTCAACTGCACTGGCACAAAAAAGAGCTGGGATAGAGGAGAAGGGAATGAATGGTGAGACGTGCTTATGAAATATGGATATCAGGAAGAGAGCAGAAACCTTAACAGGGAAATGCACATTCAGTAGTTTAATGATGCAATGTAGGACTCAAACCTTCCTTAAGAATCACCTAGCCTTTCCTCAGAAGCCTTGTGTATTTTTCCAGATCAAATATTGTGAATTTCATTGCTTTGGTTGTCTGAAAGCCCTTTAGTAATCTACAGAAGGTCAGGTGTAAATACTAAATTACTGTAGGCAACTGTATGTGATGAATGACTTCCACGCACTTACATGCTCTCACTCTGTGGCATCATGTTCATATAAGACAGCAGTAATTTTCTCTATAGACCATCATCTGTCTTATATATCAATACAAGGCTCATTAGCATCCGATACTGGAGGAAAGATTATGTTAAGTACTTTCCTCTTTGTATTTGTTGGAGAAAACAGAACACATAGGTAATCCCTAATGGCTGCTGTAACGTAGGCATGATTTTATGCCTGCTGGCGCAGCTATTCCAAGAGCAACAGCTATGATTAGCATCCCACCGGTAATGTTTATTCCCAGTGAGGTTCAACCCAGAATCTCAGACATTTGATGCAAAGACTTAACATAAAACCTGATCAAATAAGATGGAGACAAATTGTGTTGTGAGTGTGCTGTTGCCACTGTGGAGTTTATGTTTACTGCCATGGCAACATTATTCACTGAACTGTAATATTGGTTCGAGTTTCTGGGGTATAGCTGCTTTCTTAAGTATTTTAGTGTGCTGAAGAAAACCAGCAAGCATGATTTTGAATGTGAACCTGTGCCATCTTGAATATTTACCTAATACTTCAGAAGACTAAAGCACCAGGATACTCCTTGGCTTTGGTTACATTAACTTGAAAGGAGTGCATTATGAGCTACTTGAGTCGCTTCATGCCAAATGTTACATGCTCTGTTGAGCAAATGACTGCAAGATTTTCACTAGCTTCTATTAAAGCCCAGACCACAATATTAAGATTTAACATCACTGCTGACATAGGTTGGAGGAAAAAGCTGTTTTGTATTCCCTGTAGCCCGGCTGAAGACCAGCATCATACAGACTAGTGGGGAGAGTAGCACGCTATCAATGGGCCGATTGGCCGACTGGCTCTGGCGTTCAGCTTCAAAGAACCGCCTGCAGGCATCGTTTCTAATATTGTCTCAGAGTCTGTGTTTTTCACAAAACTACTGATGCATGAGTAGCCTGGAAAAACAGAGAGGAAACATCAAAAGTGCTTTTGAAGTGCAGGGGTTTTGTCAGACCACAACTAAACGTTTCCACCTGAATCCTGATTGGTATACAGCCATATGAAGGAGATCAACAATCCTTTTGGGATTATGCTGCTATTTAGATCAATTAAATTGGCAGGTACATGTAGCGAATGTGCTTCTCATGCTCAGAAATAGTGTGATTATACACTTTCTCTACTCATGCTGAGAGCCGCACAATGTGGAAGAGAGGACACCTCCTTTATCGCCAGGATGAACAGCTGTATTTGCCTATAGCGTGGTTCAAGTCTGGCATGTTAATCTGCAACCAAAACAACAGTATCAAAGTGGAGGATATGTCTAACTTTTCGACATTCAACCTGACCACGCAGCTTGATCAATGTGTGCATTTCATCCCCTGCCCCCCACCCACCTCCCTTTCTTCTACATACGTAGCATTATGTAACCCAGGGGCTGGGCGTTGCAAAGAGAGTGGTCCTCAGCAGGGAATGTGTAAACAGCTGTAATGTCAGTGCTGGGCACACTTTATCATCACAGTATAATTCGAGACCCCAGGCATCTTATGTAACAGAGACAGTGTAAGAGAGTGTAAGCAGGCCTTGCATGGAAAATCACCTAGAGACCTTCTCTGGTGGAATTCCTGTCACGGCATGTTTTTTCTATTTCTTCATATTATTACAGAGTTTAGTTGATGTATCCATAGATGTATAATCCATGGCTTTGTGATTAAAATAACTGCAGCAAATCACTGTTATTGTGGGTTTATGTTTTTTTTTACAGCTACACTCACTGAGAGAGACAGACATGAGTGTCAGCGCTGTACTCTGGGACATGATTGGTCTGTCACGCTCTGGTTGACTTCCATCTTTCATCCCCTAAGTCCCCGCCATGTTGTTTTCTGACTGTCACTTTAGATTGGCCTCGCAGTACAGTAAGCCTCTGCCATATTTAATTGGAGAGACGACAGACCCAGACATCTCAAGCCCCGTAGTGTCTCTGAATGCTGCTACTTAAGCACTTTAAAACTCATTTAACATACCAACGTGGTCCTTTAGCTCCACCTGACATTTTCATATCAAGTATCATAGATAACTATCACCAACATAGCGAAACCAACCTGATGAGTCGTCTGTTTCCATTGTTCGAAAGAAAATGTCATTATGAATATTAAATCATATATGTCACACCCAATATGAGCCACAAACTACAGAACTTTGCAATCACATTGTTTGTAATCACAGTCAGTGATTCATTTAACCCAAGTAATTTTCAACTCTTGGACCACCTGTTCCCCTGTACAGCTTTCTGTACTTTTGGTCTGCGGCTGAAATTTATGATTTGGGCTAGGTCTCATAGTTCCAATTAAGGTTAATCTTAATGGTACAGCATGCAGTAATTATCTTAGACAACAGTGTGTGACAACAGTTTGGGAAAGGCCCTTTCCCTTTTCAACATCACAATGATCTTTCCAAAGCAGAAAGCCAGATCCATAAAGAAATGGTTTGGTGTGGAATAACTTGCCAGCAAAAAATGCTGACCACAACCTCATCCAACACCTTTGGGATGAGCTGGAGGCTGGAATGCAGACTGCGAGCCAGGCCTTGTTAAGTACGTTTCCATCCTCCTGTTTTTATGTGCTTTTTCACTTTGCACATTAAAAAAAACCTGAAAAACAAAATGCGACAAAGTGCAACGGAAACAGACATAGCAAATAAATGGTGATGTACATGAAGCATGTCACTCTCACTGAAGCTTCCACTCCACTGAAGAGACAAAAACATCAGGTTTGTAAGGAGCAATGGGGAGAATGTAACATTCCTCAAATGAATACACAAAACAAACCTAAATGCCATATTTACATAACATTTTCCACATGGTTTCCCATAGTATGAAGTTTGACTGGCGCTCTTTTAATCACGTCATCTCATTTTCTGTGTACTACTGACCATGTAGAGTATCAGGAGCCTTTATGGATGTAGACTTTTGCAGGTAGATTATTAGTGGTAGGTTGGTTTCCTTGGGTCACTGCAGTGTCTGAGAGCAGCACCGGCCGAGTCACTAAGCGACCTTTGCGGTGGCATAGGGCCCCGTGGCCAGGACAGCTCTCTATATTACGCACCATAACAAGCATAGTGGTTATTTAATTTAATTATATGTTATGAAAAATCAGCTGCCCTGATGAGTCAGCGCGCTCGGACCTCCCAGCGACTCCTGACCATGTGTCACTCCTTATGCTGGAAGATCATATTTGTGTTTCTGTTGTGTAAAAAGACAACAGAAGAGCCTCGAAGAAGAGAGAAGGCAAGAAGATAAAGGTACGTAGGCTCCATTTTCCCATCCTGTATTTTTAGATAACCTGAGCTAACTAGTTAGCCGTGCTGGTATGAACAATGCTAATGCTATAGCTTGCTAACATGCTAACCGCGATTAGCATCACAACTTTTACAAACTGCATAAAATTGGTATAGTATTAGTGTTATACCAGATAGACCAGGTATGAACACAGTCGTGTTGCCCAAGAAGAAGAAGAATTTATTTATCTTTATTATTTCATAGCAGGTCCATCAGCCTCCACCTCTACCTCCATCAGTGGTGTCATCCAAGAAGCTGACAACGCTGGTAAGTTTAGGCCTACATCACCAGTAAATGACTAATTATCTCTAGGAACACCCAGAACATGTCAACTTCCATCCATCCATCCATCGTCAACCGCTTATCCTGTGTACGGGGTCGCGGGGGGGCTGGAGCCAATCCCAGCTGACATTGGGAGAAAGGCAGGGTACATTCTGGACAGGTCGCCCGTCCATTGCAGGGCCAACATGTCAACTTACTAAAAATAATTAGTTAATCTTCCTCATAGGTCTACCTGTGCCTACTGAAGTGGAGAGCATTACCGTCGTGCTTAACCACCACACCTGGCTCTCCAGTTTCTACTCCTCCAGTGGATTCAGCTGACTGGACATCAGTCCTTAATGACCAGTTGATGCGGTGAGCGGTAAAATTTTGACTTTTTCAAAAAGACACTCAGACGGTAAAAGTCTTTTCTATCATTACATGTTTAGATCTCTCATAAATAAGCTGGTTGAGAAAATGATGCTATCAACTGTTTTGTAGTTTTTGTCTCTTAAACTCTTGTTTGGCTGTATTTAAAATTTAAGCTTATCAGTCTTTTTATTCAGCACTAAGTTCATCAGTGTCTACTGGCTCTTGAACTGCCATTAATTTAATGCTCAGTAGCCCTGGTGGTATCATATGTTTCCTGTTTGACTTCAAACATAGTAGATATAATAATATAGAGTTATTGTTTTTCATCAGAATCAGCTTTATTGCCAAGTAGATTTCAGAAATTTGCTTTGTTTTTTTTGTGCTAAACAAACACGGCAGGTTTAAGAATATAAGAAAGATTTGTCTGCTCTTATTTAAAAACGAGATGTTTCTGTGTCATATACTGTATAGTGACAACGCCAGACAGTCAGATGGGCCTCCAACTAAATTTAGATTAGGGCCCCCGAAGGTCTTGGGCCGACTCTGTCTGAGAGGGTTCAGTGTGTTGGGCACTCCTTATTCACCTGCCTGTGATGGTTCACAGCACCTTACACCGGTGCTACAATATCCAAGTTAAATTCTACTGTATAGGCTCTCTTCCATGACTATGGTGCAACACTGAAGCTCTGAAAACAGTAAATAACATCATTGCATAAAAACCAGGTTGATTTCAATATATTAAGGTCAGGTTGCTTTATTTTGAGCCCTGGAGTACCTTTTACCCTTTATTTGTCATGTCATGCAGGGGTGTACCCAACAGATGCAGTAGTACACGCACATACACACACACATACACACAGACAGTTCCCACAAGAGGAGGCAGTTGGAGAAGGCCCTGGACACATTTGTCACTCAGGCATGCAGGCCTCCCATTCTCTGGGTTGGTGGCCTGGTTTCTGCAAGGGGGCTGGGTATCTCCCTGCCTGTGCTGCCTAGTAACTGTCAGATCTAGACTGTGATTTATGCAAATTGGCAGGGAAGGGCTTGTGGGTCAGCCGCGATATGTAGCAAGACCATCATTGGGACAGTGTACAAAGGCAAGTCAACAGAAGCAGTCATGCTGTATATCAAGCCAGGAACACTTTATACCACTACTAGAAGTTGAAAGTGATATAGATAAATCATAAAATATGCTGAAAAGTACACTTGGGTAAATTTTACTGCAATATATTATATTTATAATGTAATGTAATAAATTGTTAATTTAATCAAAGGCTTTCAAATGTAGGAATTTGGCACACCGATTTGCAAATTGTGTATACATTTTTTCAAAATGATTACGTTGGAGTCTCCAGATGTTTGGAATAATAGTTACCCAATATGATTTCAAAAGAATGTGTTTATAAAACCAGAGGAAAGCCCGCAAAATCTTAAAATCAGCGTAAGCAACACACAAATACAATGTAATATGAAAAAACTAGAATTCTTGCTAGTAAAAACATACAAACAAAAAGGAAGAATGAAGGAAAGGACGAATAAGGGCATTACATAGAGAAACTCATAAATAAATGGTCCTGAGTTATTACTTCACTATGTTAAAGTCATTTGTTGTAACATTAAGAGTCAATATAAAATTACACAATCTCCAAGCACCCATAACTGCAGAATAAATTCTGCATATTACGAGCTAAAACCACTCAACAACACAGACGCTTCCATTTCCCTACAGAAGAAGACAAAATGGGAGAAATATCCATCAATCACGCCTGCTGCCAACTTCTGGACTCAAATCTGTCCCAAATGAATCTCTCACAATCAAACACCTGCTCACTTTGTTCCCATAACACTTCAGATGATTACTTGTGTGCAATCTGGCACTGTCCACCCGTGCAACACTTCTGGAAGGAGATCACCAATAGACAATCTAACATATTGGACTGCAGCCTTCAGCTTGCTCCATCTCTGTGTTAACCAGGCACACACAGCAACTATTCTCATTTACCTCACCACAGTCACTTTGATCGCTTAAACTGCCGCCAAGAAGCACATCAAAAGGAGAATAAAATTAAACATCACACAATGGGCTGGTTTTGTGACATACCACTACCAACAACACCAAGGCCCTCAGCCCTGTCCACCCCCTTCTCACACTGCAATTACAGATCACTGCCATGGCTTGGCTCAGGGGACTGGGGTTAGGCTTACATTGTACATGGTTTATGTCCATGATTGCTACCATGCAGTCTTCTTCTTTAAAGCCTTTGTGGGCGCATTGCTACGTTTCTTTGCTCATTACTGCCATAAGCTGTCGATCAGCAGAATAGCGAAGAAGGAATGTGTCCTGTGTTGAATAGTATGTAGGTGCAGTACCTCAGGCAGCAGTTTCAGGACTGCAATCCTAGTTATTGATTATATGCATTTTGACTGGTTAACCCCACAGCTGTGCACATCGGCGTCACGGCCGACGTCCTAGCAGACAGGGTTAACCTCCTTCGTGTTGCTGTGCATTACCACCACCACTCCACTAGATGGCGCTGTAGCAAAAGAACTACGGTCATAGAACTGCAGTCCCAGGATTGCGTGAGTCCTGAAACTGCACCCTCCAGTACTGCAGCTACATAATTTTGCCAGCATTGCCTGTATGCTCACTTGTTGAGTTAAGTTATCTCTGTGTATGTCTGTCTGTTTGTATTTCAATTATGTCAAGAGTGTGTTGAGTGAGAGTGTGTTGCTGCGGACTGATGAGAGTGCAATGTCGTGTTTGGTGCATTTAGGACATGCGACACACACAGCTCGCACAGGTGGAGCTTATGCTCCAGAATTAATTAACTTGTATAAACTACAGTATAGCGAGCCACTCTGCTCTGCAACAGCAAGGGTGGGGTGCGCTCGAGGGGTGGGCCTTATATGCTCTGATGTGGTAGTGAATTGTTCAAACAGAGGTGTCGTCATCACAGAGGTTATATATATAATATATAATATATTAGAAACAAATGTGTGTAAACAGAGTTGTAAGAGGTTTATGAAGTTTTAAAAAAAACGCTGAATATCTAGCAGTATCTCTGCCATAGTCATGTTGTTTCAGTATCATTAACGCTGTGCTATTATTGCTGTTGGTGAAACCAATGTGAGGTGCACTGCACTGCTAAAAAGCGCAGGGAGGCTTCACATCGGCCCTTGTGAACAGGCACTGCACTAGTGAAAGAAAAGGGATCCACTTGTTAAAACATTACTCAATAGCGCTACAAGTGGTCAAAAACATCACATTGTACCTTTAATGTTCTTGTATTGTGGTTTTTAGGTATAAAAATTTATGTGAGCAGTTTTAACGTAAATGTTAAATTCACATTTTTCTTTTTGATAGCTTTATATGTTCAAAATGGTTATTGTTAATATTTTGTTAGAAGGTGTTCTGGTGGCCCGGGGGCCATAGTGCTGCTGTTATAATTATGGCAATGGTCTTTTGTAGCATGCCATCCCTCCTCCCCTCTTCCCAACATCTCTAATATTTAATTAAGGCACAATTCTTTTTTATTATTTAAAAAATGTTTGTAGATATTTAAAATTACAATGCCAGTCTGTGATCCAGGTGATATTGGGGGTAAGAATGTGACATTGCCATCCTCTGATACAAACAGTAGGTCTTTCTATTTTAACAGCTGGGCGCTTGTGGTTCCTGGCACAGTTTAATTAGTGTGCATACATTAGGTCTGTGTGAGATCTTGCTACCTGGCAGGGGTTAGATCTGGGCAGGGACTGCAGAGGAGCAGGCTGCACCAGCAGCACTCCCAGGCCCTGCGGTAATGACCCTGCCAGGCTGACACAACACTCCCACCTGGGGGACCACTGCGGCTGTCCAATGACAGATGGAGGGCTGCTGAGACAGGGGAGCTGGGCTGGATTACTGCAGGCTAACAGAGCAACCATTAGACCAGCTAGTCTGCCAGCATATCTTTGTGTTGGCTTCACCTTTGCCTGGTAAGTAATGTAATGGTGGGACCAGACAAACCACCAAAACACTAAGTACATGTTTAGTACATCATCACTTTGCATTGGTGATTATGTTTGGAATTAGTTACATCTTGGGTGATTTGTGATTCAAGTTCAGTAATTGATTCTGTGGACAGTATTTGATCGACATTTCACATAAAATCTGAATTGAATTGAATCAAAAATTTCTAAATGACAAAAGACAAGACATGAAGAGGTACTTTTTTATTTTAAGGATCAAAACTAGGTGGGATATATTTTAATCAACACTGTCACAGCCACAACTGTGTCCCTTGCGTTTCCCTCCTTCCCTATGTATCATGTTTTCTCATACGTCTGTGACATGGGCGTGGCTTTCTTCCTGGCATTCTCCTGTCTCCTTCCTTATTGCGGATCATTTGCCTCTCCTGCTGAACCTGCACACCTGTTGTCCGTCAGCGCATCAGCCTGGAAGGATTTAAAGCCTGTCTCTTCACCTGTTTGTTGTCAGATCATTGTTACAACTGCAGTGGTAGAGATGTGTTTCAAGTCTCTGTAGTTGTTTTTATATTTGTTTCTTAGTGTTTCCTAGTCTGTCTGTAGTATACTTTGAGCCTCAGGAGCATTTTTCATCTCCCTGCCTGCTCACCTCTATTGCTCATGCCATCAACGCTTGCTCCTGTACCCTGTGCCATCGCCAGCTGTTCAACCTCTCTGTGCCATCTCATCCCTGCAAGTCTTACAATAAACCATTCTCAACTTCACCCTATCTCTGTGTCTGTGTCCTGCATTTGGGTCTACCCTGTAACACTAACAAGACACAACCATAGAGTGACACTTGCCTCCTCCATTAGAATTAAACATTCATAACAAAAGCAAAAGCAAGAAAACATTGGGGATAAGATAATAAAAAATCTAGATTTCACAATAGGTTAATCTTCATAGTCAAAAATGTGATGAAAATGGCACAAAATATATACATTAAAAAAACTTAGAAACAACTAGTTTAAAGATAAAGTTATTTTTATTGCTTTACCTCTACTCGGGGATAAGGGATAATCCTGTTTTGTGTCTACAGTTCCTATAATGCTTTGTTGCCTGTAATGAGGAAATATAATGTTGCCATGGATTCTGTGAATTACACTGTAGGCTACAACTTGAGCCCTGCATAGCCTATATTAGATTTTGGCAAAGTGGAATCTGTGTGCTGGATTTGCTATTAGTAGTTCCTGTTTGCAGTGTACCCATGGATGTACAGATGGCTGTGACTCAGTGGGATACTTTGATAGCTGAGAAAACCTAAAAACCTGATGATTCTCAGGCAAGTTCTGGAGTTATAAGGATCATCTTTTTTTCTGATTTCTAGGAAGATTTATGGACGTTAATGGTCGCAAGTGGATTGAAGATGATGCTATCCTTGGAAGGTGTAAATCACACTGAATCTAAAAATAATTTCAGATGCAAACTGCAGCAATCAGTCCAAATCACAGGACCAAACTATAATAACCACCAATCATTGTTTTTAGTACAGCATGTCCCTCATGCAGCATTTTTGCCTTACGTAGCTGAGCCTCACAGTTTGAAAACCTCTGCTGAACACCAATGGACACTGATAACAACAGGGGGCATTTGACTTTTCATGTCAGACTTGTCTCATGCGTCAACACGAGACACATTATTATCACAGTGTGCCAGTTAACCTTTGGCTTTTGACTTTGGATACAAGCGTGCAGGCCCAAATATAATTTCCCTTTCTTCTATTCTGACGTGTTAATCAGAGAAATCATTTGAAGCCATCAGATCTCAACCATGTGGGGACTTCCACTGTTGCTTCTGATGACCAGTGCTGCTCCTGTGTTTCACCCGGCAGAAAAAGGAGCTCTTTGGTCTGGTTTGTGTTTGTGATGTAATCGTTAATAAATGAAAGCTCTTCTATCACACACCCTAAGGCAAAGGCTGGCGGCTGGCTGGGACTTCACTAGTGGCAGGAAAGCAAGGAGAATGAATGTGACAGTTCTCATAAAAAGAGAGCAGGATGGAGAGATTGGAAAGAGAGATTAAAGGCAGAGAGGAAGAGAAGAAGGGAATAGACACCGCCCTTAATGTGCGCTGTCCATGTGCTGTCCAGATATGCTTGAATCTAATGGGGGACAAGCGTGCACAACCTCCTGAAGGTTGTACAAGCAATTATGCCACTTAGGAGTCTTTGACAGTCAAGGTCGTATCGGCAAACAGACACAAGGAGCATTATAATATAATGTTCTGTATTCTGTGTGACACAGAGCCTTTTAACTAAGACAATATCAATCTTCTGAGTGTCCTGCGTCCACAGTGACCTAAAATCCTCTGTAATCCTATCTGTGCTGGAATGGGTGTGATAGCAAAAAGTAACATGAGATCGTTAAATATCATGTGGCACCAAACTTCATCTTTACCATCCCAATTCCTGTACGTTTTCATTTTTCCCTGAGGATAAGGAAAAGCAAAAAGAACAGTGAGAGACAGATTTCACTCAAACTCTAATCCAACAGAAGGGAGCTCCTCTGAGCCGATAACAAAAGCAGATGTGGTGGGAGGACTTTGCCAGAAAGGGTGTATGTAACAGTTTGCTGGGTGTTTCTGGTGTTCATTTCATTCACTCCATGCAAGCTGTGCTCTGTTGTCAGGGGAGACGTTAGCTTGAGTGTGCATGTGTGATGTGTTGTGCACAATGTGTGGAGGAACAGTGCGCACCTGAGCTCCTTTTTACCAAAAGAAACATCGTTGCCATGGACACAGGAGATTATTATAGGATGTAAACAGTTTCATCTGCAAGCATGTTGGAAACGAATAAGTGAACTTTACTGAAAAGAAAAACTTCATTTACATGTAAGCCATTAAACTACCCTCACAGACATACTGCTTCAATAAGTCAACATGTATTCACATATTACAAATGTCAAAGTATGTTCTCCAATATACTATACAACTAGTTCATTATGCTAATAGATTGTAAGAATGAGATGAGACCTTGTGTCAGGATGTCAGCCTCCTTTTTAGTCCTAGTAAAATGGACAAGTATTGTAACAAGATCACATGTGACAGAGGGGAGATTGAAAGTCTTAAATCACAGTCAAATCACATGTTTACACTAATACAGCCTCTTTCTGGCATATGGTTATTTAGCTCTCTGAGGATACAGTATTGTAGTCCTCCTGTGCTCTGGGCTTTTGCAGCTTGATCCCATTTTGTTGGAGCACACAACCAGCTCCTCCTCCACTGCCAAAGTCAGCTTTAAATGTTCAGAGAGGTGACAAGCTATCCTGCTTGGCACCAGGATAAAGAGTGTGTTCAGACACTTTGCACCAAGGGACAGATATATTAAAGTTAATGGTGTCAAAACTGGAACCTCTCCACTTTCCATATGGATCATTGACTACAAGTAAACACTTGGAAAAAGTGTCTCTTCCCACCAACAGAGGGCACTGTGTGACGTGTTTGGAGTGTACAGTATCTGGTGCCGGGTCTGGGGGTTGAAGATACAGAGAGAGGGATAATTATACCTAATTAAGCTTGATGCCATCTTCCACCAATACCTCCTACACACTTCAGTGATGACAACCACACAAGGCGTCTGGTTGGGAGGAATAATAAAAAAATGCAGAATTAAAACACCACAGGTTTACATTCCTTCAAGGTTCTTTGATCATCTGGAATACATTGTTCTTCTGTGCTGTTCCCTGGTTTGAATTAGGGAGGAACTTGTTGAGATGGAAAGCATTACTGTGTCATTTCAGCCTTTGCTAGACACCTCCTGTATCCTCTCAGTGGTTTTACCTCATTCCACTCAATCATCCGCTACTGGTCTCTAACAACCTTACTGATTCTCTCTGTCACTCCATCCATCTCCTACCTCTTCCCTTCAGCCCTCCACCTCCTCCCTTTTTATATACCTCCCATCATCCTCCCCCTATCCCCTTGCTCCTTTCCTCTGTCTATCCCTGAACCTTCTCTCTGCTGGTAGGCACAGTGTCAGCATGGGATGGGATTAGCCTACTGTGTCGGACTCATGGGAAAACCTCTGAATATGCAACAAAAGACCTTTTACTCCTCTATTTCTTTTCTTTTCCTGAGTGTACTTTTGAAGCCCCCCCGCCCTTGTCCCTTTTGTCTTCTTTCCTCCTTCTAGTGTTTGTGCCTCCACCGTATGTTCATGCTATCACAAACAGTTTTGAACAGCACCATGGACATGTGCATGCTCATCTTACCACACACACAGACATACTATACTTATTAAACTAAACTTTGCAAAATATCCAAAAAAAAGTGCTTATGCAGTAAGGTCTTTTTAAACTGTTTCATATCAGTTTGTTTCAAAAAATTTCTAAAAATGATTATCAGTATCCTAAAATAAGATAATAATGAAGAAGAAAAGAATAATGCTGATTGTTGCACTATACAATAAAGAAAAAAAATATTTTTTAAAATTCAAGTTCGGTTGACATGATCTTCCCACAATTTATCTGCATTTGTTTATAAAGAAAATAAAGTGTTGAGTACTCAATACTAGATAAAAATGATCTAACTTGATTGAAATTTGATTATATTTACTATAACCATGGCCTTTAAAATTTGAGGAAACAAACAAATGTCCCTGACCAAACACAGATGGGGGATGTTGTGGTTCGTGGTCTGTGTCTTAACCCCTTAACCATTGGGGGCACCACCTTTACACCTAATCTTAACCCTAAAATCAATGGTTAACCTTGTGAGGACCAAATATTTTCTCCCGGAGGTGAGTCCTTGTGATGGCATGCACAGATGACTTTCCCCAACAACTTCATGATATACATCACCTACACATTTGAACCACTGCACAGACATGAGTTACTGTACTTCCTGCATGTTGGTAGACATATCATCATTGTACACTACAGTAAGTGAGTATGTGTAGTGTGTGTGTGTGTGTGTGTGTGTGTGTGTGTGTGTGTGTGTGTATGTGTATGTGTGTGTGTGTGTGTGTTCCCCAGAGGCCACTTTGATAATTTGGGTTCATTTTTCTGTTTATTGTAGTATCTTAAACTCAACATCTAAACCCACTGAGGTCTCACTGTATACAGCTAGGGCTCAAATATAACAACTAGGCTACTGTAGCTGAAGATGAAGGACAAGACAATATTATATATACCTTCAGGGAATTATCCAGCTTGGGTAGTTTCGGTATCACATTGTTAGTCCTGGCCATGTGCACATTAATCGCCTCTCCTTTGTGAGTGTGCAAGTCTCATATTTTGTTGACCGTGCCTGTGTGCTTGTCCTGTTGTCTCCCTGCCCTCGAGACGTCCTTGGCTGAAAGTGTCTGCTCCGTGTGGATGTAATCCTGGTGATACATGGTAAACTCCTGACCCGTCTGCGCTGTGGCCTCTCTGTTAGATGCTATTACGTGAGCCTCTAATTGCTGCTGACATTCATTTACCCACTAAGGCTATCACTTTCCCTATTACAGGACTGACTTCTGTCTCTGGGTTTTAGCCTGCGCCGCAGAGGGGTGTATGTTTAGTGCATGTGTGTCCTTTCAATACAGTGTAGGGTAAGATAAATGATGGTAGCATTAGTCCTGCAGCTGCAATACTATTGCCATACCACTACCGTTCATATGCAGTAATCGAAGCAGGTTTTCAATTCCCTTCCCCTGACTGCATGCAAACAAAACACTCCAGCTCAGTCACTTGTGTGTTGTAGAGAAGGCACTCTCTTATCAGCAGTCGCTCAGAATGACAGTATTCAGCATATGTGCAACTGTGCCACAGCTTGATTACACAGGGACTTATCGTCCCAGGACATGCCATAGACCCACCTGCATTCTGCTGCATAGCGCATTGATTTAAGCTTCTGTGAAATATTGTTGTTCTGAGGCCACAGAGCCACTGGGAATACTGCTATCACTGTGATGGCCTGTTAATTCTTCATTATTTCTGATGCATGATGATCAAGTCATTGTGGGACGTAGAAGTATTGTGGTTCCAGCATCTCCCACCTTGCTTATGTACAAGCTGTTTTGGGAGAATTATTCTGAATGTGGGATATTGTTATGTCAAAAACTGAGCTGTGCAGGGTCAGTATGTGTTTGTGTGTGATCAAGGAAGAGGACAATCATGGGGCTTATCTGATGCTTCGGTAAGTTAGTATGCTGGATGTAGGAGCAAACGAAAGAGTGTGCTAGTGAACAGTGATCATAAATCCATAAATACGCATCATTGCAATTTAATTAATTATAGTTATAGTTTTTATTTGAGAAATGGTTCCTCCTACCACTTTCTAATAGGTTCACCCTTTGTAAAATGATTATAGGTTTTAATTAACAGATTTTCTAATGGTTAATATATAAAAACCTATTTTTCATAGATCAGCTACAATCTATTACTGAGACTGCAGCGTTTGGGTCCCCAGGTTGTGAAAAGTATCTGGTTGGTGTTTATCCTCCTTCAGCACGACACTTGCTTTGTGTTTTTAGTGTTTTTAATTTATCTGGTAGACCCCTCCAAATGACCAATCTGACCTTCTGGAAAAGGACTGCAATCCATTTACAGCTACTATAATCAATATTTATACACCAACAATGGATGAAATGATTAAGTGTATATGAAAGGTGACACTTATAGTGATTGACTCAGATAATTATCATCTGACTGCAGAGCATTTTAGCACCTTTCAGTTCTTTGTTTTCATTTTACTGCTTGCAACGTAATTGTTTTGTTTGTTCCCACCGCCATCATGAGTGACATTTCCAGCCACAGTAGGCGACTGTTTTCAGTGAAAAGGCTCTTATAAACCCACTGTACAATATCTGCTCTGAACCAAACTAACTAACTAACTAGTGAACATAGTGAAGCATTTAGCAGCTAAAGAGCCAGATATTTGTCTCGGGAGTTTGGTGGAGAACAAAACAGAGGTAAAAGGAGAGTGAATATTGGGATTACATGCATTAGGTGGACACAAATATGACTCCAGATGAACGAAAATGTTGCTCTGTGCAACTGTTTGCTAACAAGTTCGCCATTTTGGCTTGAAACATGATGTGATGTGTCCATGTTGTGTTTAAGGCTGGTTTCCGCTATCCACAGGTGACCAAAAAAACAGTAAACATTAATGTAAACTATTAACAGTTGCAACTGTTTACTTGATTGATTATTGGAAAAACCCTTTATTAATGACTTACTAACATTTATAATCGATAATGTTTGCTGTTAGCTTATTAGAAAGTGAGAAACCATCAACCCTTTATTAATGACTTAACTACTATGACTAACCAGCCAGACCTGACAGCCGAAAAGTTGCTCTTACTGATTGCTTATAACTGATCTATAAAAATTAGTAAATAATTGATTAACCATCAGTTAAGCTATTAGTTACAGCTGATAAACATTTTATAAAAGTGGCTTATGAGAAAGCAGTAATCCTCCAATATACAAGCCAGTCGAAAGAGAGCCACCATCAAAGCATCACTTTTTGTGTCAGCCTATTTGATGCAATACTCCACACATGAGAGCCTATGTATCTGCACTTCTCTGAGAGGGCCATTTGGAGAGCAGCAGGTCAATACACATTCATAGAGAGTGCATTTCCCTGAATGCTTCAACAGTCCGTAAAGCCTCAGTGCCACTCTCCACCATATTCTGCTTACCGCATTAATCCATCCTACAAAAGCGTCATTCTGCGCTTGGAGAGAGGACACGCACTCACACACATAGACACAGCAGAGGCCCACACAGACACACATTTTCACAGCTTCAGTGGCAGAAAATCCATAGCCCTTTCTGGGAGGAGGAATTCCATTAGATAATAGATATGGAATCCATCTCGATTCCCCACCTTATCTTCTCCCGGGGTGAGGGATCAATACTGGGACTTCAGCTCAACTGCCAACAATAACAGGAAATTGATGGGACACAGTAAGCAGCGTGGAGGTCTAGGAATGGCACTTTCTTGGCTTGGAGTTAATTGGTGAAGGACCGCTCATAATAATGAGGAGGAATGGGAGCTGATGTTGGGAGTTCATGAACCAACTCAGATTAGGGCGTTTGTTTTGTGTTTGGTAAATCACTGCAGTTGTAGGAAATATACACAATTCCAAGACAGGTGCGGTTTTACAGTAGAAACAAAAGAGTGGAGATTGACAGAGAAAGAGCTGGTGCACAGATAGCCAGTTATCTGAACAAATGGGTGTGCACTCAGTAATGGCATCTACATTTCCAGAGAGCTGCGGAGGCTTCCTGTCGGACTTGCCAGGTGCTGTGTTTACGGAGACTGTTACTTGGCAACACATTCCTAACAGTATTAGGATATGAGGACAAGGAAGCAGTGGTGAGGTGAATGTGGGGTTAGGTTCTACATAGGCTATATAGATAGTGGTGTACTGATACTCCTCACAGAGGGACCTGGGCGTTTCCTTTCTTGCACAACTATGAGTCATTTTGTGTTTGTGTACAGTATAGGTCCCGTATGTGGCAACATTATGGGTGGGTGGCAGTTGGGAGCTTTACAGCTCGCTGGTCATTGAAGTCCAGAGTCCGTTCGCACTGAGATGTTTGCACAGCTAAAACACCATTTATTGCGTCATGTCACAGAGGGGTGTCGGCAACAGAATGAGAGCATGGAGAGCAATGAACGACTGCTATAAAACGGCAATTTTTTTCAACCTGTGTTTGTCCGGGCACATGAGCACCTTTTTGCTTTTTTGCCTCTGCCCCCTGATCATCTCAGCTGGATCATTTGGAATCTTGGTGCTATTGCTCACCCTTAATGGAGTGGATGGCACACTCTTTCTTTTTTTGCCCTGGATTTAACCCCTGCGACTCTTTCATCACAAGCCACAACATCTACACCCTTTAGGCTCAATGCCTCCAGTAACTCATTCACTCTCTGCCCACTTTCAGTAACTGTGAGTGAGACCGTGTTGAGCAGCCTCTGGATGAGTCATTACCGGTCTCATTCCATAACTAATCCTGTTCTGTGATCTCTGCACAGTTAAGGATAACCCCCAACCCTCCTACCCCATGACTGACAAGACACAACCAGCAGGTGGTGCTGTCTTCTGTGGTATCACCACGTTTTCTATGGTTTTAATATTTTATCCATTGAATCCATCCATCCACAGTGAACACCTCACTGTATGTCCAAAGTAAATGCTGACACACTGCCACTCTCAGTAACCCTCCATGATTCTGTGCTGCTCTGCTTGTGAAAATGAAGTATAGCTGAGGCCAGTTTAGATAATTGAGAAACACATGATTACAAGTTGTGAGCAACACGCTTTTCTCTCTGATCTCTGTGGTCGTCTACCAGAGCATTATCTGTGGTAAAAGAGTCAGATCTTCATGGACAAAATCCCTGTAATGTCATCCACGGCGCTCAGGGGAGACCACCCTCATTGAGCTAATGTCAGCCCACACAATAGACTCATCTCTAGGACTGCCTTGTTAGATCACACTATTTCTCTTAAACTAAAAGACTCTCTTTCACTCTCCCTCTCTCTCTCTGTGTGGGCTCGTATTAAATGGAGAACTGTAATGTCTGAGCATTGTCGCTCTGGGGAATTAAGGTCATGTTTTCATGCCTGTCGAATACCAAATAACCGAAGATTTCCTCTTCATGGACACATAACGGTCTTATCAGGGTCCTGATCGGTCAGAGATGCAGCTAAACCCTACTGAGAGATGACAGAATGTTCTTACAGATAAAATCATGCAGCAAAACATGTTAAGAGAAAAAGATCAGGGAGTGATCTTAGGTTTTGATTGAATATTGAGCTTTTTGTTCCCGGCTCCCTCTGTGCCTCACTCTCCCGCACAATGATGTCATCTGTGGGAAGGTATTTCTCTCAGACACAACCTGTCTGCTCCTGTGAGGGGCCACAGTAACTCGAGCTGCCATGAAAGTCTGGCAGTGAGCACCGGTCACTTGCAGACAAGGGCGTTATTTATTTTTTCTGGAGGAGATTCAATACATTCTCCTGCTGCTCCGAGCACCGTCTTGAACTCCAAGGCACAAAGCGCTTGCCCTCCAGATACAGGCGAGAGGTTGTAAGCTCAGTCACAGTGCAGTGCACATGATTAGTCATTGTTAATGTTTATAATCACATATATTTGGGATGGCTAAGACTCTTAAGCAGAGTACAGGCTGTGTTTCTGTTGTTAAGTAGACATTGTTAGTATGTGAATGCCCTCTTCTACTCTAGTCCCCTTTAATTCTACAATTTCCATTTGAAGGATGTGTTTTTTTTCAAATAACAGATTCGAAACCACCACATACAAGACATATTGTATAAGTATAGTTTTAAATGAATAAAGTATGTATGGAAGGCGCCATAATCATGTAAGCAAAATACAAAAGCATTTAACGTACATGTTTGTTTGCGACATAAAGTAGGCCTAGATGTTTTTCATGAGAGTACATTCAACTGCATCAGGGGGTTTTAAATGTGAAAAGCAGGGAAATGGCTTCCAGCCAGCATCTGCCTGCAAAATCTCATCAATCACACTTATTAAACAGGAGGATATTTTAAAACCCACAAATATTCTTTCAACATGTGTAGTTTCACAAAAGGAAGGTATTGAGTTAGCACAAGAATGACAACAAGTGGCAAGTGGTGGCTGTCAGAACAAGCATTGTTTCCTTGTACATTGCAAATGGTTTTAGAGCACATACACAGAAATGGCCGAACCCCTTTAACTACTAAAAATACTGTTGCCTTGACACCTGCAGCAACCCTCAAGTGGAACTTTCTGTGAACTTGCAGTGCAATTATAAACAACCCAAGTGTCTTATACCGTTCAGCTTTTTCATGAACTCGCTCAAGGAGCAGCAAATAGTAAATGGATCTTGAGAATCTGTGTTTAGGGATGAGTAACCATGACCTGCACGCTGGGAAGCAATAGGACCATTGAAAACCAGGGAAGCATGAGTCAGCATGGGAAGGATGAAAGCACTTTACAACATATGTCATAACAAAGTATTTATATCTTTAAAAACCTTTAAAACTTTGAAGGGTTTATCAAGAGACCCATATACCAGAAAATAAATGTATGATCAAATAAATAACTTATATAGGAGATTAATTACTATTAATTACTTTAAACAAATTTACTGCATCTCTATATAAAGGAGAAAGTGAAAAAAAATGAATGCAGATGAATTACTCGCACATCAGCAGAAAAGACACCACAATACACAATATTTAACATGCAACACAGCAACAAATCCTTGCTTGAAAACATGCCCATGCCTAAGCATTCTGAGTTGGAGTACAGCAATCGATTGGCTTAAAAGGTTATGCGAATCAATACAAAGTTGTTTTGGGCACCAGCGCTATTATATTAATGTCATCCTGAGAAATAGGCTCTAGCTTAGGTGGCTTGTCTGCCAGCCTGTTTTCCCTTTTAACTCCAGTCACAAGATCCTTGTTACAATGCAAAGATTGTTAGCAAAAGCTGTTTTAAATGGCAGGTTATGAGTTGTGTTCTGAACATGGTGTGTTAAAAACATATCGACAAAAAATTCACCTCCCAAGTCAGTGTAAGGCAACGAGCAGGTAAACTACAGCATGTGCATGTATGTATGGAACCGAATAAGCTGAATTAATAATTTTCTAAGCCCTCGTGATCAGTGAGGTAGCTAGTTGCGCAGTCAAGGATGACACAGAGGTTGAAGTGGTCACACATTCACTCCGCTCTCTCCCTATTTCCCTCTGGCACATTTTCTTCCCAAGGTCAAATACTGCATTGCATAATAATTTTTTTTTTAAAGGCTCATACATACGCATGCATGCAAACACGCAAAAACCGTGCAACAATGAGAGGAAGAAGAAGCCAACTAAAAATAGCACTATCACTGCAGCCATCACCCCCAAGCATCGGACCACCACTCTTCTCTTCACATCTCATAACTGATGAGCCCTGCTTCATATGCAGCCAAGAGTTCCTGGACTGAACGTTGACCTCAAGTTACACATGCTTTAGTAAGCATAAACAACCTGAAGGAATATGTGTTTTGTGCTTCATACACATTCCTTATTTCTACCAATGGCATGGAAAAAACCTGACACCAATGTGTTAAAGCGCAAAATCTCTTCACCCATCCTCTGCTCCCCCAACCCCTCATATCATCCCCCTCTTCTCCACCTCCTTCCCATGGCCTCAGGGAGCTGTTAGCTATCTGGATGCTGGCGCTCTATTGTGAGCACTCATTGATTGCCTCTGTGCTCCCCACAGCCAGTCGGGCCAGTCAGCATGGGGCCCCGGCTGTCTGCCTTATCTGCCACTGCTCAGTCGACATACATTGAGAAAAAAACACAGAAGAGAAATGAAGAGAATGACGGAGAGAGAGAGCGAGAGAGAGAGAGCATTTATAAAAGGCTGTCCAAGCTTCCAGAAGCCAGCAGTCGCTTCATCTGTTTTCTCTCTCTCTCTCTCTCTCTCTCTCTCTCTCTCTCTCAGTTCCTTGTTCTTCTCGCAACCAGAGACAATCAATGGTGTACTCAACCAGACTTCTCTTGTCTTGTTTTAAAATAGTGCTCTTCTGCCTGTTCTCTGCAGGAGATGATCCATTTACTGCCCTGGATATTAACCCTTGTTTGGCCTCCTCTTCCGTCAGTCACTCGGGTCAATCAGTTGTATCACTTTCACACCCAAAAATCATAGTATTTTTTATGGGATATTCGACATGGGTTCAAGCAACATTTAACCATTTGTAAAAGACTATTTAACATGCGTTCATGCTGAGTTGTTGCCATCAACTCAAGGTTAGTGCTAAAATGATTCAATGAGTATGCCATTAGTCAATCAAAAGAACATTTTCTGAAAATAAATGTGATAATTGCTTTGTTGTTTAAGTCATTAATGAAGCAAAATTGCCACCGGTGGTCAGACAAAAAAGCAATTTAAAGATGATACTGGAAAATTATTTGTTCCTGTTTTCAGACATTTAATAGACTGAACAAGGACTTGATTGATCAAAAAAAAAAAAGATGAATTGATAAAATAATCTCTTGTTTCTGCCTTATTCAAGGCTGAAGGTTTCCAGCTGTGATTTCTTTTACATCACAGCTATACAATACACAATCACCTATCATTGTATACAGAAATGCGGAATTTCACTGCAGAATTGTTTTTACTGATTCAACATAGTGGGTGGTAACTTCATAGGATTTCTCTTCTTTCTTTGGTCACTTTATGAAAGGTTAATGCAGTGACTCACACTGTGCAATTAAGATGAAGGGTATTTGCAGAATTTATGGTGGAAATAGCTTAAGATTGCTGCTAATCTATTGTAGGAGGGTTACTATTATTATTATTATTATCATTTTAGTTAGTTACAGTTATAGCAATCATATGGTTACCATAGTAATCCTTATTCACCTTTTAATATATCAGCGCAACACCTTTTAATATACCCAGCGCAGGACCTGGTCAGGAGCAATGTCACTGACCAGGGTCAGAAAATATCAGTAACTCAATCGTTCTGTACTTCTGATGATAAAACGTGCTTATTAGTATTTCAGTGCAGTGTTTTCAGAAGCAGGAGTCTCATGGTGGCGACAGCAGGGCAGCACTGTAAACAACCATCACACCTCTGTCTGAACAGGAGAGCTGATGTCAGCACAACTGAAAGTCTCCCTCCATCATGTAGCTACATGAAGCCACAGCAGCATCCATCACTCGCCCTGCTGGCTCTACACAGAGAGGCCTTGTTACCAGCACAAAGCCCCTACAGCATGGTGGCCCAGAGAAATGTACATCATCAATGTTCTAAGCTCTAAACAGTTTTCATACGTTGATTTAACACAATGCAATATATATTAACCTTGTCGGAGCATGCATCATTGAGAGTTCCCTTTGTTCTCTTTGATGCATTCATTCAGCCTCTTTGAAATACTGTGCGTATGAAATTATACACAGAGCCAAGTCGAGCTGAAGTCCCCCCACCTATAATCCATCCATCTTGTTGGCAGCCATCTGGCCATATTATTTTGGAGAGGCTGAGGCGCACGCCTTGCTATGAAAGCGAGGACTTCTGAAGACAAACCATTGTTTGAAATGGAGAGTGACCTGACCGGCTGTGGCCCGCCCTTACACCCGTAACAGACTTGTCACCTTAAGTTGGTATTAAACAAAAAGTTGATGGATGATCTAGAACATATAGTATTATGGTAAGACTGAAACCTAAATGGCAAAAGCCAACAATAGTTCTGTCAGTTTACTGATCCCAAGCTCTTGGGGAATAGTAATAGAGAAACCTATACTTGTCTCCTATTAAATTGTCTGATGACAAGAAGCCCAGAGGATTTTAGGAAAACCCCTGCATATAGTGTGAATCAGTGTCAACATCAATATCGCTGTTGCAACAAGGCAGGTGAAAAACATCAACAACAGAGGCAATGTCAGATCAAAGACATAGGTCATCTGGACGAGCCATTTCCAGAGAAACAAATCTGATCATGAGTTCACAGCTACAGCGCCGTGATATCGACTACTCACCAATCTCCGTCTAAGAAACTGCCACCCACTGCCCCTCCCCCTCCCCCCGCCCGAAATAAAAATGAGTAATTGCCAGTGGTGTCACTGGCCGAATTTGTCCCCCATCAGTGTGGATAGCTGCTTCGACCAGGGGGCTGGGGCGTCCTTGAGACACTGTGATAGAGACAAACATTCCCCCACCCCCACCCCCACCCCTCCCTGCTGATACCATGTTCAGGCCCTCACTGCATCAGTGTCATGAGCCCTGCAGGCAGGAAGCTAAAAAGGATGGCAGCCCCTTCCTTCCCTTCAAAGAGGACAGGAGCCTGAGCCAAGAGCTGTTGACAGGAATTTGACCCCTGGACTGACGACATTATGTGAAGGGAAATTGTGAATTGCCTTTCAGCAGACCTAATCTTGTCACCTTTATAGATGATCTTGTATCTAAATTTATCAGCCACAGGAAATAAAGTGTTTGATAAGTGCACAAACACACACAGGCCTACATTTGCTGTGGTTTTTTTTTTATATGATGGTTTATTTGCAGTGACTGATCTGCCACCCCATTGTTCTTGTTTTATTGTTTCTGAGAAAAAAAAAACACTGAAGAAATCCTGTGTGTAGGCACAGCTTGAGGAGTGAGTGATTCTATCTGATGCACTGCTAGCTGAGCGGCCCTCCCTCTGGGGCAGTTCAGCCTTGCCTGACTAGGAAGAGAGGGGAGAGCTTGTGTGCTGGCGTGCGTGCGTGCGTGTGCGTGCGTGTGCGTGTCGGGAGGGGAGACATTGTTCCTTGACGTCACTGCTCAGCCCAGCCTGCCGCTGCTCTCAAACACGTCTTTGTTATTCTGAGGCTTCCACCGGAGACCGGCCATCCGCAAAACACGGAGCCTGCAGACATGCTGGAGCGGGCGCATGTTGCAAAGGTTCACACACAAGGATGCTGTACAATATTACTACTTACTACAAACAATATTCCTATATATAAGATATGTCCTTATTATTATTATTATTATTATTATTATTATTAGTAGTAATAGTAGTAGTAGTAGTAGTATGCAAATAGAAACCGTATTATTAGTTAATGAAGTTATTTGTAAACAATTAAATAATACCACTTTAGGAAAGTAAACACTACATCCATCAATAATAACAGCTAATATTATTTAGAGGTTGGTTTTACTGATTCGTTGATTGACAGAAAATTTACCAGCAACGATTTTGATAACTGATTAATTGTTTAAATTATTAATATAATATTAACACTTTATTACATTTTACCAAGTGTTAAGATTTGGTGATTTTTGTTGCCTAATAGGATATTAAATTGAGTATATTTGGGTGTATGATTAAGTATTTTAATGCAAATAGTTTTTTTTGACTTTCTTAACATTATTACTGTTGTTATCATTAACATAATGAACACAACATTAACATGGCTGTTTTAATAATTCATATAATGAAAATAATTATTTTGCAGCCCTATATTTTTATTTTATATTTTTAAATGCTGTTATTAATATGCTATTGCCGTTGTTGTATATTATAAACATATTTTATTAATGTGTTTCCTTTATTTTACACGATTCCATCCTAATATCTAAAAACCTCACTTATAAAATTAAGTATTGTTGAATTAACTAATAACTACTGTTTTGATTACACAAGGTAGTGCTGAAGTGACGCCGCTGTAATGATACAGACGCAGACAATAGCTGGAGCTGTGAGCTGCACTCCGCTCCAGTGTGAAATGTGCTGTTAGCAGCCCATTAGCGCGCGGTTACACCTTTACACTCAGTGTCCTTCCGCGGGAATCTAGGTCGCATTTTCATACCGACCGCTGAGCACTGCTCTCTCTGGTAACTGAATAGCCAGTGTAATCTGACACTTCAACTTGCCGTGCTCTACGGTAGTTGATTCAGTCAGTCACTCACACCGTCTCCGGGGCTCTCGCGTCGTCTTTGTGAAGTGGAGCGAGCGAGCGAGAGGAGCGCCGTAAACACGAGGTTTGGAGAAACAATACGCGGATTTGCCACTGACGTCCTGGCTGAAAGTAAGTTTCGCGCGTGGTTATTTTTGTTGCAAAGCGAGGTCTGAATGTGTTTGCGGGTTGCCCAAGATGGGGTTTACCTCCCCGCTGGACAAATACTACCTGCTAACAATAGGGTGACCTCCTGGAAACCTTTAACAGCCGCGGATGAACTCGGGTGAGGGGGGCAGATTCTGGCTGCGCGAGCGGTAAGGGAGTGTGTTTACGCGGCGGAAAATACAGTGCTGTATATCCCGTGTTTCTGCCTTGTGTGGACGAGTTGCGCTGGAGCGAAATATCCAAAGTCAGTGTGTGTCTGCAGGGTTATTTCAAGATAGGTGCATGGAGACACTAGATAGGAATGTGGTTTTAACTCAGTGATTGCAGGTCTCTGTGCGTGTGTGTGTGTGTGTGTGTGTGTGTGTTTTGGGGGGGGGTGTCTCGTCTTGGTCGATCAGCTGATGGCTGGGTTGATGCTTAACTGAGATTGTATATGTCATTTAGCTAACAGACAGCAGTGTGGCTGGGCTTGTTGACTCCCTTCAAGGCTATTATTGGCTACCTGTTGTAGTGCAACATACAGGCAAGTCTGTATGTGACTGTTATGTTCTGTTAAACTACACCATGTAATGCAGCTTTAGTGACATTCGCCACCTTGATGCACAGATAACACTGATTGTGTTGATTGGATCCCCTCATGTATCATTCAAAGACCAGTGGCTCCCAATGTGAAGTCATTGGGATCCTGAAGGGCCCCTAATTGGATTCTAGTGGTCTCTCTAGTAAACTGAGAACTAGTTTACTTTCACAATGAATTTAATGCACTGAATGTTAGAAAATGCTCAGGTGTGTCAAGTGTCCACTCTCTCTATCCATTTACAAGCACTGAAATCCTCACTGCACACACACACCCTTAACGTTTCAGTACAAATGAGTGTACATACATTCAGTACCACATTTTTCTTAGCCCTTCTGCAGTCGAGTGTGGATGAGCTGCTTGGCTCAGCGCAGCCCTTCTGCCTTAAGTCTGGCGGACCCTCCCCGTAAAAATTCCTCCCATCTGGATATGAGGCCAGCCGGGGCAGAGCGCAGCAGAGAAGGGGGCTCCCGATGGGAGGAGGAAGAGTAGGAGGAGGAGGCTGCCGCTCTTTCATTACCGTGCACCCTGCTACAGGAAAGCTAAACTTTTGGGAGGGAGTGAAAAAGAGCCTTTAACCTCGTTAGTAAGGTGCTGAAGTTAAAGGGAGCGTGACTTGGAGCAGCAGATCAGCAATCCTTTGCTATTGTTATAGAGTTGTGGAGTTATGAGATAGCAAAAACGTTCAGCAGTATCTGTATCCAGCCATATCTTACAGACTGTGCAGGTAAGATAACAAGTGTATATGCTGACACCACCAGCAGCAGATCACTTATCATTCAAACACCTAAAAGCCAAGTTTCATAATAATTCTGACACATTCTCAACTATAGTTAAACATTACAGGTTGAACACAGTCAGTATTTATTGCAGGAGTATTGCACTGGATTGCAGGTGTTCATGTTATTGCGTCCACTCCTTGGATGTCAGCCTAAGAGAGAGTGTAAACAGATTTTGGATGAATGCACCCTCCAGTGTCTCCTTCCTTGGCAATTTAAATTGGTGATGTAATGAAATTGTTTCAGCAGCAACACTCGTCAGCCGCACCACATTAATTAGTGCTGTTAGTGACTTTTTTCTTTTTCTCCTTCTGACGAGGCGAAGCAGCACTAAGTCATCTCAGGAGAGCATGAAAAAGAAGGCACGCTTGTTCAGAGTAGGTTACCTGATAAATTGTGAAAGAAAGAGGGCAAGGAATTAAAGCCATCTGCAACTGTTTGAAACTTGTGTGTGTGTGTGTGTGTGTGTGTGTGTGTGTGTGTGAGAGAGAGAGTTTTCTTTCCTTCTGTTGTCCCTCCTGGGGCCTCTCTGCAACCAGCCAACGAGCCAGGCTGTGAGACAAGACAGAAGAGAGTGTCTGATTCACTAAACAGGCTAAAGGCTCCAGTAGACTCACTTTGAAATCAAATTTGTGTGTTTTTTTTTTTTAAAAAGGCTGGTTTAAGAAGGTGCCGGGTAGTAAATGCAAGTGTGCTCACTGAGACTGGATTGACTGTGTCTTCGCCATAATGTGAAGGCGATGATGCCGGGAAAATAGTCAAAACAGTGACAGAAAGGCAACACATGCACTGGCAGGGCTACAAGCTGCAGCTAAACATGAGGAAGAAGAGAAGATGTTTATATGCTACAGTATGTTTGTTCCCTAAACCAAACAGAATGGAGAGATTACTCTCCTCTAGCCACAGTAGTATTAGCCAATATGGCTGTTTGAAAATATTGCATGTATTTATCAGCTTTTTTAGATCTGAACACAATCTCTTTAGTCATTTAATAATTTCTAATAAATCAGGCTGCAACAAGTTATGTCACAAATTTACAAAGTATCAGTTTCAAACACCTGCAGCTATTTTCCAAACTCTCAGGAGGATTATTCACAGAAAGCATTTAGGTTGTGAGTAGTCTTTGTACCATTGTGAAGCAGCGAGCTAATTCTGATTAGAGGTATGTTCAGGAAAAAAAAGGCAACTAATTACTTGTGTCTGAGTAATTAGCTTTTTGTTACTCAGCAATTTAACAAGTTGCACTGCTGTTTACTGTGTGTCGGCACAGCTGCAGCCTGCTAAGTACTTAAAACCTGGCAAACACTAATCAATGTTTTGACAGCCTGACATTTCATCTAAGTGTTCATGTTGGTTTGAGGAGTGCTGCGAAATACTTGCTGCATGTTCACTCAACATGGATTCTTGTAGTCTGGTGTCTCGCCATCAGCCCAAACCCACCCACTCGTGTCCCGAGCAGAAGTCAGCCTTTGTTTCTGTCTCTCGTTCTCTCTTTCTGTCTCACTTGTGGTTCAACTTGGCAGCACTTTTCATCTAGACTGAGCCTTTGTTTTCAGTGTGCCTATTTTGGTCTTTTAATAAGCGAAAAACTTGTGTTGCCTCAGAACATTTTAAAGTCTAATTTTCAGAATAAGGGCTTAAAGGGAGTTACTACTTGAAATGTTCAGTTTGAGCTGAGGTTGCGCCCTCGTGTCAGTCACTTAACTACTTCCTAAACGTTGTTGGAATTCTACCCGTAAGTCTGCAGTTAAGCGCTCTTCAAGTTGAAACCTGGTATATGCAGTGTAACTAATAAAGAGAAAATGAATCGCCCAGCAGATGTAACTCATCCTGCTGACTGACTGTGATGACATAAGTTTGGTATAAAGAGCCAAAAGTGGACCTACATAAGGCGCAGGGATAAGAAAACCTCAGTGCCACATGCCTGTCATCACTGCCCTTTAAGCTGCAAACCTTGCACTGTGGTTCGGCTTGTGGCTGAAACGTGGGTTGGGTTAAACTCCTTAGGTGGCTGAGAAAGTCAGAAGAGTCATTGGGAATAATGCGCAGTCCTCTGCATTTAACCTTAAGTAGCAGCAAACAGCATTGTTTGGCCAGTAACTGTAGAAAACTGTGGCTGTGCTGGGCTGCTTTCAGGTGTGTAAAACAGGGCGGTGCTTTTAAGGAGCGTTTGCGCTCAGCGAAACCCTCCTTGAATAAATAAAGCTTTTGGAAAAGTTATATTCCACTTCTCACAAGGCTTCAGTCTCTGTATTAAACTAGTTTAATATGTCTTTGGCAAGTTGCTATGTTGTTGACATATATCTCTTTAAGTGGTATAATATAGGCAAAACATCAACTTAACCTGTTTCTGAAGGGCCACCACTTCAACCTTGAGCTCACCCAACATCAGGGAGACGCAGTCTTCTAAGTGCTTTTTCTTTTCCTGAGACAAGAGAGGGAAACGGAGTGCAGAGAGGGAAGTTGCCGACCCACCCCTGTCACCGTCTCATGCATGTTTGATTTGATGTTCTTTGAGAAACGAGTGCAGGGGACGTCACAATGGCCATGTCCTGTTCCCATCCGTCGATAAGCTGGGGCTCTTGAATCATAAATGACACCAGGAACAATATGAGAGTCGGAGCCCACACAGGAGGAACAAAATGTTCCCTCTATCCATCCATCCATTCGCCCACCGCTGCTGCCTGCACTCAAGACTTCTCACCATCGTAAGCAATTACCCTCACTTTTTTTTTTTTTTTTTTACTGCTGATGAAATCCTCACAGCGCCTGTCTCAGCTGTGTGTCTGTGTTGTTCAGGCGGAGAGAGAAAGGGGTAGCAATGGAGCAAAAAAGAGATAGTATGTGTCTGAGTGAGTGGCGTTGGCGTGTGTCTGTTTGGCTTGTAAATCCTGTTTAAGCTAAACAAACTCATTGTCCTCATCCTCCAACTGCGTGCTCTGTGTGTGTGTGTGTGTGTGTGTGCGCTTCCCCCCTCCCTCCTCCCCTCTCGTCTCTCTCCCTCTCCTTTTGAGTTGTAAGTACAGTCACTAATTAGTCCCCTCTCCCCCTTCATGCTGGGTCAGTGGGTTTACGGTTTCAGCACTGATCTGCTGTGTTTGCCTTGTCTCTCCTGATACCGGAGCATGCCTGCAAGCCAGTGCAGACTGCAGCCTCCTCCAAGAGGTCTTCACACCTTACACGGTGTCCCACATGGGTTCATTTGCCAGACAGCCACTCACAGGACTGTGCTTGGGCTCACTCTCATGCTGCTTGCCCGGCGCTTGAGATCCTGCCAGGTATTAAACTAAGCGGTCCAGCAAAGACCTGTGCCTGCTGAGTTGAGTCAATAAGTTAAAACCTGTTATGTTTTCACACAACATCAGTGCATCTTGAAGAGATTCCAGATTGCATGAATTACACACAACAACGACACAGCATTTTGCAAATTGTTGTAGCTTATAGCCTATGGTGAATCTTTTTATAAAGATAATACCCCACATGCTGTGTTTATAATATAATTTTTGCTATAAACAGTCTCTTGTCTAGTCGGAACTGTTGTCTTTCAGAGTGCACTGTGATGTTGATTTTCTGGTGGAGGTTGCGTGGGAGATGGAGAGTGATGGCAGAGATTCTGTGAAGGCGGTCGAATTGTCTCCAACATGGCCTCCAGGGATACATACTTCCTTGTTTTCCGACAAAGTAAATTAACTAGGATTTACTAATGCAAAGGGACAGCATTTATTCTTCGCCTGCTATGAGGGGGAGATGGAGTCGTACATTATCTGCGCTCAAATAACACTACAGAGTGCACAGAGTGCAAAGGCTGAAATGTTTGTAGATATCGAGCAGCTTTCATTTTTCTTTGCAGAGGCATGCATTACATGCAAATAATCATGAGGATTCATTTTTAAGTCAGGGGGAAGGTTGTACACAAGATGCTGTTTTGTTTTTCTGTTTTTTTTACTTGTGCTTTTGGTCTGTTAATGAAGCCAGTGGTGGCTGCCCCTCAAGTCATATTGGTGTATAATCTTGAGCTCCGCTGCCCTATAAAGACTGTTTTCTTACCGCTTTTTTGTCATTGCTCAGTGGCAGAAAAAGTCTGTTACTGTGTGCAGTGTGTTTGCCCGGCTGGTGCCCTCCCCTTGGTTTTGACACTGGCGGTTGAGCCAGGCGCTTTCCCAGGGTTCTAAGGACTGACATCCCTTTCATTTTCCCGCCTGGGCGGTTCAGATAAAGGGGCATATTTTAAACCTCTGTGTGGATACGCCAACTGTAAAGAGAGACGGGCTTGTGGGCCGGGGCCGAGCTTCAGAGAGAGAGAGAGAGAGAGAGAGAGAGAGAGAGAGAGAGACTCGTGGGGGTTGTAAGGACTGAAATAAATAAATAAAAGTCACTTTATTAAACAGTGATCTCAGCTATGTGTATTATATGGTTGAAAGTACTATTACTGGATGCAGACCTGCATATATCACAAACATCTGCAATCGCACTGCAGATATGATAACCCATCTTTCTCGTTTATCCCATGTCTTACAGGGGCAATGTGTTTCACCACTTTTTTCAGATCTCCTGTTGTTACAAGTGCGTCCTCCCAGCAAACCAAAGCCACGGTGGAAACCGTCGTTTATCATAACAGTAATGAGACCAGGCTAATCGTGTGTATTCCGGAGACAGCAATGATACACTGCTTGGCGCTTGCCAGGGATCAGCCTCTAAACAATGTTTATCATTGTCTCCCAGGGCTCTTTAATTATCTGGCAAACATTATTGACAAAACAGCAAGGGTCCCTGTGTTTTATGCCGGGTTACTATTCACAAATATGTGTACTAGAATTTTGATTTTACCTACTTATTTGACAAAAAAAGATAATTATGTAATTTTTAAAAAATATTTCTAATAAACAAATAAACCTACTTTAACTTAAATATGTTTTGATGGAAGTTTTTTGCAGCTCTACCATTCTTTGCAGTATACATTTTGTATAAATCACCACATTATTAGAGATGAGTGAGAAACACAAGGAGAATGAGAAGCAGTGGCTTTCATTAGATCCAGGTCAGATGATTATTTTTGAAGTTCCAAAAACACTGTTAAATGTCTTAGTGCCAAGAGGAGGGGTGGTTTGAATCATGCTGATCCATCACTTTGGACCAGATTCAACATCTCAATCTCAACACCTCAACATGTCTTGAAACTGTGTACAGACCTTCATGGATCCCAAGGACTCTGGTGATCCTCTGGCCTTTATGCTAAAACCACCATGAGGTTGACATTTATGGTTTTGAGTGAAATATCTCTGACTGGCTGATAAAAAATTATCCTGAGGGCTTAATTGTGTACAGAAAATTCCACTGCAATACATTCTTTTGGTTTTCCTGCCGCGCCACTATCAGGTAAGACGTTACACTTAGCCGGTACTTTGGGTTATGACCAAATGCCAGAAACACTAATGACTTCCCTGTCAGCCTCAGCTGTACTTTGCGTTTATTGCTAATTAGCTAATATTAGCATGTTAATGTTCTAAAATACAGTTGCAAACATGGTATAATAATAACAATATACCTTGTTAACATTAGTGTTGTCATCATGAGCATGTTAGCATTTTGTATTTAGCTCAAAGCATAGCCTCACAGTGCTGCTAGCATGGCTATAGACTCCGTACTGTTTAAATTTAAAATATACCTCAGTCTGTGTCCTTTTTATATTTTTAACACTCCATGGGGAATATTATTTGTAACTAATCATTTAAAAAAGCTTTTTTTCCCCTGAGTAACTTGCTAACTTTTCTTTTGAAATTAGATTCTTTATTCAGGTTTCTTCGCTGAATTTTTCTAGTAATATATCCAGTAGAAAGAAGTAGTGGAACCTGTTAATAGCCCCTCTGAGTCTGCCCATATCCCAACAACTACCCATTACTTCAGATTATGTACATTAGCCGCATCTAATACAGTTATTACACATCTCAGCCATATTGCTCCCACAGCCATCCTATGAGCTTTTCTTGGCTGCCCAATGGGAGCTGAGTGGAAGCTGAATGGCATGTGTTGACATTGTTAAAGATACATGTGAGGACATCACACATTTCATATTTGACTCATATGTGGAGGGGTAGGGGGGAGGAGGAATCTTCGCAACATGTTGAGGCTTTTGCTCAATATCCCACTAATATACTACAGTCTGAATGAAACAAGCTGATGTCTCAGTCTGTGCTGGGTAACGATGGTCAGCAGCAGCAGATAGACAGACATGGCTATGAAATATGAATTTGTGCCAAACAGTATGTTACACACACACACACACACACACACACAGCCTCCTCTTCTTGTCATGTCTGTGTAACCATGTCTCCCCAGATATCAAATCAGCATGCTTGTACAACAAGAGGGGAGGTGTGTCTCATTGATGGCTGCATGAAATCACCTTTGCTGTGCTGTGTGTTTATGTGCGTGTGTCTGAGAGCAAGAAAGAGGGAAGTGGGGGTAGGAGCAGCAGCGGTGGCTTGGGGTGAGGTCCTGCCCTGATTTTCTCTGGAATTCCTTTGTTTTTGGAAGCCAGAAAGGGGGAAACTGAATCTGCGTAGCCTGAGGGTCTCTGCTCCTTGAGAATTCTCCGCACACATCTCTTTGCCGCCAGCCCTGATGGTTTTAAGGGTGGCTTTGTTTTCAAAGCTTTGAATAGCCAAGGTGTTTTTCACCTTCTAGAAAGAGGAGACGGGAGGGGAAAAAATGATGACTGCACCAGGCAAAGCATCTCAGGCCTGGAGGGACTGATGCTTCTCAAACATAAATTTGCTCCATATTTCAAGGCTACGGAAATGAAAGTCAAATGTAGATCCTGTCACTCATGGCACAAAAGACACCTTTGTCTGAATATGGATGGAAAGCACAAGTAGAAAAAAAACACTTTCTGTATTCAAAAAGTAATAATAAAGAAAAGTGTGGTGCAGTCATTACCTAATGTTTTCCATTTTTTAATGATACTTTGCAGATGATTGTGTTTTTTTGATGATGTTTCTTGGCCACTGGAAAAGGCCAAGGCTGCAGTAGATATGTTGTCAGCTGCTCCTGGAAGCTGAAATTTTCACTTCATATTCATGGCTCATTAAATCTGATAAACCTTGGGTAATGGTGTTAAAAATTTACAAAGGTATCTCCATTTACTCTGTGCCACAAGTTTTCCATGACCAGATCCTTATCTGGGGGGCTGTCACTTTAAGTAACTAACTTCCACAAAGCAGAGCTTTTCCCTCTCGTTTGAAGGGGGCTCGTGTTGAGCGGGGGGGGGGGATGAATAGGCTTGTTGCCTGCCTCCATTGAGCCAGCTTCATTCTTTGCTTTCCTCTGGAACAGGCGGGAGGGGATGGGGGCTTGGGAGAGGGGAGGTGGCAGAGGAACGGGAATAGGAGAAGGGCTAGAAGGTCTGGTCACGTGACGAATAATAGTGTTCGTGCTGGTCCCTTTCAGGCTGTCACAGTAAATCTGTTTGACTTGTCACTTTGTAAATCATTACGAAGGCTAAAAGCCTCTCTATTGGATTGTGGTGGAAGGGGGGAGGCAGCAGGTTTCCTTTGTGCGTTCTTGACGATGATGATAATCAAGTTTGTTTCTGGCCATCCTGCTGTGAGTCTATAATTAGCTCCCTTCTTCACTCTTCTCATCTTCCTTTTTGCGTGTTGCTCCTCAAAGCGGAAGTAGAGCGGGAGAGTCACTGTACAGAGGTCATGTGTTGAGTTTTGTGTAGAGGCATCGATGGCTTCTGAACACTTTCTTTTCTTCTGCAGCCTTTCTATTGTAGAATCAGACACAAGGACTATGTGCTTTTCTGCCTTTTGCAGAAGTTTATTATTCAGTGTGTAAGAGCCTCCTGCCTGTGGTGAACAGATTTTTAAAAAGTGCACGTGAGGTCTCCAGTTCCTGCCCAAGGTCAGTCGGGGTGAGAGTCACAGCTTGGGGTGTGTCTAAACTAGCAGTGTCACTTTCTGACGAAACTCGTTGCTGTGTGACAGAAACATGACAGAGTAGATCTCATTCCACCGAGGAAGTCTGCGTGGTGTGACGTCTGATTTCCAAGGGCAACCCCCCTCCCCACCCTGTTTTCCATCTTCCACTCTTGTCTCTGTTTTTGTTTCTCTCCTCCCCTTTCTCATGCCATCCATCTTCTTCTCTGTGCTCACCCTGTTCTCTCCCTTTTGCCCCCGCCCCCCCCCTTCTTCTTTGGTGTGTTTGCCAGCAGCACTCATGCCTGGAACAGAGTGCCTGGGCAGACATCTGTCACACAGTGTCCCTGATCTGATCTGTGGCTCGAAGCATCGGGGTCATGAAGAGTAGCAGTCGTCAGTCCAGACACCGTGGGAGACAATCTGAGACTTCTATCTCTGCAATTTGATCTCTGTCTTTCTCTGTCTTTCTCATTAAAATTCTCATTGCACGCAGCCGCGCACACACAAGGGTATTAAGCTGTTTGTTGTCTCGATGTGGAGCGTCTGTCGTTTTGGACTGTGTCAAACTGGGCTGGCACTGTCCCACGTCTTCCTGATAAAGCTCTTTCTTAGACTCACAGGTGCAGAGAGCAGAGGGAAATGTCGGTTTTATCAGGCTGTTCGTCAGCTGCAGTGATGTGCAGTTGATCTGAAAGGAGGATTTTGACAGTTAAACTGGATCTGTGTGCCTGGGGCAGTGCCATTAATGACAGAACCAATAAAAGAATGAATAAAAGGGTGTTATTTGCTGCTGTTCGGTTGTGTTAGAGAGAGTGTAGTGGTGGATTGACATACACAGTATCTGCCAAGTTTGATACTTACATATACTACATATACCTTCTTGAGAGATTAATGGCAGTGTATTGATCCTGCTCAGCGTTTTGACATTGATTGGTGTTGCAGTGGTAGCTTTTTGCTCTAAACAGGTGAATTCATGCCAAGTGACAAGACTGGTAAGTGCTCAGCTCAGAAGGGATAATGTGAAATTTTGATGAGGGAATGTCCTAATCAAAGGACCACACCGGTATTTTTGCATGTTGTAGCCCATCAACTACAATCACTTACTCTGTATTCTACATGGACATGCATTTTCTAACATTTTCAGATTGATTTACTATCTTCTAGGCCAACATTTTTTCAGTTTACTTAACGAAATTATGAACTTCAACTTGCAGAGACTTGACTTGATGGAGATAGCTAATCCATCATAGCAGATAGATTATTTAGTTACCCTATGGTTATGTTATCTGAACGCGATGTAGTTGACGGCAGAGAGAAAAACTTTACCTGCTGGTGCAATTGAAGATGCTACAACATCTGAGCTCTCAGTGCAACCTTTATAAAGCAATAAACAACTATATTCACATGCTCCTCTTCACATCCATGTTTACTCACTTGCCATCCTGATTTGATTTTCTGACAACCCAGCTTGTCAGCGCAGTGCTTTTCAGCATTCAACTGTCAGCTTCTCAGATGCTGGAGAGTTCTGAAAATGGTCCCTGTTTGCTGCTGAAATACCACACAAATTGTAGAGCAACTTTGATTAAAAAAGCATAAAGGTTACAGCGACTCTGATGGATTGTCTGTCTTAAATAAGTTTTTACTATCTCTATGTTGAATTTCAGGTTGAATTGATGGGCACCAAAGGCTGTCTGAATAGCAGGGAAAGGAAGCCTCTATAAACTTAAGCTGTGCTTTTTAAAAAATGGTTGGTAATAATTTGAAGTATTTCTGGGAGTTAAGGTTATCACCATGTCAAACCAGTAGCCCGATAATCAGACTGAATTGCCATTTTGTCTACACCTCAATATTCTGTATGACACTGTTCAGTTGTTAGCTGTTTTCTGTCTGTTCTGACCTTAACAATCAGCAGTGACTGATGTAGTGTTGGCATAATTTTCAGTCAACACCACAGTGGTTAGCATTTGATGGGAGCAGTTAACTTAACCTATGTGCTGTTGATTTACAGAATTTGCAGAATTTAGCCTAAGAGTTGAAATCACACTCATTCACGCTTGTTGCTATTTTTGTGCCCATTTTTCTGATGCTATTTATCTGGCTCTGGCACAGAAAGATGACACCCCCTTTCTTAATACAAAGGTCTGAATGGCTCTGTTTTTTTCTTTTTTTGAGTTGTCAATGAGCACAACACCTTTTGAATCGCTGAAAAAATCTGAGATGTGGGCAGCGATTCTGAGGTCTGGAACCATGCTACAAAACCACCGGTGTGGTCCTTTAAGATAAAGCAGTAAACCCATTTCATTAACTCAAAGCCTCAGGAATACTCAGCTTTACAAAGCTCCCGAGTCACTGAATCTGAAGCTGCTTTGATTCAGCGCATTTCATGTGAGTCAGCAGAGTCGCAAAGTAGAAGGCTAGCATGTGTGACGAGCAGATTAGTCCTCTTTATGACGCCCGTCCCCTTTCAAAGTGAATATCTCAACATCTTGTTTACTTAGAATAAATCCCTGAGATGGAAGTCAGGCGGAGATTAGATAAATGGCAGCCACTGCTGTTATCTTTTGAAAGATAATTGACCTGTGACACTTAGTTGGCAGTACCCCAAGCCCATGATAGCTCCATACTCTGAATGCCAATGCTTTTTCAAATGCAGTAATAGTAAGATTGAAAAGTACTGTTTACATATGGTCATTACAAAGAGGTAATTTTATGTGAGTTAATATACTGAGTGGTACCATTCAATACCACTTCTACGCTGGTTTAAGATTAAAACAGCTCATATGACTAGGCAAACCTGTGGCCAATGCACACTTTAAAGATATTTTAAAAAACTAGCTACGCTGCAAATTTTAGATAACATTCACTAAGCAAATATTAGCTGGCTGACTCTGTGCATTAATTATGTTCACTTACAGTACCATAGCCAAGGCTCACGGTATGCTTACTCTGTATAAATCATTTTAATAGGTTCATGTTAGTGCTCAATAACACCCATTCACCTTGATGTATCTTACGGTATTAGCGCTGTCATAATGTATCTCAATACATCAGTGACTGCACATCTTTTGTAGGTTATTATTTTTTTGTGAATACAGTAGATAAGGCTACAACTACAAATTATGTTCTTTATGAATAATCTGTAGATTTTTGACTAATTGATATTTCTCAGAGCCAAAAGAACTTCTATTTTGAATGATAAAAAAATCAAATGTTCATATTTGAGAAGTTGGAACCAGCAAATTTGCAGCCATGCTAGTGGCAAGGCTCTAAGCATTGCAATGTTGGTCTGTTGGTCAGTCCACCACTTTGCTCCAGACTAATATTTCAACAACTACGAAATGGATTGCCCTGAGATTTTGTACAGACATTCATGGTCCCAAGAGGATGAAACCTTCTGACTTTGGTGATCCTCTGACTTTCCTCTGGCGCCACCAAGAGGTTGATATTTTTGTTTCAGAGTGACATGTTTAAACAACTATTGAATAGTTTGCCATAGAATTTTGTAAACACACTCATGTCTCAGGATGAATGGTACGAACTTTCGATGAGCAAAACTTCTGCTACTGCTTCTCACCCAATATCTACATTACTACCAGCCTCAGCTGTACTTTGCGTTGTGTGCTAATCAGCAAATGTTGGCATGCTAGCACGCTACACTAAGGTGGTAAACACGCTAAACATGCTAAAAATCTTTATTATTTAGCTCAAAGCACTGCTGCACAGCGTCGCACTGCTGCACAGCGTCACAGAGCTGCTAATCCATTTTCTATCAGTCGATTAATCCATTAAGCAACCGATCATTTCAGTCCTATATGTAAGCACGTCTATGTTTAAATGAAAGCAGATCCTTGTGTCATAAATCCCGATGCATTTTGCACTTGAACTCTTCAAGCTAGAAGTTTCTCCAGCAGAATCCACTTCGTGTCCTCTCTGTGCGCCTGTTATGCAGCAGCCTGGAAAAGGTGTTTTATACTGATGACAGGCAAGGTTGGGCCAGTGAAACAGGACAGTGCAAGGGAGCGGGGGCTGACAGAAGGAGAAAGGGAGGGAGAGAAAGTGAAAGAGTGCCACTGCAGCTCTCCTGGTGTCCCACCCGCTATTCAGCTGCAGCTACAAATCAAACAGAACTGAACCGCTGCTGGCACTGTGCCATGACACTGATCACTCGCACACAGAACACTGTCAAAACCATCTTGATGGGTAATTAGGAATACTCTATCATTTCTGCTATCACTTAGCTGTGGTGCTCATGTAGTGTGTGTGTGTGTCTGTGTGTCTGTGTATCTGTGTATCTGTGTGTGATGTATATGTCGTATCTGAAGCTGTAGGGTTGTTGCAGAAGATGCTGCAGTGATATAAGTACATTTTACACAATGTAACCCAAGCTGGGTGGTGGACTTTGAGATAGAAGGATCATGGTTGATCCCTTAAGTCTGTCCAAAGCAGTAAACTCTAGCTAACTGGTGTGTGCACGCGCACCTTTACGTGCACATACAGTGCTCGGTGTAACCTTGTGGTTGTTTTAAAGGGTAACAGCAGCTCTTTGTGAGTGTCGCTGATGCACATCGCGCCCTGTATGACTTTGACCAGGCAGGACTTGCAGCTTTACAGAGCAGAGCGAGCCGGATAGATAGATCGAGCTTTAAACAGCTATGCATGTATATGGCAAATATAAAACACTGGTTGGCAGAGCATTTCCCCCTCCTGTGATTTAAACATTTAGAATTTTCCCATTAACCCTCATCACTCACAAGAAGACCTCAGCTAAAATGCCTACTTTTACACTTACGCTGTGAACAATTTTGCAATTTGTGCTGTTATTATCCTAATTTGCGCAAGCGAAAATGAGAGAAAGGGAGAGGACATTGTGTGCCCTTTGATTAAGTGGGATGTTTGAATGTGGGCCCTCCACCTTCAAGAGAGATTTGATACTTGAGGGGTTGAAGTGTTTTTGATGGAAACTCCATTAATGATTGATAACAGGAGAGAGAGCGGTTAAAATCTCCCTGCTCCAGCACCATCAATTATTTAAAGCATTCTCCTTGCATTTTGGTGACACATAAAATATCAGTCACCATCTTGAAATCTTGAGTTGATAATATCTGTCAAAGGAATTAGGGCTTTGTATTGATTTCTTAAATCACTCCTTATCCGGGGGCCTGTATGGTGAGCCTTTTGAAGGTGATGCTTGCAACAGATTGCAACAATTAGCATTGGTTTGTTGCTGTTATCTGCTCCCACCAAAGAAAAGTGTTTCTAGACATTTATAAAATTCTCATTGGTATTATCATAGGTTTATGTTTTATTAATTGCATGAAAATATATCTTGAACTGACATTGCTTGGCTAAATTGAAATATTAGGTTAGATAAACATTTTGATTTATCACAGAAAATTGTAAGAAACTGATGCATACAGGTCGATAATCTTTAACAGTTCATCCTCCCTGCAGCCTCGGGTCAAGCTGGTTTTATGCTAAAATATTGCTGCGCTTCCACATATCTGAGCTTTATCTTGAGATGGCTGTTGAATGATTCAGCCCACGTTTATGGTGAGAATTATACACACAGACGCCACATGTCGAGTATGATGTTGAGGGACTGAGTGGATGGTTGAAGTGATGCTGGAGATTCGTGTCAGCCAGTCTGCGAGTGCGTGTCAGTGCAGCAGTAGAAGTTCTTGGGAGCTGAGTACTGATTTGAGTGGCATTCAAGACGAGCTGACAGGCCTGCAGGCTTCTCTGTGTCATTGCCAAGGTTCCCATCATCAGCCCTTGCAAAGGGAAATTCTCTCTAGAGAGCACTGCTGTGCTTCCACACAGGAGACCCAGAAGAAGCCTTTATTCTGCATGTGGCAGCCGAAGAGCGTCCGGCTACTCTGCTCAAAGTGCTCCAAGGCTGCTCCAAGGCACGCGAGAGTAGATGTTGTCACAGTGCTTCAATAGGTTGTGGAGCCTTTCGGGAAGGTAATGATTATTGGCTCACATAAGGGCAGAAAACGCCTGCTAGCGCTTCTCTTTGCGTCATCTGAGTGACACCCTCATTTACTGGTGTCAATATTTGAGTTATTCATTGACTACAAATGTAGTCCCACAACAGTGTGTTTGCATTGTTTTGTCCCTTGTAGTAACAAAAACCTCAGTCTTTTAAGATGAGCTGAGAAAAACGCTCCTGGAGAAGTATATCAAGATGAAGGGCTGTAAAGATAGAGATAAACGATGACTGTAAATGTAAAGTAACAACAATATAGTGACGCTGTCATTATCTGCACCCTGATCGGCGTTTCTCATCATAGCAGAGAGGCACCGTGTGCTGCCCATCTTGTGTCAACAGTGGTGTATTTACATAAGCTGTTTCCCGTCGGCCACGGCTTCTGTCCTGAGAGCACCAGGACCTGCGATGGCGAGGCGGTGTGATTAGATTTACAGATGGAGATTAATGTGAACAGAGGTAATAGCACAAAGGCATAAATCACAAAGAAGAGGCTGGAAGCACTGTGCTTGACCTTTTGAATGGTGATAATGACGCTGGAGTCAGATACGCTCTTACTGGGGCTGTGGTGCCAGCGTCTGTGAGTTTAGACAAAGCTGTCATAAATGCAAAATGTTCCTGTGTGTTTGGAGGGGGGGGTTAATAGATAGTGGGGTGGGGGGGGGGGGGGGGGGGGGGGGGGGGGGTGTTTAAAACTGGAGTGCATTTAGATGAAAACGACAGCATGTATGAAACTGTCAGAGCATTGCATGCTCAGAGTGAGGGAAATAAGTAAATGCACTCAGAATCTGTGCACATGCAAACACAGCGACATGCTGATACCTGGCACTCAGACTCTTTCTTTTAGTGGGAAGTGAAACCTTTCTGCCTGTCTGTCTGTTTGTCCATTTCCCCATCTGTCCTTGCACCGCAGAGCATCAGCAGGGTTATTAGAAGAGCCCCATGGCTGCCACTGATAAGGCCTGTATGGGTGCCGCAACTGACAGCGCTGACTGTCTGCGTGGCAGACACAAGTGGCCTGGCCAGGGGATTACTGCCTGCTGCCATTTCTGCTGATGCCTTTCTTTATGTTATCCTCTCCAGTCACATGTGCTGCATTTGAATAACTTGGCTGATGGTGTAGAAATGGAACTCCTCGAAATCCCCACCTGCATACAGATGAAGGCGCGCGGTCGAACCGCTCACGCTCGCATAACACACATTTAGACTTTCTTGGATTTGTAAGTCTACCTGTTTCCCCCTTTTCTTTCCTCCTGGTAGTGGCCACAACTGGTTATTTACATGCTCTGTCACTTACTGGGAGGACTGATGCTGATGGGTTAGGAGGCTCACTAATCCACTCTGCTCATGTCATTAGAAAGAAACAAATAGACTATTACCACCTCCTCCTCTTTCTACTCATCATAAGCCTGCCTGAAACACACATGCACACACACACACACACACACACACACACACACACAGCTGTGATGGAGAGTGCCTCTTGTTTCTTTAGCGCTACACAGTGGAGCCCTGCTTTGGTAATTGATCCTGTTTGGTACATAGGGAGAGGAAAGAGAGAGGACGAGAGGGAGGCCCTAAGTGTTGTCAGTTTGCTGCATTAATTTTTCAACCGTGGCCAGTGAGGCTGGAGGAACGGAGGAGGGGCCCACCGCAGAGCTCGCTCAGAGGAACCACGCTGTACCTGACGGTGCTTTGTCTGAGTACACTTTCTTTGCTGATCATTGGTGCTCATTCTAAAATAAGTTCCTCCTCTCTGTGAGACTCGGTTATGATTCAACTGATTCATCTACTCAGTCTCAGCCTCCTGCTGATGACATATTTGTTTTCTTCTGTGTCTTCTTGTTCTTCCGCAGCTCAAAAATAGCCTTCTGGTGGTTGTGTGACTTGTGCCTCTTTGTCTGGGTGTTTGTGCCTTCTCATGCCGTACAGTATGTGCAGCTGATAATAGACAGACCTCACTCTGTGCTTTTTGATGCCTGCTCTGGGCTCTGGTCGCTGACTCACTAATGATGTCACCAAGCCAGCTGAGAAGGGGAACTGAGCAGAAAGGAAGCATAAAGACTCTCTTTTGCCTGCTGCTTGCTGTATTAGAAATTGCTAGTATTACTTCTGTGTTCTCCCCCGTGTTCTGTGTCTAAATACTCCCGGCCTATAATTAGTACTGATGCTATCACAATGCCGGTCAGCGGCTGGAAAGGATACTGCTGAGTGATTTCTATGTCCGTCAGAGCCATGTTAGCGAACACTTCCATGAGTCATTAAGAGATGCTCACAGCCACAGAGGACGTCACTGCTGACATTTGTTTCAGATATGAGTCATATATGTCTTGCTTTTATTTAATACTTCTTAAACAATTTGTGTGGGACACGTTTAATTTAGCACCTCTAAAGCTGGCCTTATGCAGGGAGATGTAAAGTAGCCATGCAGCCGCTCTCTGTCATGCAAAGTATCTTAAAATGCTTTGTGATGGTGCGGTGTGTAAAGCACACTGTGGGAGGGACCCGCCTGGAGGCTATGCAGGAGTTAAATCATGACCACTGGAATTACAGTTGTCGCAGTACAGCGCCCAGGAACCAGGAAGTTCCTAAGTCCTAAATAGCAGGATGGGTCACATGCAGCAGATAAATCTTCCCTCAGGGATTAATAAACTCTAACTTCTCTTTACTCGGCAAACACCACACTTTGTCACATTTTCCCGACTAGCACACACTAGAATACATTTCAAATTGTTTTCTAAAGGTTTGTTGCCTTTTGCAGTTTAGAGCTACAGTGATAAATGGGCCATGGCAATATACCAGCCGATATTAGCTTTTTGAAGATACTGATATTGTATATGTTTGCTGCTTAGTAATAACACATTTATATGTTTGAGGTCATTTAGAAACTGTGTCTACATATCATAGTCTGAGCAGAGTTTGGCAATTGTTACACACTTGTTAAAGCACTTTGTAACTTGTTTTTGAAAAGTGCTCTACAAATAAGGATGATTATTATTATTATTATTATTATTAATTGTGAATTGTAAAATGTCTTGCTTAGTACATATCATGGTCACAGTTCTTTAAAACCAAATTTAAGGTGTCGATATGTTAAAAAAGCAATTGACATATGATGGTAAATCTGTTTTTATTTTTTAAATACAAATCCAAGATCAGTTGGGCTATAGTAAATGCTCCGTATTTGTATAGCCACTCAAAGCGCTTTTACACTACACCTGCATTCACACATTCATTCAGTGCTCACGCAAACAGAAACTAATATTCACACACATTCATACAGTTCGGGGTTCAGTATCTTGCCCAAGGATACTTCGACATGCAGCCTGGAGGAGCCGGGGATTGAACCTCCGACCTGAGCCACAGCCGTCCCCAGTAAAGCCTCAACAGTAGAAACGTATGTCAATGAAATATGCATGTATAATGTGATTGGCAAAATTCAACACAAAATAAGAATCACAGTGAGTGATGTGAATGTTAAGACGGAGCCATGTCCGTCATTGTAGTGGGAGTATAATGGAAACTCTGCCACTTGGCTAACCATGTCATGTGACAAAAGTGTTTTCAGAAAGCACATATTTGCTCATCCACACTACAACAAAAGGTCATGCATTTTTAAGTAAACACGTTGAAGCATTTGGAAAATATCTGTTTACTGTGGCTTGCTAAAACCCAAGTCTTCCATAGAAAAGATGAGGCTTTTCTAAGGAAAAATATGTTCAACAAAGTAATGACATTTTAGGCTAATAACGCTCAGCTAGTTCAGTGGACTGTTGTGAATTGTGTGTATTTTACCCTCTAAACCTCAACATGGCAGCATATCAAACGTTATAAAAGGCAGGGCTGGGCCAGAGATGAACTGTGTGATTTACAGCCTTTGTCAGGTCACACAGGTGAGAGTCATTTGTTTACCTCCCTCTGTTTTGTCCCATCCAACAGGTGTGTTTTCTCTCTCAGGTCTGGTTCCTCTCCACCACCCGCCCCATCCTATCCTCTCACCCTCCCGCCAGCTTAGCTAGCCAGGACAGGCCTTCTTCCACTCCAAAACCATGATTGCATTCTTGAGCTATTCCACCCCCTCCTTCAGAACAAGAGCCCTCCGCATCTCTCTCCCTTTCAAGTAGAGCCTGCCGGCCGCATTTCCCCTTTGAAGATGTAATCTTGGAAAACACAGAGACATCTCTGGGATTATCTTAAATGTCTTCAGTATGTCAACAGCCTAGCCCTGTTGCAGAGCAGCGCAGGCTTTTAAGGGGTCGGCTGTGATGACAGCCAAGGAAAATGCTGCATCGCAGAGGTAATCACAGGGTCAACTCCGCTGACTCCATTCAGGGCCAAACTCCTGTTGTTAAAACTTGATGATAACAGACACAAAAAGATGATGTATTTCCCCATGTGGCAAGGCTGTGTTTACAATTGAAGGTAATGGCAGGCAGTGGAGCGCTCAATAACAGATGGTGTTGGTAGGTGAGGTTAATTTATGTCATGGCATTCTCCAAAATGTTATGAAAATCCGAACGGTGCCACATCTTAACTAAGCATACACAATAAGATGAGAAGCATCCCTGAGTAGTCACAAGAGGCAGAGTTACTATACACCAAATTAGAGGCATATAAGTGGGCGCTCCTCGAAAAGGATCTTGACTTTGTAATCATATCAGATGTTATCGGGAGGAGATTTTAGGAAGGGTAAGTGCTCGGAAACTAAATCAGAGAGAACCTGCCTAGGGAACACGTTGTTATCATAATTACCTGCTGAGCGATGACTGCAGAACCGGTGTTGATGTTGACACCGAACTGCCCTCTTCTCTCTCCGGCGAGGCTGTCTTGTGTGGGCTGCTGCCTTTGACGCATCTCTTTGTGCTCTGTTCCATGCGTGTTTTCTTTCTTTTCTTTTTTTTCCTTTTTTTTCCTCTTTTCAGCCAGGAACACAGACTGCAGGCCAAAAACGCAAATATTGTTTTGGTGAGATCTGGCTCGGAGATTCAGGACGGACTTGCGTCAGTGTGTACATGCAGGCGCTGGCAGACTCCGCGGTCGCTCCCGGGAGCTGAGGCGAACCGGAGACCTCATCTTCTCCATTTCAAACAACAACCTGCTCCTGCCAGTTGCGCGGGGCCCGGCTGCATGGTTTTTTTTTATTACAAATGATCTGTTTGAATGAAATGCAGCCCCAGCCTCCTCACTGCTGGCATTTAAACGGGAGGAAATAACAGACGATGATATCAGAGTGGGAGAGAGTGAAGGAGAGGGAGAGACCACTTGAGGAGGAGAAACACTTGACCTGTTTGTTTTGGGAAAATGGTATCCCTCTGCTAATTTCCTCCTGATAAGTATCTGACAGCTCCTAGTAAAGTGTTTTATCTTGGCTAGAGGGAAATGGCTTCTCTCACTCACAGCGCCAATCGATTTCATAGACTCTGCTGCTTTAAATTGCATTCTCTCGTTTTTAGAGTTCTTCTATTTGCATAGAGGTAATCAATTACATATATTAGCCTACCGCTTTTAGCTTAACATGGACTTGGTCCAACATGGTCTTCTTCCCTCCCTCCCTCCCTCCCGCTTGCTTCTCCTTACCTCTCAAGACACTGCTGCATATTCTGGCTCTTTCCTCTTCCACCTAACATCATTGACTGCTGTTTGCCGTGTTGGGGGGCATTGATTTTTACTGCTCTGCCTCTCTCTCTGGTTTAACAGTTGATGAGTTGTGTTAAGACGCCCAGGGACAGCCCTGCCTGTTTTAAGGAGATGAGGTCGGCTTTTATAGTTCTCCTGCTTCCTCAACCTTGGATGATAAGGGGTGTGTGTGTGTGTGTGTGTGTGTATCTATACGTGAGGATGTGCGCTTGTGAGTTAGTCTGTCTGTAAGAGTTGAGCAGCCGCTTGAGACTAGGATTCCCCCCTGTAAGCTAAAGTAAACGTTGTGGTGTTAAGGGCTTTTAACAGGCAAACTTGGGCTTTGTCATCTCCAGCATTTGAATCACTTTAAAGACTTTGCGCAGAAAATTGGTTTACCTCAGTCAATGAGCAGCCACATCATCAGATACGATTACCAGGATTGAAGTGTTTAAAGAGTAATACCTAGCACGGTTATGAAACAGGAGACGACTGGCTCAAGTGGAGAGTTGACACAGAGTTTAGATTCAAGGGTGACAGGAATTTTTAGTCTCTCAGAGGCACCTATACAACCCCCCACAGCCCACACACACATAGATACAGACACAAACCTAATTTAACACAATTAGTTTCTTTGAGGATTTTACCGCAGCCTCTTATATCCGGGATGAAAGAGTTCACACTTCTGCCGAGTCTGCCAAAGCAAGTACGAAGCACTCAGCTTTTCACTGCAATATTCACCACATTATTAAGGAACACATTGCTTTGTGCTGTGTTGCTCTCAACACAATCTGTAGTGTGCCGCTCAAGTGGTAGCAATTTCCTTGTAGTCTCGTGTCTCTCATGCAGTATTACAAGTGAAACTCGATTGCAGATCTCCGCTCGATGTTCTAGTGCATTTAGTTTCTCATAAACGTTTGCATTCTTCAGTGATTGCTCCCTGGCAGTTTCCAATATGCAGAAATGCACTGCCATCTTAGTATTTAGCTCTGTCTCGCAGTCTTTGGCTTTGAAGCATGATGTCATTTCAGAGAAAACATTGGCCCAGTATTGCTGTTAAACTGGAATCCAGTCTAATCTGTGCTGTAATAAAACCATGTTGTTGTTTTTCTTTCAACCTATAGCTCTCCTGTATGGTCGCTAAATGACGCCACCTTAAAAAAAATATGTAATGTAAAATCAGTTTTAAATATAATTGAATTTTTAGAACTTGTATGGCGAACTTAACAGTGTGATATTATAATATTTCTCTTAAACCCATAACCTTAACACACTCGCTACACGCACATTTTTAAGAGGGTCTATTGGTGCATGATATAGCTGGGTAATATCAACCTAATAGGCTCACCTGTCAGCACTGTACGGGACATAGACCCTGTAAATCACATTTGTCTGCGACACCTGCTCGCCTCCCTGCGTATTTATAGGTTTCTCCTGCACCCTGTCCTCTTCGTTTTGGCCTCAGTCCAAAATCAGCCCCCTCTTTCACTCAGTATGTTGTTCAGTATGCTCACTTCTTCTCATGGTTTTAATGAATGAGCAGGTGTTAAGTTGTATGGGGGTCCCCGTTCCATCCGTACACACCTCCTGTTTAAACCATTGCTGTGTTGTTTTCCAAATATAATAGGATATATTTTAGATTTTGTCTTGATTTTTGTCAACTTTCATATTATATTTCAACCTTGTGAACACCTCGATTGTGTCATAACTTCAGCAAAGTCCTGGCATGTGGAAACCTTGATTTTGATCTTTGCGTTTTAAAAAGATAAACTGCCCCCAAGGTGTAGGCAGACAAAGATGTACTAAAACTGCTTTCACATATTTTTGTCTAAATGGTTGCGCCCCACTGGCCAAAACTTCCTCGACTCTGATAAGTGCCAAGATATACTGTACCTCTTGGAAAATGGCCACGAGGGCAGCCTGAAGCAGAGGTAGCTTACATGCACCAGTGGTGTAGATTGTAAGTGATGAAACAATTGAAGAGAAAAGATAGTGGTGTGTCTTCCTAGGGGACTGTCTTTGCCAGAAGACAATAAGAGAAAGGCTGGAATGAATTGTTAGCCCCTGTTGTCGTATGCATTTTTAAAAATAATTTTTCTGTCAAGAGTAATGTAAAGACGAGTCTTTGTTTACATCCATTTTTATTTAATCTTTAATGAAAATTCTTAAATGATAGTAAGAAATACAATAAAAAGAGCTTGTAGTTTTTATTTGTTCGTGTCAATTTGACTTTTCTCTTAAAATAGTGCACATACTGGAGTTAGTGAGAGTGTGTGAGTGTGCTTGTAACTTTAAGAGAGTGTTGAATTATGGGGTGTTTGTAGCCTTAATGATGTCTTTGTACAGTGAGTCTGATAGTTATGTTATCTGTCAAGTTAGAAGATGTTGAGCCCAAAAGGACAGTTTAAAAAGAAAATCTATTAAATTTACTTACTAAATGTATTTTTACTTATTTTTGAATGTGGCACTTCAGCCTAATTTGTCGTCCAAAATGTAAAACATCTACAGCCACGCTAGAGGCTCTGTGAGGCTGTACTTGGGCACAGCAGTGCTTTGAGCTCAATGCTAACATCAGCATGCTGCCCTGCTCACAGTGTCAGTGCTAAGATGCTGATGTTTAGCATGTTGTATTGACGTGGTTCACCATCTTAGTTTAGCCTGTTAATAACATGTTAAGCCTGTTAACAGGCTAAACTAAGCAGCACTTACAAACACAAAGTACAGTTGAAGTTGATGGGAATGCTATTAGTTTTACAGGTATATTGGACAAAAATAATTTTTTAACTGATGATGGTATTATCACCGCTAGCATGGCTAAAAAAGTCTTGGCTTACTTTTAATCAGGCTGGTGTAATATGCTGAGTAATATAGTATTTTATCACAGTTTTTGTAAGGAAACTTACAACAATCAAACGGAAGTGCATTGCAGATGTCTAGACACAGAATGGCTGGTAGGTTAATACCAAAAGCCTATGTGTGTTCTGGGTCTACACTGGATTTGTATCAGCCTGTAAAGAACGCAGCGAAGCAGTGAGGAGAGACTAAGAGAGGTGTATTAAGGCAGTGAATCTCGCTCCTGTGTCGTAATGGACTCAGGATGAGGGCTGACCAAGAGCCAGGCTGCTGATAACCTTTAGGAAGGACATTGTTCCTGTGCAGTGGGGGGTGGGGTCGCGTGGGTGATGGGGGGTGGGGGGGTGCTATAGAGGACTGCTGCAGTATACAGGCACAGCAGTGTGATAGGTGGTGAAGTTTTTCATTGCTTCATTGGCTCTCCGGCAGAGTTAGGAGGTAGAGTAAATGGGGCAGTATAGCAAACTCCCTCATGGCTTCCTGCATGCATTTTTCAACACGTGTATTTCTCTGCGATACATTTGTCCTCTGTCTGAACCAGGTTTTCCCTGGCATTCCATTAAAAGAAATTTAACAGTCTTTTCTTCTGTCTTCTTTCCCCTCAGATCACCGCTTAAGGAGGGGTCAGTGAGGGGCCGAGAGTGAGGAATACATGAAGGGCAGGGTGGGGGAGGGGGCGGCGACCACAACGGCGGTACCACCAAGGTCAAAGTTCACACAGGTAAACCGATGTTTCTTTTAATCCACAGTTCGATTGTCTTTAGTTTAGTCCTTTTTTTTTGTCCCCCTGACATGGAGCAGACTTGGCATGCAATGGTGAAGCGACCCAGTAATGTGGCTGGTTTTGATTGGACCCTCCTGGGCTGGCGGCTGGGGAGGAACTGGGAGCTGTGCAGGATCTTGTTTGGCTCTGTGTAAAAAATCCAGTTTGTCCCCGACGAGAAGTCCCTGGCCAGTGTCAATACTAATAGAGAATAGAACAAAGCTGTTTTAACAGTAGGCAGATGCAAAACTGGGGTAAGGGGAAAGGGATTCATGTGCTAACGCAGATTTCTAGAGACAAAAAGTATATGCAAGTGTACCTTACCGATTTAGTGCATTTCTAGACTATGTAAGCATAGCCCTGTCTGTAGATTTCAACTTTACCCTACTTTAACCCGACCCTATTTCCAACCTTAATCCTAAACCCAAATTAACTATAGGCCCCTTATCTGGCTTTTTGCTATTCTGACTAAGTAGAGTTTGAAAAGCATATTACAGTAATTTGTTATAAATTAGCACTGCACTATCCCAGTGAAACGTCATACCTACAAGAGCTTATTGTGAGCTTATTGTGGTTCACATTCAAACGTCTGACTGCATGTGCACTTAAAATGTTTGTCATTGCTGCGAACCAGAAAAGTTATCTTAAAAGTAGGTTCATAGTGATGCAAAACTCCGCCACCTAGCTCCAGTTTGACGCTGTCTTTTTCCTCCTGTATACTTTGCTACTAGGGATTAAGGAGGACTGGAGGGTTTTGGTGGGTGGGTGGGTGCAGATCCAGGAAGCAAATGGATAAATAAAGTGCTGGTTAATCTTCCTTAGTGCGGGGTGTATGAACGCTGAGCAATGGCACCGCCTGGGGAACATCTGCCTCGCACACAAACACACACACATATGCGCGTCATGGCGCGTGTATGTGCAGGCCGACAGACACAGATACTGTACACAAATGCACGACTAACAGGGATCAGCCAAAGCGATAAGCACATGGTCGTCAGAGCAGAGAAAGCGACAGGTTTAACACACATACACACACAAATACACACGCGCCGACCATCGGTGGAGTGACAAGTAATGCACAGTGAAAGAAAGACGCTGCCAGCCGACGGAACAGAGCTGCAGAATGTGACAGCACGCAACTGCGGACACATGAAAGTATGGGAAGACAAGTTTTACTGCATTTCGCTGCTGCTGCTGCTGCTGCTACTACTGCTGTATTCATCTCGACTGGTATCCGTGGACTCAAATCTGTTTTTTCAAATGCAAATCTTTTTTTTTTCTCTCACTCTAACATTAACACATACACAGCACACGCACACTTGATCAAACAACTGTGCAATTGAGGCAGAATTTAGCCAGACAGCCAGCCAGGATGAGTAATGTAGAGTTCCTCTGGCTTAATTTGTTTAGAAAGCCTATCATTGCTGCAAACATGTTACAGACTGTTGCCGTTTACAGAGGAGTATTTTCCCCTGCAGCTTTAATTGGATGCATTTTTAATGTTAGCACCACATAGTGTGACCACTGTTGAAACTGAACACTGTGGCCGTTGTGAGGCGATGGAGTTGAGATTGAGGGGAGAGGGAGGGTGTGTGTGTTTGTCTGACTGTGTAATGGCTGGGCGGATTCCTTCGGTGTGTTGTGTCCACACTAAAGGTGAAATTTATAGTTCTGCGCTAAAGGGTTACGGCTTGGCTATGGAGCATACGCAAGTAGCCGCTGTTGCTCATGTACGAGTGCCTCAAAAATGTAACTACACTTCAGGGCCACTGGGATTATGTAGATAGCACTTGCTGTAGTGCTGTGGTGGTGTTATCAGTGTGTCAAATACCACCCATCCATCCATCCATCCATCGTCAACCGCTTATCCTGTGTACAGGGTCGCGGGGGGGCTGAAATATAATGTCAAGCTATATTAAAACCTACATCAAAGTTATACACAGCCGGATATGCTGCTCATATCGAGGGATAGTCCGTCTTAAAAACAAGCTAAACAAGATTTTTCATCTATGCCTTATGTCTTTCATTTTTGTTCATTCATGTTATTTTCTTCTTCATTCTTTTTTTCCCCGCGGAGTAAAGTTTCTCTGAGGTAAATGTGTCTATGGGATGTGCAGAAGGGCTTTGTGTGTAGATATTATACAACATTTTGTTTGTAACAGAGAGAGGGTGAGAGACATGGATGAAGATAGGACAGGGAACATGAGTCTAATCAAGACTCTCATTCTCTAAGGAGTTGCCCCTCAGGCCTCGGCAGCTTAGGAGACTGATGATATTCAAAAGACCGGAATGTGTATTTTTATCTTTGCTGGTGATATTCACCGTGGTTATCATCTTGTGGCCCATTTTTCACATACACAAGCTGGCCTTCTTTGGATTGCGCGCGCTGCAAGAGGCATTTCACAAACAAGCAGAGGTATAAAGTGGTGAGAGTGGGAGGATGAGAGAGAACATTGTCTTCTCTTTTCCAGCTTAGGGACAGAGCAGAACAGGTTGTGTGAGGATACTTGCTATCCTTAACAACGTCTAACGCTGCCTCAGGGCCACTTCTGTTTCTCTGATGCAGCTGAGAGTTGCGTTGTGCAGAGGAGTTGGAATATTTGCAACACATTCCTTTGTGTCAGATGGCATTCCCAGTACACCATAATTACCAGAGAAACACGCTTAATTTGTCATGTTGGGGTATAATTAATGCAGTAACTTAGATTTATGGTTTTATTTAAGTGATTTGGATAACATTTTGCCCCTTTACACAGTTACAACTCCTAAAAGCTAATAAGTAGTATACATGGATGTAGCGTGCAACCAGACTAGATCAGGATGCATTAGGGATGCTCGATTATGACAAAAATCATGATCCTGATTATTCTGGTCAAGATCACAATTATGTGAACATGATTTGTTACTGTCTTTGGAAACATTATGCACTGATTGAACTTTATAATAATATAATATAATAATATAATAAATATAAAGACTTGATTAATAAATGATGTGTATCGTAATATCTTTTTATTTGATATTTAAAATGTGAGACATGAGAAATGTGACTGTTAGGAAGGTTAATACAAAGGTTTAACAAACAATAGAAATGATGTCCAAATCTATGAAAATAAGACCCAAGTTGTAATAAACCGGAATTTTGAAACATTTTTCTTTTAAATTTCTCCAAATGTTGATGTAATCTGAAATGACATCACTTCGGTAGGCCGCCATCTTTGTAGACCGGTCGGCCCATGATGTTATCCATCACTGGGTCTCTCTGTCTGGCGCCGTCAATTACCCAGAGGAAAATAACATTAGAGGCCTGAATGGGACACGGAGCTGTGGCAGGCCTGACATGGCTGCGTTATATGATTACACAACCTGTTGGCTGTCCGCCTGTCAAGTGTCTCCCAGCTCTGATGAATGGCTGTAATATGCCGCGCATCACAACACGCCACGCCACGCCACACACTCATTAATGGCATCTCATAATGCCCTGGACGTTCCCCCAATGCCGCAGCAGGATTCACAGAGAGGGGGAGAGAGAAGGAGGTGGTAGTTGTAGCGTGAGAGTGAGAAATGACGTTCATGAATACTCCAACCTTGTTTCCGTGTCGCCATTCAAGGCAGTAAACAAAAGAAACACGGTGTCCTCATTTGAATAATTTCACAAATGGTGTGGCAAGACGCCAGCATTGCCGCACCACATAGATCTTAATGAATGAAGGAAGGAAGGACTGGAATAAAAAGCAATGGGAGATGTAAGAATTTTTTTTTTAAAGTGCAACACATATGTTTCTCAATTAGATACATTCTTGTCCATCTGTGGCCTATTTGCATAGATTATCAGAAATGTGTGCGACGCGACATGCACGCCAGTGTGTGGGAACATTACAATGGAGATGCTTGAAAAAAGGATATTGAATCTGTCGGATGCCATATGAAGCTTATCTGATTGCTCTTTCTTTCAGTGAATTAGGAGACACGCTACCCAAGATCCTCCAAAACTACTTGACTCTCAGCTGTAACAAACAGATTTGATTCTCTTAGAGACACTGCTACGAGAGTTTTTGAATTAAACGGGTGAAAATAGTTCTGTATGAGCTATTTTCTAAGGAGTGGGCAACAAGAAAGTAGTTTTTCACAAAGAGTTCCGGCCATGGAGAGGTTATCTAAAACCTACATGACCCTAAGCCACATTAGTTTGTGGTATTTATGGCTCTGTCAGACTTTTAGTGTGAAATTCCTCCTGGGAAGCGTCAGCCACGTCGCAGGAGCCCCATTGATAAGCACATTCTTTCTCTGGATCTGACATGTCTCTGCTCAGTATACAGCGCCCGAGCTTTGTCTTGTCATAAATTTTGCGTTGTCTCAAATTAATGTCAGTATTTTTCTAGAAATTAACACAGAGAAGGTTATTGACTGCAATCCCTCCAGGACCTGTATACCTCCATGAATCTGAGTGAGCAGGAAAGATTGTAGCCGACCCCTCCCACCCCAGATCAAACTGTTTCAGACATGGCCTGATGGGCCACAGCCTCCTGCCATAAGAACACTTTCTTTCTGTCGGAAACTGACCTCATCACCAAGGCCTGGGAACCCTACTGACACTGACATATTTAAAATCTTTGCACATGTACATCCATTTGATTTGATTCTGAGATGTTAAGAGATTTTCAATTTCACCTTGCTCAGGTTCTCCAGCATTTTCAGGCTCGATGTCATGCAGGAAAGTACTGAACAGTGCTGCACCTGCAGTGTGTGTGTGAGAGAGCGGAATTGCCAGTCTGTCTTTATATTCCTCTATCTGTGTGGCTGTGTTAGTGCATGTGTCTTTCTCACAGCTTGAGTTTCTCAGTTTGAAATGCAACACCTGCAGATGTGTCTCGTAAACTGCAGCCCCCAGCCTCTCTCCTGTTCAGAGGGGACCACTAAAACAAAGCAATTAAAGTAGCTTGCTACATGGGGCGGAGATCTGGTGCGTGGGTGTGCTTGCGTGCATGTTGACTGATTTTCCGTTGTTTTAACGCCCACGTCTTTAAATTGAAGAGCAGAGAGATTTACGTTCCAGCAGGGAAGAGGACAGCTTTGTGCCAATCACAATGTTGGCAATTCTGTCAAATTCATGTCTGTTTTAAAATATGGAGGTCAGAGGTCAGTGACAACCTGTTGACACGGAGCAGATTTATGCAACATGCAGACACACGCACACAGGCAGCCACAGCCCGGTTTTTGGCACAGCATATTATAGCAAGGGTTTCTTGTTGCTGCTGATCTTTGGGTCCTTCCAGCTCCAGATACCAGAGCCTGAGTTATTCTTCGCTCTGCTTCCTGACCCTCCTAATTGAGAACGGCTGTGACTGAGAAAGAGAGAGAGCTGAACAGACAGAGAGAGGGAGAATGGATTCTTGTGTGAATGCAAAAGAAAGTAAGAACAAAAGCATGAGCGAATGAAAGGAGCAAAGAGCTAGACCTGTGCAGGCCAGTGCTGGCCGCATGAAAGCCGAACCCCCTCCTTCCTCTACCACCTCCTCTCTGGCCATGTGCCAGACAGAGACAAGAACAATGTAGATGTTCAATATAGTATATATTTGCTGTAAGAAAGAAAAAAATGATGGAAACACTGTTCAGAGAGAATTGCATACAGGAAAATCAAACCAGAGGGTTGGGAAGAAGAGTGGTAAGCTCAGTGACAGCTGCATGCATGTCATAGTGGGTGACGGTCTGTCCGTCTGTCAGAGCAGATATTTCTGTCTGTTTAGTGCTGCCTTACTGGCTGCCAGAGACACTCCTCATGTCATCGCTGGGTGCCTGCTGTCACTGGCTAAAAAGGAGAGAGGGAGTGCAGTGTCTGTGTGTGTGTGTGAGAGAGAGTGACAGAGAGAAACTCGGGCAGCTGTCTCAAAAGCTCCTCCACTCTGTCAGAACATCTTGAATTTTCTTTCCCTTGATACCTCCCCGGTAAAGACAGTATTTCAGTCAGTTGTTTGGTCAAAAGTCCACCTTTCTGCTATGGAAAGAACATACTTTTGGGACATTGGCGTGTTGCACAGCTTGTCTGTTAAGTGATGAGATCATAAACTCTGTAGATACCCATATGTTTGTACGTTTGTATTTAAAGAAATTATTTTGTTTTTTTGCAACATGAATCTTAATGTCATGCTATTAGCTTATACGCCTTTAGCACATATGTCAATACATCTGCTGTCATTGTACTGCACAGATAAGTGGTCCACTGTCAACGAAGCCAGTCCAACCTAACCTTCAAAAGCCTTTATTTGATGGTCTAAATGAGGGTGAACATAACAAATCATTACCCGACTCATCTATTACAGCTGTCTTTCTCAATGCAGAGCTACGGTTTGGTACAACCTGCAATCTGTTTTTGTTCACTCTGATATTTGGGACCTGGCTTGTGCAAGTGGGATGGCAAATGGCTGTGATTTAGGTGGGACAGCGGTTCTTTAATAAAATGTAGGGGTGGTAGGATAAATGTACTGATCCAAGTTTTTCTCTCCCAATACTGATTCGAATCCTCCAACTCAGTGTATACATTACTTTGGAAAACTAGTTAAGGTCATGCCTATATAAGGTACATGTTACATGAGGGATTGTTGAACACAAAATTTTATATTGACATTAACAAAGAATTTGTTGTGCATGTAAAATTTGTGTTTTGTGTGGATTGGTATCTAGCCGATACCCGATCCACTTAGCAAGGTTAATATCGGCACAGATACCATTACCGATCCCTGCATCCATCCCTATGATTTGGACATTATCTGTCCAAATGTCCAAAACAGAGCAAGACACTGAGCCCTAAATTTCTCCAGATGAGCAGGCCGTGCCTTTCATGGCTTTGTTCACTGTTTATACAGATACAGTCCATATACCACACAAAAATAAAAATAAATCATATAAATAGTCCAAAATGAAGCACAATATGTTTTTTGTTTTTGAACCAGTATGAGATTAGTGCTGAGCAATTAATCAAAATCTTATCGAAATCACAATATGTCCTACTGCAATAATTAAGTCAAAATGTGTGTCAAAATATCATTTTAAATTAAATATTGTCGGGCCAGAGATGTCCTAGCCTTCACACAATGAAAATCACCCCATAGTCGTAGTATATATGTTTTTCAATGAAAATGAGAACAATTATGTAAAACTTATCATTCTCTCCAATATTGCTTATCATATAAGCATAACAGTTGCAATATCAATCAAAATAATTAGCAATTAGATATTTTTTCAAAATCTCTAGAGTTGTATTTCCTAGGCCCTGTTAGAACAAGTGAGGCAGTGAGTGCAATGTAAAGCTATCTTGTAGTAGATTGGGTAGTTAAACCTAAGACAATAATGCCCAGGTTTTAAAGTACCAGAATGTACCTTTAGCATACACACAGTGTTGACTGATAGTAGTATTATCTCAGAAAACTTGTAGCAGCTGTAATGAAAAACATGGTGGTAGGCAGCTGAGTCTGTCAGTTTTGTGTAGGAGGTGGAATTTGTATGAAATATTAACAAAAATCGCATACTGTTTAAAACGTCCTGGGTCAACTGAATGTCAGTGTGGGTGGCACAGGGAGACGGTGTAGAGCTGAAATTCACTGTGTGCAAAGGAATTGGTACAAGAAATTGACCTGGTTTGTCTGATCAGTATATATTTAAGATGTTTAGTTTTTTACATTAAACGTAATTTGCGGGGCAAGATAACAAATACCACTGAAAACTGTTTACTAAAAGTTTTGCCTCTTATTTTGCATAATACTAGTCATAACAACTGCTAACATTTAACATACTGAAGAGAGAGGATTAGCATGAAGCACGTAGATGATTTCCATGTCTGCCCTTTTGTTACTTAAACAATGGACCAATCTGAAAACATCATGTATTCCTTAAAATCACGGGTTTCTGTTTCTTACTAATATGGTGTGTTTTTGCATTAAGTGCTGGCCATTGACTGTTTGATTGCAGTCATCTGTTGTTGGACTGCTGTCGTCTGATAACAAACACGTGTTTTTCGCCAAACGAGATGGCCATCGAGTGAGGTAATGGAATATTACAAAAAAATTTAAGAGCATTAGTACTGGACTGCACGGTGGCTCAGAAGGTTACCATGAAGGTTGAGGGTTTGCCACCTACAAGGCAACTGGGGCCGTTCACTGTGACGTTTGCATGTTCTCCTGGTCTCGGCATGCGTTTTCTCTGGGTGATCTGGTTTTGATGCAACTTACGTGAACTGGGGACTCTAAATTGGCTGAAGAAACAGAAACGGGATAAGTGGGTATAGAAAATGGATAGATGGGTACCACAGTTTAGATGTCATTTCTGATTTAAAGTTCCTCTGACTTTTCTTGACCTTTCTTTGGCAGTTTCGTGGGATCTCTCAACAAGACAACAATACTTGATATCGTATGATTTAATGAATCTAGGAAGCCGGGTCACTTAATTCTCCAAATGTAATTCCCAGGCTGGAAAACCCCCGATTTTCACAGTTTACAAGCTTTTGCAGTGACGTTGCCTATAATTTTGTGGCAGCCGTGACAATATTTGTCCAGCTTTAGATTCTGTACTGTCAGTGTTTGCTTCCTCTGGCTCCTCCGGTGCCCTGGCAGCCCTGTAACCACACACCGGTGTTTATGTTCTTTAGGTTAACACGGTTATCTCTGTATGTAACCTGAGCCCTCAACCTACATGGGCACTTGGCATACATGTGTGTGGTTGCGTGTGTGTGTGTGTGTGTGTGTGTGTGTGTGAGATCTTGCAGCTGCAGGACCCGTCTCTTCTCTCCAGAAAGAGCTGCAGGGACTTGCCAGTATTTTCATTCCCTCTGGAGGCATTTCCGCACACTAACAAAGCCTGCGTGATGAAACTGAGAGGAAGCAGCTTTTGTGAAGGGAGCAGCCGAACCCTGGTGTATGTGTGTGTATGTATGTGCGTGCGCTGCTGACCCTGGCTGACAGTTTGTTACATGCAGATTTACTTTTGAGCTAGTAATTCAGGTTGCTCCAGGCTCTTGTTTGCCGACGAGCCTACTGTAGCACAAGAACAAGCCTACTTGGAATCCCAGTCACAAGACAAAGTAACCTCCTGTTTGCCTCTAATTAACTAGTATAATACCTAGCTTGTTGGATTGGTTAGTGTTTTTTTACAGGGCTTGTTAACCATTAGCCTTTCACAGTCTTTACTTCCTCTGTAGCTGCTGCCAAAGGGAAATGTGTGCTGTAGCCTGGGTCACAATTCTCCAGGGTGTCTGGCTCTGAGAAGGGACGGAATCGAACCAATAATAGTAGAAAACAATTTTTTAGTAACATACAACAATCTTTACCCAAATGTCTGCAAAAAATACATAACACTGATTTAAATCAAAGACATCCATGTCCAGCTTGGCTACTTTTTGGATATTAATTTTAATTTTTTCTTGTCTTTGCTGCTTTACTTCATTAAATTGGTAGCTTCCAGAAATAACTCCTAGGTTTTGGCAAGAGCTGAGGTGGAAGCACACATGAAACATCATTTTTGCTGTCTCACTTGAGGTCATGACACAGCTACTGAATATCACAAATGATTTTGGTTTTTTTCTTCTTAAATGGGAGCAAAAGCAAAGCGACTGCAGGATCTGTCAACCGCAGTGTCGCTGAAGCTGAGCTTTTGTTTGGGGTTGTCTACAGATTCAGCGTCCTGTGGGTTGACAGCCTGGGCCTTGTGACACATGCTGATGCCCATAAACAGGGATTTGAAAGAAAATAACCTTGATAATTACCGGGTGCAAATGGACCTGCCCACAACGAGAGGGGGAGAGGGAGGAGGAGACTGGGGTTGACTGAGAAGGAGGGAGAGAGCCACATCCGTTGGTGCATTCCTCCATGCTGTGTCATACTGGTGCTGAGTTTCCCCTCAGTTTGCACGGAGATTTCCACAAGGCGGAGTGTGCAAAGGGCTACTGACGCAACGCTCGGGGGATGTGGATACTGACATTTAAAGTTAAACAAGGAAACAAGACACACATTGATAGACTCCCCACAGTAACAAAAAGTCGACAAAACTGTTTAAAGAGTAAATAGACTGCTGGACAGTGGTGAAAAAATGGACACATATGGAGGTGGGTTACATGGTAGAGAAAGACTTGGGATCTAACTGGTGATGCGCTTGTAGATTTCGACTCCCCTCTCTTCCACTCTCTTTCTGCCCTTATCACGTGGCCTCCCTGGTCTGGCTGAATTGGCATCATTACAGCAGCCGGAGCTGAATGTCTGCGTTTGGCTTGTCGCCCGTCTGCTTACCTGTCATTCAGCTGGTTAAAGAGGCCTTGTTGAACCACTGCACTGTGCCCGTCTACTACAGGGCCATTCATGCCTGTAACGGCAGAAACAGCCAAGTCCTGTCAACAGCGCTAGCTAGCACATACCAATTTACTACTGGAAATGACATGGGCATTTTGCTTGGTTAGCAAACTCCCCAGAGCAACCTCCTAACCCGTTTTTTATATATATATGTATATATAATATTTTTGAAAGTCGGCATTACATTACAGAGAATGAGAAGCTCCTTTCTAACAGAGCAAGTGTCTTTAGACAAACACAGCCTTCTTCACCTCTCAGATATGTTCCGTGTCTCTGTTGCATGTACGTCAGCTACATTGAATGTAAAAATGAACTAGAGATATCTGTTCCCCAAGGAATCATACAACAGCAGCACAAAACAACAAAACAGATCCTTTGTGCTGCTTGGAGTGCTGTAAAGTTCAAACAAAAGACTTGAAAGTCAGTTTGTCACTGTGAGAGAGTCCCCCCCCCCCCCCCCCCCCAACCTGCTTGGCAGTTGCTCCGTGTGCCTTTGGCTAATAGCAGCTCATCTTGTCACAGATGACCTGTGCCTTACTGAAACGTTCTCTGTCCTCTTCTCAGTCCCAGTGTGACACCCAGAGAGAGGACATGCATAAGAGCCATGACTTCATCCTGTCTCCCTCTTTTCTCTCCCCCCTGCCCTCTGCATCATCCTCCACTGTCTCTCCCTCTCTCTCTCATCCTCCCTCTCTCTCTTGTACTTTCCGCCCCCCCGCTTCCCCTCGCTCTGTGTCTGTAGTCCTAACATCTTCCTGCTATGATTAGCAATAGTGTTTTTTCCCCAGCCAGTGTAATGTCTAGAGCCTCCCGTGTCCTTGGAAAGCAGCCTAATAAGCTCAGACACACACTGCTGTCTCTGTGCTCTACAGGCCTATTCTCCAGTGTCACCCAGCACACACCGAGGTAAACAAAGACTGCTACACACACACACACACACACACACACACACACACACACACACACACACTACCCTAGTGTGCTAATAGACCAGCATACCAGCCCACTGAGGACAGCACTGACGCTAGCTCGCTAACGTTGACCTTCCATGTGCCAATCACAACAAATCTGCCCCCTGATTTGAATATGGGGAGGAGAACAGTGTAAATTGAAAGCAGAAATCCCCCTGGTGTGAGACAAGATGAGCCTCTGAATAAATTATTCAGATGGCAGCCTCTTTCCTGCATGATTCTCGCCTTCTGCCAAGTTTAATGGCATCTGTGATGACGCCCATTGGAGATTAATCCAGATGTAAGACGTTTGCGTGTGTGTTTGTTTGCGTGTGTTTCTATCTCTGTGTGTGTGTGTGGCCTGCTCACCCCTCTTCTCATGCATCCCGTTGTGTTGTATGATGGGGAAACAAAGCCTCAACAGGGGAATGTATTTCTTCTCCGGAGAGGGCTGTAAATAAACAAGTAGTGAATCATTGCCTCCATTTGTTTTTCTCTGATAATTCTGCCTGTGTCGTGAGGCAGCGTGACAGTGTTTTGCAAGCCGGCGTAGCTCTCGGCAGCCATATTTCCTCTCTGCGAGAGTGAGAAAACATGCCACACTGGCCTCATGTTTAACTATCAGGGATCAGTAAATTACCGTGTGCTTTTTTTTATATCACTCACTGCAGAGCACTTAGCGCCATGATGGAGCATTTGTATGAGTGGGAAATAACCCCAGCATTTGATATTGTGCTTTAGAACTACTCCGTCAACTAAAGACACACACAGGCATAGAAATTACCAGGTGCAATTGAATAGGAAAACCCACAGCAGGTCCTGTTGTGAGTGTGTTTCAGTCTATGTGAGCATCATTGATTCGCTCCAAAAGGATGACCTTACCCGATGCAAGCGCTTACAAATGGTTCAATGGGAAATATACTGTGTTTACCACACAGTGTGTAAGCCATTTTTCTTATTAGGGATGGTATGAACCTTAAAGCTCTTTAAAAGCTCAGTTCACTCAAATAACAATAAAACATATTTTCTCACTTGCAGATATTTTGTTTTGGTTTTATTTGGCTAGTTTGTTTGTTTTTTTTTACACATCTTTCACTGAGTCCTGCCTCCCCCCCAAACAATAGAGGTGAATGAAACTTTGCACAGTTAAAACACCCTGCCTAATCTCTTTCTGTTTCTGTTAGTCTGGGTAATACATTAACCAAACAACTAGTTTCACCTCCTCGTTATATTGGGATGGAGGCAGAAATCTCGGATATCATAAAACCTTGGCAAATAAAATCAAAACTCTCTCTGTGGCTAGGCTAGGTGATGCAACCATTTTAAATTGGAGGAGTAAACTGTTGTTTTGCCTAATTGCAGCTCTGTGGTCTTCCGTAACAATAATGAGGAGAGCACAGGTCCCAGAAAATATGAGGGGAGTTACTTATATTAGCTACGGTTCGATGACTAACGGGAGCAGTGAATAATGGTGTGAGCAGAGTGACCCCAGCTCTTCAGGAATAAAGGTAACCTCCCAGTGTGTAAACCTTGATTAGGAGCAATCATTCAGATAATGCTGCTGTTGGTAATGCCGACATGACTACACGTAAGAGCCCCTAATGAGCACTGGTTTACCATGGTTTCTTTGTGCTCAAGTACCCTTCTCTGTATCCCATATCCAAGTGTGAAATTACAATATCAGATCATATTTAGGTAATTAAACTCATATGACTAATTTAATTTGACTCAAATATGGGGGGAAAAATGAATAAATCATGGAGGCGTATTTAGCTTGCTAGCGCTGGTGTTAACAGTAATTAAATGTGGGGCAATCTGTAGCCTGTGAAGATAGCTCAAGTCTTCTTTCCGCCTACTGTACGAGTACACATGTGGAAGAAATGTAAGCCAGACGGTTTCGGGAAGCAGTCTAGCTGAATATTAATGAAATGATGTGGGAGTTTCAAACACACAAGTAAGTGAGTTAAAGATGCAGGCCTGTAAAGTAAGCTAGTGTGTTAATAGTCAGCGAGTGGTCGTCCCATTAGGAGATCTGCACATCGTGGTTAGAAAAAGCAGCCAGAAGCAGAGAAGAAATATTCCTCAATGATTAGAGCCTGGAGAGTTCAAAGACAGCTGCTTCTGCAACTAGAGTGGCGCAAAACACTCACAAGGAAGACGAGAAATCAACTTGCATTTGTCATTTAAGTATTTCATGTTTCATATTTGGCAGGGATAAGAGATGCACATTCTCCCCAGCTCTGTCAGTCCTTGTTATGTGCTTCCAATCTGTCAGATGCACGACAGGGTGCTTTATTACATCTCGATAAATGATGCCACCTAAGTCTTGTTTTCCTATCACTAAAAAGCAGATTGTGTTTTGTCACACTCCCCGATGAGCGTTGCATTCTGTTTTGTTTCATTTTAGACTTGCTCTGTGATTGATGAGGATTAAGAAACCGATTTTTTTCGTCTAATAGGAAACACAGGAACGAACCTCCTCACACTGGTAAGGATCCCAATTTATCACCTATGTCTTTATCCAAACAGTTAGGCATCAGCTCGTACAGTGGTACAGATATGCTTCGGCGTGGTTTTACAAACAAGGTAAGAAGACTGCAGTTTAGATTTTGTCTTTTGTAGCATTTTACCAGCCACAAAAAACACACAGGAGTTCTGTCCCAGAACAGAATGCACTGATGATCATGTTATACCGTAACTAAGGCAGAAGCAGAATTGTGCTTTTAAGAATGAATTAAAAACTTCTGATTCAGAGGAGCAAAAGAACATACAGACTTTTCAGTGATCTGTGATGGTCCAAACACATTGGCAGAACAATATTGGACCACATACATGTGAACATACTGAAATAATCGCCAAGAGCTGTTGACCACCATTGTGTTTTGAGTGAAAGCACATGCTTATGTGATGATTTACGTGATCGGCATTGGATTTTGTGGGTTATGGCATTTCCTCTTTGCATGGTAGACAGCTGGTGTTTGTCAGGTAACAGGGCAGTCAGTCACAAGAGCCCTAACAAGTTGTGATGCAAAGTCATTCTGCTCTTCTCTATATCACTGTCCTTCCTCTGATGTGGTCGATTTTAGAAAAAAAAAAGCACATTTGAAGGACGTATACAAGATCGCGTTGTCGTATGTATACCTCAGTGGTGATATCTGTCTGGCTCTGCTTCAAGCTGTCCCAAGGGTGTGAAACCTGAACGGCAGTGTTAGCACTGTGAACCAATGGTGAGTTACCATTTATTGCTATTGATCTGCCTTTATCACCACCACCAATATCAATCTCCAAGAGGAGGACAACTGCTAATACACCGTATCCCCACCCTCCAGTCATTTGCTTGTGTAACCTGCAGGACAAGGCTCCATTTAATGCAAAAACATGCATGAATACTGTGTTCAATTAGCCTTTGAGCAGCATGAATATTATGTATTCAGGTTTTCCTTAGACTGCATGAATATTAAATGTTCATTTAAACCTCGACTGAGAAGAAACACTCCATCCATCGTCATCACAGTGTCAAAAACCTTTGACTGACGAGATGGATGATGTAATTGGGGTGAACGAGGATGTAAATGAAAAACATCAGACTACAGGATGTCGCATTTATGGCCCCAACACGTTTTAGTAAAAGGAGCCCTTGTCCTTCTGCTTTTGTTTGGGAAGCTGTGCAAAATGTCAACAGTGTAGTTTGTATACATGTGAAACGGCATCAAAGTGCTGGGAGGTGAATAATTTTTGGTGGCATCTGCACATTCTGCAATATGCTAATGAGCAACTCTGCACAAGCCAGATTGCCAGGAGAGAGAAGAGGAGATGGAGGGAGAAAAAGAGGGAGGGAGCAGAGTGGAAAAGAGAGAAACAGACGGAGGCTGGTGTAAATTATGGATGCAACCTGCGATTTCCAAGAGGAAAAGAAAGGCAGAGAGAAACCTCAAGTCATGCATATCAGATTACGCATTTACCACATTTTCTTATCATGGTCCGTGAGCAAACTCGTATACAATCTGGCCTCCGTGGGTGTGTGTTTGAAAAAGAGTGTTAGAGAGAGAGAGCGAGCACTTACACATTCATCCATGTTGAGTTGTGTTGTGCTGTCGAGCGTTCTCTGAGCTTCATGTGACGTGCGTGTCTAAAGCTGTGTTGACTTTCCTTGCACTATTGTGTTGCGCTGCTTTGTATTGTGTGTCTCAGTTTGCATCTACGGTCACACAGCCCCTGATAGTGACACACATCATTTCAGCATTGAGCGTGCGCATGGACACAGTGGAAAATCTGCTCAGTTAGGAGCTGTTTCAATTACTTTAAATCACTCAAGTCACACTGTGGATATTTATATGACATTGTTTAAGTATACTTGCCTAATGAGACAAGGAATGCTGACCTACCTGTTTTCTTTTGTTAAAAATACTGATCTCTCATTATGTATTTTGCTTGCTTGAGCATTTCTAAGTTAAGTACAAGTGAATGTTCGTGTCCCACTACCACATCCCACCCTCGTGTGCCAGTCCCCTAACAGCCTGTGTGAATAATGGATCCATTCTTGAATCGTGCCTGTGACTGGGGCCTGTGCAGTGGTGTGGTTTCCCCACCAGAGAGGAGGCGGGAGGGGCTGGTGGTCTGGAAATAGCTCTGCCTGAGACAGGAGTACCTTAGGTGGGCCTCTGTGCCAGCCTCACCTTCCTTTAACACGCACGACTAAAAGTACAACTCTGCTAGAAAACCTGCCGCATATAATACACCTATTTTCCAGTTAGGTTGAAAGGAAATATAGTTTAACCTGTCTCCGTTCATCTGTGCTGCCTGAGTGACACCCTTAAAGATGGCAGGAGATTTAGAAAAAAATGCTGTTTTCTAAGAATTGGATGGGAGCCATGTCGCACTTAAAGCGAGAAGTGTCTGAGAAACTATGAAGCTGCCCCGAATTTTGCCTCCATTTAAATGTGTGTTATTGTGCAAAGTAGGTCATTTATTTGGAGCAGGGACAGCCGTAGTGTGCCCCTCTGGAGCAATGTCAGAGTGGGGAATCATTTCATAAGCAGACAAATCGCTGGATTGGGTGAACTGCACTAGGTTTACGTATACCAATGTTTTGATTATATGTCAGAGCCCAAACCCAAATATATCAAAGGGAGGGGAGGGGGAGTGTTGAAGGTGAAAATGGCTATGGTCAACCCAGAGCCAGCATTAGTAACCACAACCAGTTATAGCAGCCTAAAAATCTGACTAAATCAGATTACCAAACAATCAGCTAAGAGGATTAATTCTGATCTCTCTCTCCCCCCGCTCCATCATACAGACATTAAATCTGCAATCTATAAAATCCCTTCAAATGATTTTCTATTTTACTTTGCGGCCCTTATTTTCCGGTCACATGTTTAGAGTGAAGCTCTTTCTGCTCTCCGTGAACTCTGCCCTTTTGTTCTGCCTTGGGGCCTCTTGAAATTGCTTTACTAAACAGGGTATCATATCAATCTTTTAAAATATCTTCACAAGGCGCCACGTGAATGTGACCTCCCGATCAGATGCTGTATCGCTTTCAGTTAAACCCCATAATGTTATAATAACGTGTTCCACCCGACACACTTGCTATTAGGAATAAGGCTGTGGTGAGAGATGCCTGTGGCTCTGTGACTGTCACTTCAACAAGCAGAGCAGTGTTCACTGGCACAGACCCAATTAATAGAAAACGTAATAGATGGTAGGAATAATTAGACCTTGTCTCTGGCTTTAAGAGATCAAAAATGCTGCTGCTTTTCTTAGAATTAATCTCAGGAATGATTGTTGGTTTACAGGGAATCAGTTGCAGTACAGTATGTTCTCTGGGGGGGGGGAGGCTGTAGATTAATTTGGTTAATATTTCATAAAGCTTACAAAGGCAGAGGGCATTTGAGGCTTTTCAGATTATTTGTTCTCAGCCAATATTACACACCACGGTTGATCTGCTGTGCCACTGTGCTGCAGAGTCTACAGCTCTCAAGCACAATGCCAAGACAAGGCACTTGCCATTAAAAGTGTTTGTCTGTGATAGTGTTGTGTGTGAAATGGAAGCCGTTCGGATGCACTGCTCCTTTTTTCTTTTCTCTGATCTGATTCAAAGGGGCTGGTTCATGCGCAGTTTCGTATCACTCTCCTGAGCGCTGATAACTGCTAACAGATTTGTATTAATATCCTCACTGGTACTCTTTGATAGCAGCTGATTCATTTTGAACCTCCGCTCAGCTCTCACACACACCTCGGCTAAACACAGAAGTACAATACAGCGTTGCTCTTGACAGCTTGACAAACTGACAATCCCGCTCTCAATCACTCCCTCTCCCTCCCTCTCTCTTGTACTCTCTAATAGAGTCATATGTTGTAACCAACAAGACTGTAATCAGCGCAAACCTAATCAAATCATTGCTCCAACAAGCAGCCCTGGCTGCCGGGCTTCCACGAAGCACATCTCAGATCAAGAGGCAGGCTGCTTGTAGAGCAGTATGTACTGTAACCAGCTGCTGCTTGAAATGTCAGGAGAAGTAGGATTATTTTCTAAAATGTCACTGGCAGGATAATAGCTCAGTAGACGAGTGTCTCATGCTATGTTTATATCTCATGTCAGCAGGTGTGATATGTGACTCTGTGTGTGTTTTTGAGTGTGCAGTAAGAAAAGCTACTGTACACAAATGTGAAAGCAGGCAGAATGCTGAATCTGTTGACTAAAACTGGAGTGTGATTGGCAGTGTCTGCAAGCCATCGAGTTAGCCATTAAAGTGTGTGTTTTAGATCTGTACAAACAAATGCACATCTCCAAACCTCCTCATTATCGGCAGCAGGAAGGCTGCCTGGGCACTAGGACTGTGTGTGTGTGTGTGTGTGTGTGTGTGTTGTTCAGTTGAGGCTCGTTCCAAGATTTGGTTAACCGAGTTGGCTCGCCCAATCACGTTGCCACAGAGTGTGCAGTTGCTTCGGCCTCTGTTTCATTTAGTGGCACCCACGCTCTTGTCCTCTTGCCATGAAAACACACAGACACTCGTGCTTGTTCTACACTGCAACAGACATATGCACATGTGCACATACACACACTGCAGTGACAAAGTTAGAGAGAGTGAGAAAGAGGAAAAAATTAGAAAGTACCAATTAAGCTCCTCAGACAGTTCTGCCAACAGACATCAGGGGGTTGGAGGGGAGAGTGTTTGTGTTGGAGAAGGGGGGTGAGGGCGTTTCACAAGAGCAGTGGTCTCTAACTTTGTGTTACAAAATCAGTTTAGTACTTTTCAACCTTATAAACAACTCCTTACAGTGAGGTGTCAGTAACCTGCTGTGGAGGCTGGTAACTATCAAGAACTTGTAGCTTTTTTTTGTAGTGTCAGTTGTAGTGTTTTAGTGTTTTTTGGGGGAACAATTTAGTGCACAACAGTTGGTGTAAAATGATGCTGTAAATTTGCTTTTATTATTTACATACTGTAGCCTGCATCGCACCACTTCATATCTAAATATATCTGAAACAGTGATTATGAGGCACTTTTGCATCAAGGTTCTCCAAGATGAAGTTTATCTGAAACAGTTTATATTGTGCACACAGACACAAATATAGCTACATCCTAAAATGTTAGCTGTGTGAACATACAGATCATAGAATCATAAATAGTTGTTTTATTTACCCTCAGAAATAATCTACAGATCATTTTATCTATAAAATCTCCAAACATTTAGAAAAATGCCAATGACAAGGACCAAGAGCCCAGAGTGACACCAAATTACTGGTTTTGTCTGACTAATCCAAAACCCATAGATATTTAATTTCAGCGATATAAATCAGATCGATAAATGATTACTTGATTATCAAAGTTATTATTGATTTTCTAAGCTAAGCTATGCACACTTTGAGCACAATGTAAGTTTTTGTTTTGCTTCCAGACATTCATGTCAACAACCAGTAGCCAATCCTTAATCCAAAAAATCTTAGAGACAGAAAAACTCCTGCTGCACTGCCAAATGAAGCCTCCTCCTCGGTTCTGTGTTCATGCTGAGAAACAAAAGCCTAGTTTGGCCAAATCAGGACTGACATCATTGGCAACAGCTGTGGGCGGCGTGTCTGTGTTACTGTGTGTCTACGCGGGCACGTGTGTATGTCACTGTGTGTTTATGTCTGTGTGCTTGCGTGTGTTTGTGTCTGTCAAGATGAGGTGACCTGATTGCTCAGCTGAGCAGTGAGGGAAGACCCGGCCTCGTGTTGTCAGAGTAGCACCAATAAAAACCACAAGAGATGGACCACAATGCAACCCGGCTGGCTGCCCCTCCCTCTCAGGGTCCCTCTGTGTTTTGTGGATGTGCCCCCCCCCCCCCCCCCCCGCCATACACACACTCACACTGGCCATGCCAAAGCAGATTTGGAGATAAAAAATGATCCAACACTGGCCGTGCACTCCTGTATCAGCTCCCAGCTATAGAGTGGTGGGTCAGGACAAATCCTGTTTAAAGAGCATTTATCCTTATTGCTGTGAAGATAGAGCTAGTTACAACTGGACCTCACTTCTCCTCCCCTCTCCCAGACCACAGTTATTCCAGGTCGGTGTAATGCCGCCATTTGATCCAATTCCAGTAATATTTTGCACATACGGTATATACTTTTATTCTTTTATTTGAGAAAGGAAACCAAAGAACTCTTTACAGCTTGATGTGGGAGTTTTTAATGCAACCAGCTTCAGGGGCTGACAGTCTGTAAAACCTGCAATGAAACATGTCTCACTCTGCCTCAAGGAGCTGTTAACCCACTTAAATCAATTGAATTTGTTTTGGTTTCAGTGGCAAGTTAGCTATTACATGATGGTGTAAACTCTTTTTGAAGAGGCCTTTCCTTTTTAAGAATACGGTTTTAGAGGACCTGCAGAATTTAGATCTTTTTGGCATGAATATTGGCAGCTTTAGTCTAAAAAGATATAGTAGTGGACATCAGTTTTCAGATAACTATGTCAAGCAAACATGATTTTGTTAACGCCAGTAAAAGGTGGGTGGCCTCATCATTCATCCCCCACCCAGCATGAACACGTAAAGTGCCTTCTTAACACACATACACACACACAAACAGAAATGGCCCCCAACCCCCTGGGGCCTCACCTCAGTGGCCCTGTGGCGAACCGTGTGTTTGTGCATGAGGCTTAATAACCTTACGATGGCCATCTCACCCCTGCTGCTCTCTCTTATTACTCCCTGTACCTTTTCTGTTTTGTCCAGAAGAAGGAAAAGAGATTGGGGGGGGGGATCAAGGAGAAGGAAGCACAGATAGAAAAAGCAGAGATTGGGGTGGAAGGTAGGGGCCAGCAGTGGTATTGATGTAGTTCAGATAAGTGAAGGATTAGCTGATCCACAATGAGCTCGGAGGTGCTGCTCCCCCCCCTTTCACAACAGCCAGCGGTGAAGTGGTTCCTCTTAATGAACTGTGAAAAGGACACACTTGCATACATGTACATACATGGACATGTCATTTATACTGGGGATATATTCCTTCTATTAACTTCATTCTATTCATTTAAATAATATTTTAGAGCTCTAGGAAACCTTAACCTAACCTGTCCATCCAAAGTCCTCATTTGTCCTTTTCCACTTCAGTCTGTGGTCTCTACATGTTGTTAGGAGTTGTACGCATGTATACACGGTGACATGTTCCTTCATCAATGCATCATTCACTCCTGTTTTGAAATAACTAAAAACTACAGTGCCCAACTGTTTTAGAAAACAGCTTAGCCTTTTTTTAATGAAACTATGTGTTCGTGAATTGTTGTGAAAGAGTTCTGTCTTCATTAAGAATGAATGGGTTCGGGGCTGAGTGCCACAGACAGCATAGGGGAGTCGTAAAATACTGAGTGACGTACAAACACATTGTTGGTTTTTGCCTTTTTATGGGATTTGTTTATAGTAACTATAAATCTAGAAAATTGCAAGATACGTCAACAACATGTTTTTCTAAAAATCACTTTTAATCATTTGATAATACGCGCCGGTCTTTTCAGTCTAAACTTTAAAAGTTAGTCTTGATTGACTTCAGCAAATATTTGATCAGAGAATAAGTAATCAAGTTAACAAGAACATTTAGAATAATACTCGAGTCTATTGACATATTTCTGTTATTGCTCAAGTATTGAGGTTTGACACCATCTCTAGTGTTTGTGTCCAGATGTGGTGTGCCTCAGATGATCAGTGGCCTTCTTCTGTATGTTTCTTTTTCATAATTCTGCCTCTCAACATTTATGTTGAGTTCATTGCCCAAACAAAGCCACATACAGATGAACACACACAAGGAGTCTTTCTTTTCAACTCTGTCCGTCTATTAACAATGACTTGACACGTCTGTGTTTCTTTTGTTACTCTTTACAGACACACACACACACACACACACTCACACACACGCACACACACACACACACACACACTGCAGCAGATACAATAGACAGAGTCATAGCAGTAGAAATAAAGTAGCAGTAGTTGAGAAATGCTTGTTTAAAGTGAGAACTGCTTGTGTGTATGAGGATAATGATACACTCTGTTCATCGGTTTTTGTGCTTGTTGAATTGTTTGTGTCGGGTGTGTACTTCAGTGTGTGCCTTATTTGTAGACTGAACAGGTGTTTCTGGTTGTGTGTATGTGTCTCTAAATTCACCTATGTGTGTGTTTTCAGAGATGTGTCCATGTCTGTGTCCACATGCATCAGCGAGAATCCAGAGGGTCAGGTGTCTGTCTGGTTTCACTTTAGAGAGTGGAAACCTAAAGGCTCGGGTTTCTGCCGGGGTCATGCGTTCTGCTCTGCCGGCATCAGAGGTTAAAGTTTACTCTGTTGAGGCACGACGAGGGAAGGACTGGTCTAGCTAGACCACGTTACACAAACACACACATTCCTAACATGCAGAAGGGCACATTGATGATGAACCCTAGGCGAAATTGATGATTGTTTTATATTGTTGGTACAGTGAAAAACAAACTATTGTTATTTACTGTTTTTTTAAGTACAATTAATATACCGCATGTACCTTTACACCCTCACAAATACTGTAAACACTGTGAAACAGCTGTAGGTTATGGGTGAAATTATCTACATTCTACCATCGTTGTGCTTACATTTTGATAAATCATCCTAGGGCTGCAACTACCATTTATTTTCACTATAGGATTAATCAGCTGGTTACTTTCTCAATTGATCAAGCAATCATTTTGCGTATAAAGTGGTTTTGTCCAAAACCCAAATATGTTTACCTTAATATCATTCTGAAATATGCAAATGTTCAGTATTGTTGCTTTGAAAAATGACTCAAAAGCAAAATCACTTATCAAAATAGTTGCTGATAAATTTTCTGTTATGATCAATTAATGGCTTCAGCTCTAAATAATCCCTCGCAGACACGGCGGACACATATACCCATTCATTCGTAAGGTTTCCTTGAGTCGCCATCGTAACCAAACTTTGGCAAATCATCTCGCATTTTATTTGTATATATGCTGAAATCTTGGTAGAAAAGGAGAATTGGAGCATGTTTGTATTCATCAAACATTTAATGGCTTTGTTAATAATTATTGGAAACTCTGAAAAACCACATAACAGTGACACTGAAGTTACATAACGCACACTGTCCGTCTTTTTCTGTCCTCCCTCTCTCTCTACCTCTCTTATACAGGAACTGGCCAATTTCCTGAGCCTGTTTTTCCATTTTGCTTCCTTGTACGTGTATCTTTTACATGCGTATGTTTCAGCGTTCCTCTGTGTGTGTGTGTGCCTGTTCGTCATCCTCTGTCTCTGACTGGCTTTCAGCCAACAGCTGAAAATGTCACAACCGTTTAATTTCATGGGAGCGAGCTGGTTCGAGAGTGACCTAGTGTGCTCGGTGGAGTTTGAGTCAGGTTGGGACTTTTTCAGCTTGATGCTCTTAACATAAAAGTGTGTCATTCTGGATGTTGTGTAAATGGTTTATTGATAGGCATCAGTGCTGTTATATCTCCAGGTTTGACAGAAGGATTAGTGACATTTTTTTCATAGCAAATGACAGCGGGCCTCAAGCAAGAACCACTCGTACAAACAAGTCTGTTTATAATCTATTTCCACCTTTTTTGTGTCCTCTAATGCTACTACTGACTTTGTTCTTTTTATTTGTCTGCTGATTTCTTACAGCGGGAATTCAAGCACTGCAGTGTTATCTTTTGCTTTTTACTCTAGGTTGACATTTTTGTGAATGATGTTTTCCCTACAAATAGACCAGAACAGGTAGCCTTATAAAAACATATGGGTGTCAATTATGCTAACGGTCAAGTCTCAAGAGCACGCACCTGCTCATGAACAGGTGGTATTCATCAAGTAACTAGCACTTTACAACAACTTTGTGCAGTAAAAAGAGTTTGTTAAGAAAAGCTCTTCGGCTGACTAAACATTTGATTTCACAGGACACTGATGAAAATATCGACAACTTGTGTGGAAAAGGTGTCGTTGCCAGTAAAGAAAAACTCAACTGAAGCAATACTAGTAAAAGCACTCTTATTTTTTTTCTCTGTCTCATCAAACAGCAAGCATGAGTTGAGCTCATATTTGTCAGTGTGTCCCTCTAATGGCCACATGTCCAGCCTGGGTAGGGCATCTCTGATCAAAGCTGACCGGTGTTTCCCTCTGGCTCTAAACCAGGCCAACCACAAACAGAATAGCCTCGCAAATGTTTTTCCTATTCAGATTGCGGCAATTACTATTTGACGTAAAGTTCATTTAGTGCCTGCTGGCGGCATGTTTGTGTACTTATTGGTGTGTGTGTGTGTGTGTGTGTGTGTGTGTGGCCACCGCTGCCTCAGTTGATGAGGGAGATCCTTATTGCCCCTGGCACAGTGGCTCATGGAAATCAATGTTTGATTTGCCGGCTACTTGATGAAGGATTTAATGCTGAAACATGTCCCCACCCTCGCCTGCCCTATACTCACAGTAAAGAAATTGCCTTATTGAGTCCATTTGTTCATTTTGCAGGCCTGCGCTTCCAAAGTGGTGGTATTTGCCTCTGATCATGCGTGTGTGTAGGTGTTTGTGAATGTGCCGGCGGGTAATAAGATAGCTGTGATTACCTGACAGACCTCGTGTCCACTCACCGCTGACTGTGTGTCCAGAGTGGTGTATAACACCCCCCCCCCCCACACCACCACCACCCCAGTGCTCCATGCTCTAGGTGTGTGTATCGACCAGACTCTGGAATGGAGAAACGCCTGCCCAGCACACAAAATCAATCGCTGCTGTTTTCTCTCCTCCAACAGCCTCCTGTTATCTGCAATGAATACAAAGCATATATTGTAGCACACAAGACACATACGCCTCATCTTTATATCCACTCCCCTTTCACCACTGTGGACTGTACACAGACAAACTCACAGGAGATTGGCCTAAATTACAAGTCAGTTACACTTAATTGGAGGAAATATGGGTCTTGCCGCGCGTTTTCCCATTCACAGCGTGTTGCATGAGACCTATGCTGCAGCAGCTTTCATTGCACTGCAAAGTTTATTATTTCTTCTGCTATATACTCTGTGCTGTACTCTGTGCTGTGCCAGCAAATCAAACAAGGCAGCCCAGAGTGTGATTGAAAAATCCTCCGTCTTCCATTGTGTTGAGTAGCATTAGCAAAGAGTGGCCAACAAGTATTTATTTAGCCAGTGAGCAGTCCATTTTGTTTCAGGCACGGGGAAAAGATCAAGCCTATTGTCAGGCTTATGCAAGTGTGTGTGTCTATCTCTCTCTCTCTCTCTCTCTGTCCTAAACTCTCTCTTGCTCACTGTCTGTCTCTGTCAGAGATTATAGGTGGCGGCGGGAGGAGGAGGGGAGGTGGTAGATTAGCGCCGGCCGTCAGAAAGTAGAATTCATTTGTATGATCCAGATGTTTATGCTCGGCTCCCTGCGTCTCCGTTTATGTGTGTTGCTCAGTCAGAGGAGAGGATTGGCCGCTGGTGTGAGGTGGAGGTGGAGGTAGAGGTGGGGGCAAGCTTACATCCGCTAGCCTAGCTTTTGTACTCGCATCAAAAGGAACAAATATGGCCGGATGACTACGTACCTTTTTTAACCACCCTGACAGACTACAGTATAAACAAAAATTTGTATTTAAAGCTAGTGACTGCTTTCTCATTTAAGCTCTTGTATGGTTGCTTATGTTAAAACATTTTACATTTGAGACCTTCTTTTGTTAAATATAAAAAGTGGTTTGTATAAAAACATGGTTTTTGCATTTAAAAAAGTACCAGAACTTGTATCAGCACAGGTATCAAACATTTCAAATGAACAAGTCCTACTTATTATTATTATTATTATTATTATTTTCAATGTTTTGTCCATCCATGGATCGTCAACCGCTTATCCTGCGTACAGGATCGCGGGGGGCTGGAGCCAATCCCAGCTGACATCGGGCGAAAGGCGGGGTACATCCTGGACAGGTCGCCAGTCCATTGCAGGATATGTGACATTTTATAGACTAAACAATTAGTCAGTGATGAAAATAATTGTTAGTTGCAACCCTACTGGAGAGAAGACAGAGAGAGCAGACAGGGGCTTTGTTAACAGGCAGTGTCAGAGTTACTTCAGAGGGGAGTGGGGTCCTCTATTGTGGCTGCCTACTTCATGCATTCAGGAAGGGGCTGCGGGGTTGATGGATGGACCCAGACTGGAGAGCTCGTGGAGGGCTTTGGAGCAGGATGCTGGAGGAGGTCTGTGGGGTCCCTAAAGGAAGCACTGTACGACAGTGGGGGGAGAGAGACAGAGAGAGAGAGAGAGAGAGAGAGAGAGAGGCTAGAAGACCCATCATTAATCAACCTCCTTCCACCTGTCACCTCACCTCTCTGCCTCCTCTCCTCTCTTTATCCCTCCTGCCACCCCTCTTTTATCTACCCCCCTTCGTCCAAACCACTTTTTGTTCCAAGTCCAACTGCAGTCCTCTATTGTACGCGGCCCTTTCACGGCCTCTGGGTTGTAGTGCACTCACTCCCAAACATCACTTTGGGAGGTGTTTAATGCTATTACGAGGTGGCAACCCAGGCACTCGGCCCTCCAACAAGGAGAGATGGACTCATGCCGGGTCTAAACACGACTTAGTTTTCTTAATTCACTTAAACTCGGGTGCTTCTGCCCCCTGCCACCAGCCTCTTAACTTCCTGGTCGGCACAGCCCTCTAATGCCCGCCTGAGACTGCTGTAATGCGAAGGGTTCCTCTTTGAGGTCACTAAGAACATTACGAGGTGCTTTGACGGGTCACAAGTCTTGGCTGGAGCTGGTGTGGGTTTTATTCGCTAACTGTACTTCCCCACAGCGTCTGGCTGAGGAGGGTTGGCCTCTGAGTTGCCGGCTTACTGGCAGTGAATTGATGGATTCAGTGAATAGGAGTGTGTAGATCTCAGTCCTTGATTTGTCTTTTAGGGAATTAATTAGTCACTGGTGAGATTCAGTCATCCTCTCATGTCCATAGTGGGTAACCCTTCCTCTCTGTTAATATGATTAAAAAAAAATGTTTTTGTTTGTTTGTGTATGTCTGCTGTCACCCTGTAAGAGCAGGAGGCAAGGGTTGGTCATATGGTTGAAATTAATTAGAGCTGAAACGATTAGTTAATTAATTAAAATTAATATCTTGGGGTTTGGGACGGTTGGTTAGACAAACAAGCTATTTAAAGATTTAAAGAAGGGCTCTGGGCTCTTGTGATGGAAAGTTTTTTTTTAGTATTTTCTGACATTTTATTGACAAAACGATGGATTTATAAATTGAGGAAAATGATCGATAATGACAATGCAGCGCTAAAATCAATATCAACCTTATTTTTCCAATAGTGGCATCCAGTATTTTAGTATAACATCATGTTCAAAGAAATCAACTGTGTTTGACTGAGTCCACGCGCTTATGTGCACAACGAAAACATAAAAATGACAACAAAAATTTATTTTGTTTGTTTTAAATTACAACTTTCTCAAAATCATTTATTTGGACAGCAGCAAAGTCTACATTTGAATGATTGCCCAGCCCTACTGGAGACATCGAATCAATGCAACAACACAACAGCATAACTGTACATTCTGTATCTCTGTAGGTACTTGAAATAACCATATACTTTGGATTTGCATGCAACCAAATCTGCACATACAGCATCATGTATCAGTTGATTCAGAAAAAGTCTTTCTGGCATGATAAGGTATTTATACAGCAATTATGCAACAAACTACTAATAACATTAACAATAGATGCCCAAACAAAGAAATAATTAAACAGTAGCCCCCTTCTCTATAATCAGCAGCATTTCTTCCTTATCTGTAATCTCTTGCCTATATATTAAATGAGCAACAGTGTGGGCTCATTAAAAATGCATGCTGCGCACTGAGCTTAGGAGGCCAATTATCCCACCTAGCTCCTTTACAATGGCTGGTAATAAAAGCCCCTGCAGTCAGCCACTCCCCGTTTGCCTCACTACCTCAACCACTCCCACTCCTCACCTCTCCCTCTCTCTCTCTCTCTCTCTTTCTCTCTCTCTCTCTCTCTCTCTCTTTCTCTCTCTCTCTCTCCCATCTCCCTGTCCAGCTGCCTGTTGTCTTCACACCAGATCACCATAAAACGGGCTTTTCACTGGATTTGATGGAGGGCAGTGTTTTGATCTGTTGGGATTTGTGTGTGCACGTGTCGTCAGCAGGCACAATGGTATCACAAAGAGAGGCACACATTTGAGCACACGCACAGACAAAAAACGCACACACATGGGCTCACATGTGTAAACATAGATGGGACTATTACAGTGCACATCATGCCGTCATACATCAGAAGATCATAGCGCCAGGAGCACAGAGTTTCCCGCCACATGCTGTACATCAAATATGGATGGATGTGGGAAGCAACTGCATCACTGAAGCACTTTAAAGCCCCCATACGGGCAACCTGCTCATCAAAAGGCTGCCATTTCTGTATACTATGGCACTATATAATATACAACCCCCACCTTGTATTTGTACACACGTTTGTATGTGCATCGCTGGCGGTGTACCCTTTGAGGATCAAACACAGGTAGTTTTATCACGCAGCAGGCAAGTAGAGAACAGAAGGTGATGCTGTTTCTGTAGCTGATGATTAGGTTTGTTTAAATGTATATCAGCACACATAGCGAGCTGTCACCACCTCCCTGTGCTTCAGCACAGAGCTGATAGATGATACATTATGCCCCAACATCTTCAAACAAACAGCTAAGGAACTTGCTCTGCTAGTTCTGCAGAGCTTTGAAATAAGCTTTAGTGCTGAAATGATTAGCGAGTCGCTCAGCCAGGGGACAGAAATTTAATTAACAACAATTTTGAAAATCGATTAATCGTTTAAGTAACCTTATTTGTCAAGTGAAAATGCCAAACATTCATTGGTTTCATTGATTTTACATATCAAAATCAGATCTTGGGGAGTACTACTGTATATGTGCTCTAGAGGGAGTTTTACTCAAGAGATGTCACTCGTGTCAATGTCAGTTGGGTCTGAGGACTACAAGTTGGAAAATGAAGAAAATCTGGATGCTTGTAGTTAGAAAGACGTGAGCTTACCAGACCTCTGTAGCCCGCTTCTCATCTCTACTTGAATCTAACAGCTTGGCTACATAAGCTGCTACTAGCATAACACACAATCTCTGACTGAACTGTCAGTGGTTGAGTTGCATTGTGGGTAATGTAAGCGCCAGGTTTTAACAAGGAAGCAGAATGCTTGAAAATTAAAAATACTGGCTCTGCTGCATCAATTTTGCTGCTTTTAAAAAAATATCACCCCTTTAGCATGTCATTTTCCTTGGCCTCAAAACCTGTCAAGGCCAGGAGCCGGATTTGATTTGATAAGTTCACTGAGGAAAGCCCTCTTTCCCTCCCTGTAGGTGTTAAAATGAGACTGACTTCATTAATAGTCTGATCTGGAGGTAATTAAGAATGAGCGGGGGGGGGGGGGGGGACAGTGAGAAGGAGAGTAATACAGAATCTCCTCCCAGCTTTCTTTTTAAATCCCTTTGTCACCGGTACTGGCCGGGAAGAGGCAGAGGAGTTGAAGGAGGTCAGTAGAGTGGGCTTTAGATGACGCTTGACCCTCTTTATGTCATCTTCTTGTAGCAGCTTCTTCAGGAGAAAAGCTTATTACAACTGGTGAACACTGGGAGCGCCGGGCTATCACCGCGTTCTGAGATGTTTTGGCTCATTTGTCCGTGATTAGTCTGCCTGTCTGCCTTTGTTTTGTGTGTGTGTGTGTGTGTGTGTGTATTATCTGAAACACACCCATGCACATGCACACCATTTATTCGTGTTTACGCAGCACTGTGTGGAAAACATAAATTGGAGACAGAGTGTTCCCCGTCTGCAGGGCTTGGAAGAGGGTTTGGGCTCGGAAAACTGGCTTTCCTCTCAGGAAGTGTTGTTCCTCACCGCTCTCCATAAACACTGGAAAAGAGACCCAAAGAAAATGTCCCAGACTCACTATTTCCACTGTAAACACGCAGGCATACACATATTATACTGCTCCCTCTCTCTATTTCGCTCATATGTGTCTCTTCTTTTTCACGGGCAGAAGGCTGTATATTTTCCCAAAGGAGCAATACAGCGCACAGTGTACAATCCAGAAAACCAAGTCCTGACCTATGCAGATCAGCTGCCTCAACTTTTAAATGTAGGCATGTTATAAGACTTTGCAAAGTCCTAGCAGTGTACATGAACACAATCTATTCAATCAGTATTTCACCTTTAAATTGAGACGAATTTTCAAGTCTCATGAAAAGTCTACTTTTTTCACATTCAAAGCTTTTTACTGCAACACTGCCGCCATTAGATCAAGAGATGAAGCAATAATAATAATAGAAAATGAACTCCTGGGTAAAAATGCCAGGATGTTGTAACTGAATTATCTGTCAGAGCAGCGTAAATGTTAATTTTCTTAGTCCAACAGGTGGTTGGATTGCCGTTCCCTTCGTGTGCTGTGCAAGCTAATAAATCCACACCAGTGAGAGAAAGAAAGAAAGCTCTTTCCATTAATTTTAGTTGGCGTGGCATTTATTCCCGCACTGGAGCATTATGCTGTGAAAATATCATCGATGAGTCCCAAAAACTCTAAATAAGACTTGAAATGTTCACAGTTTATCATTGTCAGGGCTTTGATTTGACAACAGGGTGCAGGACTTTGTAATCTATCACAGACAAGTTGGCCAATGTGATTTTATTGCAGTATTTTTTAATGAGCAAAGGCCCATCTCTGCCTGTCAGTCAGTTCTGTCCCATTGAGGTGACACTGCGGAAGCAAAAACAGAACGATGCAGATGATGCTTTGTTGCAATACCAGCCAGACATTGGATTTTGCACATATTCTCTCCACTGTGGTTAAAACACTGAGCTCACTTTACCACCCAGCTGGCTTACACAGCACCCTAACCTGTGTGTGTGCGCAAGTGTGTAGAGAGGGAGAGAGGCAGAGCGAAGGAGTGTCAGAGAGAGAGAGAGGTTAGAAACCCTTTTTTTATTACATTTCCTCCGCAGAGAAAGAGGAGGCAAGATGGACACTCCATATCTCCCCGCTGCGCCAGAAAACTCATCTAAATGGAAAACACATTGTCTTCATTATTTTGCAAGAGCTGAAAGAACAGGGTTGTCATGGTAACAGCCATCTGAGTGAGCACAAGCGGGCGGCCGTGGGGCTGGTTTTAGGGCCAGAGTAATGGAGAGAGAGAGAGAGAAAAGAAAAGAGGAGGTGGAGGTGGTGGGGGGGGGGGGGGGGGTGGAAAGAGAGGAGAGAGGGGACTGAGATGAGGAGGGTGGAGATGGATGGAAGACAATAGAGTTGGAGGGAAGAAAAATAGGAAATTGTGGGTGAAACAGACGGAGAGGAAAGAGAGGAGTGGGTGCGATGGATAGAAATGGAGAAAAAGAGCGAAGGGTTCGTGAGAGGAAAGCAGGGAGTGCCTTTTCCAGTGGAGCCAGACAGAGCAAATGGCCAGTTAGTGGCTCTCAGAGAGCAGTTCAGAGGCCCTTATTAATTTCAAGGGGCGGCAAGATGGTAGATTTAACATCTTAGGAAATCTCTTCCAACTGTGTCTCACTGCAGCCCCACTGGTACTCTGTGTGTGTGTGTGTGTGTGTGTGTGTGTGTGTGTGTGTCTGTGTTGTGTGTGTGTATGTTTGTAAATGCATGAGAGTGCATACTGATGTACAGTCAAGGGGAGAGCTATCTTCACCTGCTGAGCTAACATTAGAAGACCCGGTGCTTTGGTAAACATATTGAGGGGGCGAGAGGCTCCGCTCTCCAGCCACTTCTGCTCAGCCAGTGCCCCAGTGGTGATCGACAACCTGCCTGCTGCTGTCTCTATTAGTCGCTCCCTTAGATCAGCCCCTGGCAGCAGCAAGCCCGACACCGAAACGCCCGTCATCAAATATTTACCCCTCCTGAATCTACAACGGCCACCAAAGCCACATCAAATGAAACCAAGTGCCAAGGCGATATCTAATCCAGTCCAATCCTGCTCCTTGTCAACTTCATTCTCTTCCCTCTCTATGCTGGGTGGATTTTCATGACGCTCCTGTCAGTTTAGCATCAACTCGAGGATTAGGGCTGTTGCCACAGAGGAAGGGACGTAGATGATTGTTTATTTACAAGTTGTTTCCTGCTTCTCTGTGATATAGCCAGTAGCGTTAATGTGACTGAGGCCTGACACGACAACGTTTTGACAGCAGTCGGGCGATTAAGGAAATTAAAGTAATTGCTTAAGTCTTTGTCATGTAAATACTTATAACCTCCCCCTGGAGTATTTGGCTTGGCTTTGACATCCATTGGGATCTGACATCCAACCTCACGCCTCTTCAAAAGAGGCGTATCATTGTCATCATTGTTTGCGGTATGAAAATGGGATGGAGATGAGGACACATACTGTCAGATTAGATTTGATTTATCGCACAAGAGGCCATCATCGAAGTTGCAGTTGTCGCATAGTCATTGCATATATTCAGTTTTTGTGTTGGGAGTCAATCCACAATGTTTCCCAGCAGACACTGTGAAGTGTTTTCTTTAGAAGAACATCCAGATCCATTGAAGATAAACTTTAAAAAAGCAAGCCGGGCTTTGCAGGATCTCTCAGCGAAATCTGGGGAAATGTGTGTTTGTTTTCTATCATCACTTTCCTCCAGATGTGCAATCATGGTCAAGGGAGGAGCGATGGCTGTGGCTTGTGATTGACCAGCATTTAGGGAAAGAGACAGCGTGCACGCAGTCAGCTGTTTGGCTGCTCTGGCTGGCTGGCTGCGTGGCTGTCTGTAGGTCTTAGTGATTCATGTCACACTGTAATTGGTTTACCTGCTCCCTGTGTGTCTACGCTCTGAGTGGACCAAAACAAATTACCCAGGGATGACCTCTCGCCATCCCTCTCTCCTGCTCTGCAACCATTTCCCCCTATCTCTCCCTGCATGTCGCTCCCTGCCTCCAACGACATGTAATATGTTGTATGTGAGTGTTATTCTCTCTCCCTCTCTCCTTCCCATCTATTTGTCTGTCTCGTCCTCCTCCACTCCCTTTCTTCATACCTTGAATCTCACAAGCAGATCCGCAGTAGAATAACATTTTGGAGAGAAAGCATACCCGAGTACAAATACACACATTAAAACTCTTGAGGCTTGAAGATGTGTGTTTCTCTGTCTGCCTTACATGTCAAACATCATTTCAACATGTTACGCACACATGCATGCGTGACGATAAGCTGATAGGATGGACTTTGTGGAACGCTGCTTAAGATCACAAATAAACACATACACACACACACACTAGTGGAGTGCTTTGTAGCTCTAAAAGAGTGTTTTGTGAAAACTGCAGTGAAGCACATTAGCCTTTCAACACTGTTTTTTTTTGTGCTCACTGTGCCAAATAGTACCTGTGTGGATTGTCCCTTCAGTGAATGAAACTGGTGCTCTGTGTACACCATTAGGCTGTTTCATTTTCACAGCAAGTAGATGTTTTGTGTTCTTTGCTACTCATAACCTCACTCTAACACACAGTGCGGAACAAAGACACACACATACACAGCAAGATGAATGAGTGCATCGTTCTCCCCTCTACCCATGTAGGAAGGTCTCGCTGTCTCTAAGGTTATTTAGCCGTTTGAGTAAAAATCCACTGCCAAAAGATTTCAGCGGGCAAAGCTTGAAAAAACGAGATGTGTTTGTATTTGTTGCATCGCTGGTTACGCAGACTGTTCTTCTATCAGAGGACCTGGTGCGTGCACTGGCAAACACTAGTCTTGTTCTGGTGCCCTTGAACAAGTCCCTTATCCTGTGCTGACTCGAGGGGCACTCTAATGTAGGCAGGGTGGTGGAAAAATCAATAAGGATTTTGTAAGGTTTTTAGATAAACATTTGAATATCTTAGTTATATATACCTCTTCTTAGATGACAGAAACTCAGGCTAGGTGGTGAGTAAAGAGTATTCAACCACTGCCTATCATCAATTAAAGCTTACATATAGCTATATGGCAGAACATTAGCCTGATTGAACCAATTTCAAAAGCATTTTTGAGCTGAATTTAGATATTGTCTGTAGATGCCATCATCCCATATTCTTCTTGAAGAAAGCTGTTACATAAATAATAATAAAGTGACTGAATCTTTCACAGCTGTCTAATAACCTTTTTGTTGAGTCTTTCAGTAAATGACACGTTCTGTTCTATACTTTACAGTACTGGCTGTTCTCTGTGTATTATATCACCTCAGTCTGATTTGTAATTGAAATTTGAATATGCTGAAGAATAGTTTTTTTTAAATGGCTTAATTGAACTTGTCCCTTAAAAGTTCAGAGGGAGAAGTAAAGGTTATTCTGCAGGAGCTGCAGCCCTGTAGGACGCTTTGTTCCACCAAGCGCAGAGAGGCTGGGCCGGTTGCTTTTTTAGTAAGTATTGTGCTTTTGGTGTGTCAAAGACAAGGGGGGGTGGAGGGCAGACTGGCACAGATATATTTTTGCTCTCCCTAATGACACCAATACCATTTCATGGCTTACTGAGCAGATTGAATCACACTCTCTTTTTCTAAGTCTCACCCTTTGCCCCTGTCTCTCTGTTTCTCTTTCCTGCACACACTTCATCATCATGCTCTCCTCAGTTAGACTATCACACACACACACACATTCATATGCTGCCGTACATTGATGTGTTACACTCACCCCAGTGGATGTTGTTTAATTGCATTTGGGTCAGCAGTTTGCCGGTGCTGAAACCGAAGGACATGGAATTTGTCAGTTTACCCATTCAGCAGTCACAGGGGGCGGCGTGTGAGCTAACAGCTCTGCTGGAGTCAGGCCCATAAGGTTAGCTTTACACAAGCCTTTCAGACTGCACTGTCAATCACTCTCCTCTCCTCTCCTCTGCACAGATACACTGACATCTGCTATCGCATATTTCTTATTAAAATGTACTAGACTGCTGTTATTCCACTTAATAAAGCTTATGAGATTTATGCTCTTTCAGTGAAAGGGCTCAGTATTCCAGGCAGTCCTGTGATGGCCTGTTACATTGATAAAGGCTACACATCGGCCATGTGCTCTCCTCACACACACACACACACTCGCACACACTTGCTTCTTCCGTTGTGCATCACGAGTGATAGAATCTTGCCTTTCGTGACAGTGGAAAATCGTATGTGGCAGCCAGGACATACAATCATCCCCAGCTGGTATTTATAGTCCTCAGCAACTGGAACATTCTATGGAATAAGGAGTTCATTCATTCATCATGTGATGCTCAAGCGCTCCTTTCTCCTCATGGATGACCTGATTTCGCATCTCATGGTTAGATAGATGGCCTCTCCCTATTAATGCGATTGAGACAATGTCTACTGTCACTAGAGCTGAATTATATTTTGATCAAATATTGTTCTATGATACATGCGTGATAAGGCGTCACCTGGGGTTTTCATTGTGGTTATAACGCTGTAGAGCTCACGGGTCGGGTTGAAGTTGAACAGAAGTAGTTCATACGACATGTTGTTCGACCACATCGGAAACCAACAGTGTTGTCGTCCTGGGCGGCCACCCTGGAACACGGAGGGACAGTCATAGAGACTCAATGTCGTTTCGCTTATTGTCAGACAGTCTCTCCTGGAAGACATTGATAGAGTTGCACTCGGTTCGTCACATGAGAAATTACAGAACTAGTTGTCAAGTTGTCAAGAATGAAAAAAGAGATCTTGAGGGAGAAGTTCAAGCCCTGGCTCCTTTCTCACCTCCGCAGCTGGCCAATCACGGCGTGAAGTAGGAGTGAGTGTTGATCCCGGGAAGTGAAAGAAATTGTCGTACACAGCCCCCTAATCTGACATCAGAAAGGGTTCCTTTTAAGTTGATTTGGCAAACTTTTTATCAAACAGTTGTTTATTTACACACCCAGCCAGCACAGAGCAACATTAGCATTTAGCATTTATTAGTCATGTTTCTGGCCACAAGGTGAATGTCCAATATTTACTCTCCTTTTTGTTCAACTCCTGAGGGAAATATAATTTGAACAACAGAAATGTACTCAGTGGTTTCGATTATCTATTAAGAGTCATGAATCAAGAGAAAATGCTGGTACTAGCTTCTCAAATATGACAATTTGTTGCTTTTGTAGCACTGTTAATGTGATACCGTGACTTTCGACTGTTACACAAAACAAGCAACATGAAGACATTATGTAAGACTAGATATCTTATAGACTAAAGGACGAATGAAATAATCAACAAAACTAATCAATAGGTTTATTGATTGTGAAAATAATTTAGTTGTCTTGTGAATGTAATCTTCAGTCTTAATATCTTGTGCGTATGTGTAAGCATCTCTGTGGGATTGTGTCAAAAGCAAAATCATCCCCAAAATATTGTCCGCTGTTTTTGTCAACACATTCAGTTCCAAATATTGTAATACTGAAGTCTTAGGATGTTGCCAATCCCAAATTGAAACCCAAATGTGTAGTATTTGCTCAAAGAGAAGGTACCCATGTGCTTACTTAGTACATGGTGCACCGTTATGATCTCACATATTGTGTGGTGAAATAATCGGCTGCTCCCGGGGGTATCTGGTGTCACATACCTGCAATACTCCACAACTGAAGCTCCATATTTATAGACAGGAACAGAGCAGCTCGCATATCCCCACATCACAGCTGTTTGCATTGTAGTGTTGTGTGTCACATAGCTGCCCGGTGCTACTGTGGTTGTCACATTAAACAAACAGCAACATTTAGAGTTTATATTTTCCTCCCCTGGGAGCAAGTCATTTCCAATTTTTATAGAGGCTGGTGGTTTTGATGCTGTGGAGAGGGTTGAGTTTTAAAAAGGCCGGAGGGAACGATATGACCAGTAGTTGGCTTTGCTGGGAGGGAAAAGGAGAGGGGGAGATTAGTGGAGGCGAGGATTAGCAAAATAATGCAAAGAACAAAACAAGGCAGAAAGACAGACATATGATGTTGGAAGAAGAAAATGAAGAAGTGGTAGCTGAGGACAGAGTGGTGGGGACCAGAGAAAATAAAGGTAATAAGAGCAAAGAGGGACTGTCTGGCTATGGGAGTTTGCCACTAGAGATAATAGTGTGTGTGAGAAAGGGCTGGTGGCTTTTTACAGACACACTGAGAGCAGAGATTGTGGGAGGGAGAGAGCGGCCAGCACAGCTGAGTGGTGTTGATTGGCCTGTTTGAAAACACATGAACTGCAGACAGAAAGAGAGAAAGAGAGGGAGAGATGCTCTGTGCACTGGGAGAAAGTGTCGCTCAGTGCCGTGCCACGCTGCAGCCCAAACCACATTAGAGCAAATGAATCCATTCCACCTCCTGTTATGGCAGCTCCCGCACGGGGCCCCAGGAAGGAGAAGGAGGAGGGAGGGAGGGAGGAAGAGTGGCAGGAGGGTTGAGATATGAGGGACGGGGGAGAGGAAAATGATAGAACGGAAAATTGAAGGTGGTGGAAAGGAGTCGCATGCTGGGTGGCTCTAATGATGTCTGAGGGCTATAGAAAAGGGAAGCAAAAGGCACATAGTAGTGAGAGAAAGAAAAGCTCTGGCCATATAACTCAAGATGAGGAGCAGGAGAGAAGACCCCCTATTGTGCCTAGAGAACAGGAGTTACAGCTATGTTCTCCTTTGTCAGACCATTGCTGTATAATGAACATAATGTGTGGCCAGACTTCACCAGTTGCCCTCTACACTTTACATATATGATAGACTGAGGATAAGAAGATTAAGAATTAAAACACCACCAAAATATGCTATTTTCCACAGTATTGCATGAAACCCTCCAGGGCCTGTGAACCCCATTCAAACTGCAGCATAACCTTAAAAATGTACACATCCTTAAAAAATTAAAAAATACATATATACGATTCTCAACATGTCCTCTGTGACTACTTTAAGCTGATGCTGTCAAGATCCAGGCTGCAGTGCTCCATTCAGATTGTCATCAGACGATCGCTGGTGGGTTCCGGGATTGCTAATTGAACTGTAGACAGTGACCGTCACACAGAAGAGGAAGTCTTGGCCTGGATATCAGTTATTCGAATGTCTGCTGGCGACGCCGGAAGCCAGCCTTGTGTATAGATTGATAGATGCACTTTTTGTGCCTTCTTGGTTTTTTATATTGTTGGCCAGCTGTGGATTGGCCATTGCCCATAACCCTTGTGTATTTCATCTCTACTTTAACATTGTCAGATTTGTATTTTTAGATGTATTTGTATATGTTTTATGCCTGTAAATGAATTATGTGAAAGGGACAAATTAAGTATAGAGGGTATGCATTGATGTCACTTCCCCTTCTGGAGCACACTGGACTGAGTGGCAAAACATCTGTTTACCATGGCTGCTTTTAGCAAACCGGAAGTAAAACAAGTGATTATTTGCTCAAATTAAAGGCAGACGGACTCAACAGTGATCCTTACTGCTTACCAAAGAACCAGCGTTCCAGCTCTTTCCCATTTTAGATGTGTTGTTTGTGTTTTAGCTGATTCAAGCTAACACTTCTGCTCGTCTTTCTGCCACTTAGTGAGCTTAACTACGTTCTGTGATGTCATGCGCATACCCTCTATTTAGAATTCAATTAGATTGATAAGAATTGTCTGACAATATTATAGGTGGTTTTGTACATATATGATTTGTCTTGATAATATATATATCTTGATGTTGGAAGTTACCCATACTAATATCTTGTCAGTGATTCCAACCATATTGCCCAATGCACAGTATCGGGCTGCAGTATGAGCTTCTGTGTAGCCACTTCCATGTGACTAATCACATTTATAAAGCAAGCAGCACTTGACAAAGGTGGTAGTCATTTGTCTGAAATGAGAAATCACTCATGCTATGAGTGATCATACGCTACGTGTGTGTGCGCACATGAATGAGTGTGTGTGTGTGGGGAGGTGCTGCTAATGATGAAGAGATAATTTCAACAATCTTTCTCTTTCTCTGTATCTCTTTTTCCCTCCTGAGTCTGGCCCTTCTTGCACCCCTTCCTGCCATACTCCAGTGCTTTTCATATTACTCTGCTTTTGTTTCTGAGCACTTATTTCTTGCCCCACTTCCCCCAGCTTGTGTTGCCCAGGGAAGAGAGAAAAGGGAAACAAAACGTGAGAGTGTGTGTGTGTGTGTGTGTGTGTGTGTCTTGTGCTTCAGACAGTGAGAAAAAGAAACAGAAGCTTCCTCAGGTGTTAGTATTATTTGTGGTTTGTTACTCTGCTCTGATTCATTGCAGCTTCCTCCCACTGCTGTTTAAAGGGAGGTTGTAATATGTACAGCATAATTGGATGTGTAATCCTTTGCTTTGCACCTCTGGTAAGCAGTGCTGAGTGGAGCTGATTAAGATGTTTGGAAGACAATAAAGATTAAGCGGGCCCTGTCTTCAGCATGTGCATGCTCAAAGAACGACAGCAGTAGCCAAAAAAATCTAAAAGAGTCTGTTGTTTCCATTCCTATGATGAGTTGACAGATTACTGTTTTATTTTGAAAGTAAACAGGGAGGGATGAGGATGTAGGGCAGGAGGAGGACTTCTGCCATGTTTCCACTGAAGCATCATGTGTTATGCAACCCATTTTCCCCCTGAACAGGGGCTGTGGTGCTGAAGTGTCTGTCAGTCAGTCAGGTGGACTGACTTCTTATCTCAGTTACAGCGGCACCGACTGAACACAGCCAGGCCGGCCAGTCGCATTTCCACCTCACTCATTTCCCTTTTTCAGAACCTGAGGGCCTGTCTTTTCATCAACTAACAAAAGCACTGCCCGTTTGTGGGAGGAGGAGGTGGTGTGTGTGTGTGTGTGTGTGTGTGTGTGTGTGTGTTGGACCTTGTGAAAGCACAACAGAGGGAAGGAGGTGGAAAAAAAGAAGAGATTATTGGGTAAAAGAGGCAGATTTCTCAACCCTCCTCCTCCCTCCTTGGGTCTTAGCTGTGGGAAGGGGAGCTGGAGGAGAAACAGTTAATCAATAGCCACAAGGTCAGACGGCCAGCGCTGGGCTGGAGTGTGCCCTGTTAGCGGTCCATGGAGCTGCCTGGCTGCTGAAGGGGATTTGTAGCACTTGTCAGGGCTTAAAGGAGCCCTCTCTGGACCACTTGCTGAGGGGTGTAGTGTGTGAAAGAGACATGCTGGTTAGCAGCAGGAGAGGGAGACATCTGCTGGATTCTGGGAGACACAGCACAGCAGAATTAGGCCACCCAAAGTTATGGTTTTGTGTGGTCAGAGTGGCTTTGTGCCCTCCATGTAAAGTTAGCTGTTTTGTAGGGACTTTTCACAGACAGTCAGCAACCACTGCAGCATCATGTCCATGTAACCTGACAACAGACATTTGGCTGCCCACTGTTTGACCACATTTCCTCCAGAATTCCCCCTTACTCATGCCGGCAAGGTATCCGCTGATGTTTAAGACGTTTTGCAAGTGCACTCCAGGTAATTCTACTTTGGTAATGCTTAAGCTCAGAGGATTAGTAATACACTCTTATTCTCAAGGTGCTCCTTTGAAGTTTCACTTTTACGCTTAATCAAAGTGAAGAATTCAAGCTTTTGTGTTTACATGCTCTTGCATGTGTGTGTGCATGTGTGTAAGAGAGAATGATGCAGAAAAAGAGTGTGCATACTTGCAATACTCTTTCTAAGATAAGCCCACCAGACTGAGCATTACACATGAAAACTCCTTGGCTGAGCACTATGCTTATATCGTATTCGTTCTCTCGCTCTGTTTGTCACAGCAGGGGATCTTGGGGGACCCTTTATCAGTACTGAGCAGCTTTCTAGAGCCCTGCAACCCCCCACCTGTGGTTTCTCAGTTCGCCTTTTGTGTGGAGGAATGTGAGGCGGACCAGCACTGATGGAGATAAACACAGAGGGATGGTGAGGAACGGAGGCCTCGCTGGCCAGCCAGCACGATACCTATTAATCCAGCCTCAGCCCATTTTTCCTAGATGGTCAGAGTAGTGAGCATGGGGCTGAAATTGTTCTTGTTGTTTGTGCCTACTGTTGGATCAGAACAAGATGTACGCAGAAAAAGAGACGCCGTGCAGCTGAACCTTATCTGCTGTTAGATGTGGACATAAATTAGTCGTCTATGCCACACTGATAACCTTGACTGTGAGGTGTGCTTCTTTCAAAGAGAGATAACACTTGGATGTCTTTCTCAGTTGCAGCTAGTGTCAGATTTTTCTCACATAGGTAACATAAATCAGTTCTTCCAGTTTCATCATGTTTCTGTTTGTCGTTAACGGTGCTGCTGTGGAACAATTCAGTTTCATGCATTTGCCAAAAAAACTGGCTTCCCTGTTTGAGAATTTGTTGAGAAGCGGATAAAATGCTGTTTGAACTTATAAACTCTTCACATGGGCGACCTGACAAAAACATGTTCCTAACAGATGTACCTGTCCTCCTCCTCTTCTTTTACAGAGTAAAGAAGCTTTAATGGCGTCTCGGTAGAAACATCAAGATGAACACGTTACCATCCATGGACCGGCACATCCAGCAGACCAATGACAGGCTGCAGTGCATCAAACAGGTGTGTATAAACACCCGTGTGTAGCAGCCTGTTAGTCTTCTTTTAACTTCTTTCAGAACTATGCAGGCATGGATTTTAGAGGCAAAGACACAAGAATCTGCATTTCCTCTCCTTTCCTACACTCTTTCTCCTCTCAGCACCTTATATGGGCATCAGTTTTTCTGGCCATTAGCTCCAGTCACACAGATCATGTTGCACAGGGTCATAGAGAGAGAGAGAGAGAGAGGCAAATCTGGCAGTGAACTCAAGAAGAGACTTCAAAGAGGCTAGCAACATAACAGACTCTAAACCCTCCCCCGACCTGGTCATGTGCTCCTTTACATCACGTTCCTGACTCTTGACGTATACCGGCCCTTGTTGTGGTTTAGCTTAAATGCTTCCTTGACTGCCAGCTTTCAGGAGACTCCTCGTAGACAGATACAGACAGAAAGACACAGTCAGACAGACAGACATAACCTAGGGCTACCGCCTCTGCCTGTGATTAATAGTCTACAAGAACTCGCTGGCTGGCTGGCAGGCTGTGGGCTTATTTGTTTATGCTATGTGGGAGTGATCCTTTATATCTCCCAACATCCATATGACACCATGCCTTACAGTGAATCAGTGAATGATAAGGCTTTGAGCTTGCGATTATGAGGTAACATATTCTTTTTCTCTGTGCCTGCTGTTAACCCCCCCCCCACTCCACCGCAGTCCCATCCCCACCTGAACTCCTGAACACCCACTATAAGAACCTTTATATAAACAGGCTGTTATTGCTGCAGTTTTTTTTGCTACTTTGCATTTAGCAATGCGCTTGACATCAAAATCTTGCAAAAGCCTAATTTCCAAAATGTCAGCTTTTCTTGAAATGAGTAAAAATTGGTGGAATTGACACTACTCACTTCACAAAGCCTCCACATTTATTTTTTCAGGCGTCAATGATAAGCCCTAAATAGCACGAGTTGACACATCTAGCTTAATAAATGCAGTAATTGTAGTTCGGTTTATATACTCCTCAACTCTGGCTCTAATAGAACTAGTAGTAACCCAGACTTCAAAGGCACTGAGTTAGTCTGTGAGCTTGTGGCGGCTCTGCTTCCGGGTGTTGTTTTGGCTTGGGGAAAGCTGCTGGCAGAGAGCCAGGTGTTATGATGTTTTTCATGCAGCCAGGTAGACACTGAACAGCCTGGTCCTCAGCTGTCCTGCAAAGGGGTAAGTCAGTCCATCATCTCGCAGAGGACAATCTGTCAAACGTCTGGCTCTTTGTCTGCTGAAACCCCATCACTGCCCCCCCCCTCTCAAACCTCCCCATTCATGTCCTCATCTAACCCTGAACAGCAACAATAACAAGAACAGCTCAGGCCCCATATCCTCCTCCCAAAACTCAGTGGAGCTATTTCACTCTGCTGTCCTCCCCCTCGCACTAGAGTCGAGGTTGTCAGCCAGAGTTGGTGGCGAGCACTGCAGCAGGAGGAGCTGTGAGTTCAGATCTAGACAGACAGCCCCTGCTGTGCTAGTTCTGATTCCACTCGCGCTGGCGGCTGATACGCCTCCCATCAAGCAGCAATAATGCCAGATTATATCACTCATCTAGAACAGGCTCTTCTCCTCCCCCTCACTCAACAAGAGCATCTCTCACTTTCTCTCACTGTCCGTGCTTCTCGTCCTCATCAGTCAAACCCCTGTGAGAGGCCACAGCCAACTCTAAAATGGCCAATCTTCACATCAAAAAAGATGAGTCACTCAAGGCCTCTCTTGAAGCTCATGATATCATTGGAAGCGCTCTGAGATTTTCTCCGCAGGCGGGTACTATGTGACATGTTAGGCCTCATTCGCACCGAAGAGCCCTTTTGTCAAACACAGCCAAAAAGCTGCCCTTTCAAAAACGCTCACCTCTGCTGCCCCCTAAAGACAATAGTTCTACCTTCTCTGCAAGACACACAAAACAAAACGCTTCAGCTCCAGATGAGAATAATAAATGCTTTCAAGTGGGCTCAATCTCGCCGACTGAACAAGCTGCAGCTCTGCGCCATTTCAGAGCTATTAACCTCCTGAGCCGTGAAGAAAGGGAGCCCAATTTTAAAACCGCTTATTGTGTCCTGCCAGCCTGAGTAGCCTTCAGACACTGGGAAGAAAAGACTCAACTGTTTCAGGCCTCAGTGAACAAGCGAGAGAGACAGACAGAGACTGAAAGATTAGACAACACACCAACGGCGCGTATTGAGTCTGCACACATAGTTGCCAGGACCGAGGTTGTTTTCTTTGTGAACAGCCAAGCCAGCCAGTGGACGTCTGGTGCTGAGGCTCTGTTACGTTCTGAAAACAGGCAAGAGGATTGGAGAGAAAGATTTGGTTGCTGTGTGGGTCATGGGGGTGAGGGCTGGGTGTTGCCAAGAGAGATTACCAGGAAACACTGGCATCATTGTTGATATGGGTGTGATCTTCTTCCCACAATGTAGCAGAGCCCTGAGTGGGCGTATACTTGACGGAGTCAAGGTCCTCACAGGGTTGTGCAGAAACACAAGACATTAAATCAAGGCAGTTTGAAGAGAGACAGCGCAAGGCTGCAAAAACGATTTGGTTTCAGTGTTTTTCCAATTTGTACTTAATCTGAAAAAAAAAAATGATGCTCATTATTTCTCATTGTTTCTAATGACAGCCTCCTTTCTCTGTTTGCACAGCACTTACAGAACCCGGCCAACTTCCACTCAGCAGCTACAGAGCTGCTCGACTGGTGTGGAGATCCCCGGGCCTTCCAGCGACCTTTCGAGCAAAGTCTCATGGGATGTCTGACGGTACGCAAACACTAATTATGGTTTTCGTTGGGTTTCTCAGGTGCTTTTTAGGAGACATGAGCAAAACAATAATTAGATTTTGAATACTTTGGGGAAAAAAAGATGGACTGATGTGTCCACTGCAGAGGTTTTTTGTCTCATTTTCATATTGTATTTGGTTTTTTCCCCCCTACAAATTTGAGTAAAAACACTTAGTAGCAGGCTTTAATTGCACCAGGTTTGTATCCAGCAGTTATCCAAGGCAGCTGCTCAGGCCGTCAGGGGCCAGTGACACAGGTTAAAGTCCTTGTCACCCACTGCTTCACTCCATTTTGTGCTTTACACAAGCACAGACACACACACACACGCACATACACACACGCGCACACACACACACACACACACACACACACACACACACACACACACACACACACACACACACACACACACACAACAAAGCAGAGGCTTGGACAGGACTGTGGGTAGCCAATCACCTCTGGCTATCACCTTTCAATTCACCAGCTACCATTCATCGATCTGGGCTCAGGGCCAGAGAGCTGGCCTGCACCAGGTGTGTGAAGACACTCACACACACGCGTACTTACATGCACAGTCACATGTGTGAAAGAGGCTTTAGAGCAGAGAACTGAAACTTTCACGTGTTTATTGCTAAGATCAGTCTGAAACACTGAAGGAACCGAGCTGAAGTGGTAGCGTGAGCAAACAGATAAATGCTCATTAATGTGTAAATCACAATGAAAGCCTCTTAAAGGCTGATAAAGAGCTATACAATGGGGCCCACCACTGAGATCCCTCTCCACATGGGGGTGTTTCCATCAGCTAAATTGTTTCATCAGACTCAGAGAGCAAACGGCTCCTTATCTGGAGAATTACAGCACGCAACAAGTCCAATGCATTCTTTCAGGGATTTTGTCTTCATGATGTGATGTATCAGAGCGCTGAATCGATAATAAAGACTGTATAAATAGGTGACTGTGCATCTGTCACAATCATAGCCCATGAGGTTTGTCGTAGATTAATTAAATTGAATGTATGCCTCATGTGGAGACACCAGTTCCCTCTGGCATCTTGTACATGTGGAGGTCAATCCGCTGTGGAGTAAAGGCTCCTGAGCCAATAAAAAGATGATGTCAGAGCTGCACTATTAGCTCTGTCTGCTAAAGAACTTGTGGGAGTTTTTGTTTCTTTTTTTTTTCGTCTTTCTTCATGAATACTGTATCGAGAATGTGGGTAGTGCATGCAGACATCTGTACTATTTCTACCTCTAGTCCCACAGTTTAGTAAAATCGCCCACTTAGTTTACTAAGAGCTCTCTTTCACATACAACTGTTTCAACAACAAGCGGAAATAAACTGCTCAACTGATACGCTCTTTTTTCCTCCGGCGAATAGATAAGCAAGAACACGAATGGCCCAGTAACCCTCCAGCACCTCTTATAGTGCTGTTTTCATACTGACAGGAATATGGGCCTGGATGTACATCCTCAGAGGGAGATTAAGCTGAAAAAGGCTTATGAGGTGAAACACTGTTAAATCCGTGTTGAATCTATGCTAGCCTCTGTGGCTGGCCTCCTGCCTTGTACAAACTGTAGGGCAAATTCACTCACGCAGGAAATTAAACGATTGACAACAAAATGATTCAACCGTTTGTCAGAATTGTCATCATTTGCAATATGTGGCTGGGTTGAATACGTTATGTTGTGAAGTATTTATCCCTGGAATGACATCCTCATGTCTCCTGAACAGCTTCAAATAAATGTAACATGATTTACTGGAACTGTAGAACTGTGCATTACCATCTCTTGATAAAAACAATCAAATAAATCGTATTTATTGGCATCATGTGCATTGTTTTTTATTCAATTCTCTAGCACGCATATTACCTGTGACAAAGACACTTTATGATCACTGCTAGCTGTTGTGTTGGCTCTGTAAAAGGCACCCCAGCTGACCTTGTTAACGATAATGTGTGCTTTGAGGTCAGAGGGAGCAGAGGAGTTGTCATCTGTTAGCAGATAAAAGCGAAGGGGTTTCCCTTCTAATAATGATTTACCCCTGTCTCCTGAGTCCTGTTTAACGTCATTCAGCATCCCCTTTAACATTATATTAGAGTCCGGGAGAGGCTCCTGCTTCGTGTCCCATAAATGTTGAACTTCTTTCTGAAGTCATTAACACAAAAGATTATTACAATTTTACGGCACGGGACTGGTTCCTCTCAAAATTTAAGGGAAAAGGTGGATTTTTAACCTATGTTCACCCTGAGGAAGCTTTTGAAACAGCAGTGAGAGAAATCCCAATACCTATTTTTTCCACATTTAATCTGGTCTGTTTGGGTAATTGAACTGGCAACCTTTAGCCAGGAGACAAATTCTGTTCACTTTTGGGCCAGAAAGCGGGCTTGTTTGAGGATAACCTTTCAGAGACTCTGGTCGTTCTTCAGAGCGACTGTGGTTTGGCTCCCACACCTCTCTTGGAGGGTTGATGCAATCATCAGACTCGTCCTGACTGTGGATCACTGAAGCAATCCAGACTGCAGACTCCACATTAATCTCACTGTGTGTGTGTGTGTGTGTGTGTGTGTGTGTGTGTGTGTGTCTGAAGATAAATTCAGTTAAATGATATTAACAAAATTAAGAAAGCGAAAGGATTAAGATGCCTCAGCTAGGGCTTACTGTTTATTTAGCATTCATTATTCATTTAAGAGATCAATATTTTATGGTATTGCATCAGTATGTGCAACTTACCCAGTTTATTACAGATAGACAGACACACACGCAACAATTAGTCGATTAATTGATTAGAAAATTTGCAATGATGTACTAAAATTATGTAATAAAAATGATAGAAAAACAATTGATATAATGCTCAACTCACTAGAGCCTGAAGGACAGCCGCTATACTCATGGTACATTGCTCTTTCTCCAGGTGGTGAGTCGGGTGGCTGCTCAGCAGGGGTTTGACTTGGACCTGGGCTACAGGTTGCTGGCTGTGTGTGCCGCGAACAGGGACAAATTCACTCCCAAGTCCGCAGGTAAGCTTTTACCACCGCTTATACTAAAATGCCAGCAGATGCATGCTCATACGTCGCCCCATTTACCGCTGTTCACTTGCAAGACAGTGGACGATACAGCGCCCATTGTTCTTCATGCTTCACGTATTCACTTTTTCATGAAACAAAACAATTATAACAAATCACCGTATGGGTTAAAGTCATGATCCAGTCAGAAGTGATTCATTATTCTGCTCAGGCTATGAATGCACGATGTGACTGCTTGTTATGCTTTGAGCACTATATAAAGCATATTAGGATAATTTTGTTAGCAAGACACAGAGAAACTCATAATTATACTAACAGACAGTTTAATTAGGTAATTGTTATGTTCCTTTCAGTGCATAAAAACAAATAAAATTGTTTGTTAAAAGTTACCATGAATCTGTGGTTTGGATATTTCTGATTTCTACAAATGACTCATAGACACCACACAAAAAGCCCATAGAGCATTATAACGTCAGATATTTTTAGCCCCTATTAAACATTAATGTGCTATTGAGATGAGCTGTCCGGGTGGTAGCCTTACAAAAACAGTCTGCTCAACTCATGTGCACACTGCATGCACACACACACACACACACACACACACACACACACACACACACACACACACACACAAAGTGAAAGCGAGCAGTAACCTTATCCTCAGACATTTATCTATCAAATCCAATTCCCCCCTCCCCACCTCCCACTGTCCTGCAGGAGCGGCCTGTTCTTGTACATTTGTCAAAGTGAAATGTGCAGAGGCGGGAGGGAGGAGAGAGAGAAAGAGACGGATGATTGGGGAGGTGTCGCTGATGTGTGCTGGACCACTCAATCTGCCTGACAGAGACCTGACAAAGCCGTAGCCAGCCAGTCAGAACACAGATAAACCTTTGTTCAGCGGTTACATAAGTAGGAGTAGGGAGAATCAAATATTTTGATTAAACTGTCTGATTTCTTTGTTTTTCTGACAGGGCGAATATGTCCCTGCTTTATAACAGACACTGCAATGACAGTAACTATCTGAAATCTTACCCCATAATTCCTCACACGAGCTATGATGTTCTGAAAATGAAAATGCAGAGAGCAGAAATGTATCAGTTGCTGTTGTTTTTTTGCTCACATGATCCTATGATATGAACCTTTGCTCAAGCTGAATATCCTCTTTCCGTTGTGGTGGGAAGTGTCTTGTTTGGAGGAACTTAAGTGGTCAGTCAGACGTCAGTGTACAATATTGATTGCTGTATTTCTCTCTCTGTCTGTGTTCCTGTGTTTGGATAATGTGATTGTTGTCCAGGCATGGCTCGAACTGGCTGGCTGTCTGGGCCCGACTGACAGTCAGAATCATCCCCAGGCCTGCTGATGGTTCTGGGATCTAATAGAAGACAGCACTGAGTTTCAGGAAGAGCTGTTTATGCACAGCGGACAAATGGGAACTATAGTGTAATTATGCGGGGTGGTGTGGGTGGGTGGTTGCATAGATATGATGCAGCCAGCCAGTGAGGCAGTCAGACTGTTGGGGTGGAAGGCAGATGTGACTCAGGACAGATCTTACTCACTGAGCATCAGTCTTACCTCCCCTATAAGGACGTCTGTCTGAGAAAGCAGACGGGGGGGGGGCGTGATGCACACTTGAATTCTGAGATACATGCATGCGCTCATACAAATGCATCAGCAAAGATGCAAGGAAGCGTTTGGCTTTTAACACCTTGTGAGCTCTGTCTATATGGTCATATTTGTGTATTTTTATCTTTTTTGTGTGTGTCTGTTCGTGCATGAATGTGTGTCTTAATTGTGCAGCCCCAGCACAATCTTCTGACAGCCTGCATGGCGACAGAGGGCCGCAAATCTGACACCTGAGAACCCAGACGAGGGCCAAGGAGTCTGGGATGCTCCATGTGGGCCCCTAGGGGGGGAAGAGGCAGACTCACAAGACTACAGATCAGTCACACCCTGATGCTTTCTTTCAGAGCATCAGTCGAAAAGGAAATTGATAAAGCAATTATTGTTAATCTTAACAGTTTAACCACTAGAGCAAAATTAAGTACAACTGCAACATGCTAGGTGATCTCGGTCAACAATCAGGCAAACAAATTACTAGAATTTTACTTGAATGTACTAGAATTAAGCGATAAATCAAAGTTATATATGACTTCCAGTAAGTAATTACTAACAAGTGATCCTTATTTGTTGCTTTTTTGGCACCTTTTAGACTTATTTGGAGAAACGGCCCAGAGAGCCTACTAGAGGATAAACAGTAAAATGAAAATTTTCCGTCTTGCATTTATAGATAGGGCTTGTGTTTATCATTTTCTTTTTGCGTGTGTTTGTCTGTCAGTGTCTTCACTCCATGTAAGAGAGACCATGAATAAACTACCAATGCCTGAAGTTGTACTGCTCCTGATGGAAAAGTATAAACTGCTGTCCGTGAGACCTTTCGAGTAAATTGGAGAGATTTTCAGCAACAGCAGGCTGCTGCTGATGAGCTGTCTGGAGATTGTGACCCTGCAGTGAGGCCTGAGGGATTAGCGTGTTGCTCTAATCTGGAATCAGCCAGTGAAGAGACTTATCTGCTGTTAGGCGAGCTAGCATTAGCACTGTTAACTCTCTGAGCCAGCGAGGGTACACAGCTTTAATGCCGTTAGCGTGGTAGCAGCTAGCATTGTTACATTTAGATTACTCTCTGGAAAAGAGCAGCGTCCAAGTTTGTTTTTTTACATAGTCATACTTGACGAAGTGCTGTGTTTTAAAATCCATAGTCTGTTTTTAAATCTTCTTAGAGTTGTTAATGTTTTCCTCATAATAATCTACCGTCTGCTGCATGCAGACGTCCAACTGAGAGGTTCATTAGATATTAGGTGTGCTGCTGCCCTACAGACACGCACAACCCCAATAGACTCTGAGCTGTTGGGCTACTGTGAAATTCAGTAGACAACAAATCAGATTAGCCACCTAATCTATCAAGGGTTTTACTGTTTCCTTCCTCAGTGAATCTGTCACCAAACTCATAAGTTAGTAGTTTGTTCTCTTTCTTTATGGAGCATAAACTCCAATAATAAACCTAACAAATGATCATTCTGACAAGTTATCCACTTTTTATGTAAACTTCCTTGCCTCCTCTACTTGACGATGTCCCCTTGTGTTAAGTTTTAATTAGATGAAAGTAAATCTTAAGTGTGACTCGGTGTCTGTATTTTCAACATGACGTGACACGCTCTGGATAAAGTTAGCTGCTCCTTGGAATGATCGCTATGTTCTTAGAAGCCTCCTTTAATGTTTAAGTCAGATGCAGGTTGCTGCTTGTTGTTCTTCTGTCTTGCTCAAAGAAGTAATGATTCAGTCATTCATGTCGGCGTCACATGTTGTCAGAATCCAACCAGAAGGTTAAGCTCCAGTAGTGAATACTTACTGTTGTGGTAAAAGAGCAGGTGATTTTACTTTCATCTACACAAGTGATAATTGTCTTTGATGTTTTTTTTATGTGTTAGTTTCTCTTCTTCAGCTGATTAACAATCAGTGTTAGAAGATAATATGAAAAGAGCTGAGCTTTGTTCTGGGTAGCTGGTAAATATCCCCCGCCCACTCGCATCTGACATTAAAAAGAAATTGGCCCAGTGGTAATGCAGAATTGTCAGTGCTCGGTCAGTCAACAGAGCTTGCTCACAGAGCGATTTGGTGTTTCAGATCAGCAAAACAGCAACTCTACTGTGTCAACAGTGACAGAAAACTTCCAGGGTGTGGCTCCTTCTCATGTCCTGTGAAAAACAGACGAACACACACACAAATGCACACAGAGCTCAGAAGTCTTAACTCCCATAATTTAGCGAGCAGTGCAAGAGAATCAACAACTGAAAATAAGTGCTCCCATTAGACTTTGTGTAGACTCATTGCGCAGTGTCTGAGTGCCTGTACGAACACACACACACACACATACACACACCTCTCTCTTCCTTTGGCCTACAACAATCTGACATGTCGTCCACTTATCTGTCTCAATTTACTTTCACTTGATTGATTTTCTCACCCCGTGTTTCTTTCCGTCTTTGAGCTGTGTGTGTAGAACTAGAGGAAGGTGTAGGCATCCTTTGTAACTGACCCAATCAACCTTACAGACTTTTATATTTAATTACTGCTGAGTAAGAGCAGCGTGCTGAATTATTAACAGGAAACAGGGTTTATTTTTAGCAGACGGGCCTCTCCTCTAACACTCTCCAGTGGTTTGCCTTAGATGATGAAACCCCTTTGCAACCCAAAACTACCTTCAGAACTTCACTATTAAGTTTATAGAAATAAAGCTCACGGGGAAATACTTATTAGGGTAGCTGCATTTGCTGCCTCTGGCTGATTGGGTTCTCTATCACTTGCTACTTAATTGGTTTGGTTTACACAGTTGCAAGTAAATTCATTTTGGTAATATCCCAGCTGAGCCGGCAGTGCAGTTGTACTCCAAACATAGAGTACTTTGTTCTTGTCAAAACCGGATGAGCAAATGATTTAAATCCTCCTTTTGTTCAGGGCTGACTGATCTGGCACCCGTACCTAAGGACTCAACCCCACCACCCCACCCTCCGATCATCCCCCATGGGCTTTTCACACACCCTTTTCAAGTGATATTTCTGTCCAACAATGCTTCCGTTGTGTGTGTTTCAATTCTGCTTGGGCGATTTGTGTAACTGCTGATGACTGAGTGTGTCTGTCACACAAAAGCCACATGAAAGACAACTTCCCTCTGCTGTCACAAGGCCAGTGGGCTTTCCCGCTCTTCGCACATCTCGACGTTTCGGTAAGGAGAGAGAGGACAATGGCAGCTCAGGCCTTTCCTGTCCATCTCATCCAGATTGTTTTTTGTTGCTATGATGGTTTGTGATTGGGACAGGCGAAGAGGAGATGAACTCAGATTCACCCTTCCCTCTTCTTTAATTCACTTGCACTCAGATATTCTGCTACTCTCTGATGTGTCTTTTTAGTTTAATTTACCAAGTGGCCTCTGATGAAGACAGGGTGACGGTGTCAGGTTAGACTGTCCAGAGAATCCCCTCTCTGATTCTTAGTATTTGTCTGCCTTTGAATAGATTGATCTTTACATCTCAAACTTTCTTCTCCTCCCACTTCCTCTCTTGCATTGGCTTCCAGCCAGCCTGCATAGTACATTAAGCTCCGCCCATTTATGCAAGTTTGCAATCGGAGCTTGCAGAGACAGACAAATGGCAGACACTTTGCCAGATTATGCATGTGTGCATGTGCGTTTCTGTGTGCGCTGTGGGATGGCAGCTTAGAGAAACAGGACAATGCAGAACTAGACTGTCTAGGCTGAGCACATCAATAACAGCACCTCACGACAGAGGTGAGAAGCACTGGAATGTCTTGCCTTCTCTATCTCTACCCCTGTTTGTCTGTGTCAGCTCACTGTCTTTATCTCTTCCTCTCATCCTCCCTCCTCCTCAGCTGTCTCCTCTGCTCCCTCTGTCTATTTCTCCCCCACCACCGCCACCGCCCCACCCCCACCCCCACCCCCACCCGCTGTCTCGAGAGTGTGTTGGAGCCGGTAGCAGGTACAGCAGGAGCCCATTAGTGCAGAGCCCTGCTCTGATTGGATAAGCTGGAGAAACCGGGAGACTGCCTCTGAATAATTGATGTGCATTGTGCAGACGCTGGACAAGGGAAAAAGACAGATCAGAGAGCAAGGTGGGAGAAAGAGAGTGAGCAAAAGAAAAAGAGAGAGAAAGACAGGAGAGGGGGAAAGGAAGTAAAAAAGAAGGAGTGAGCAGAGTAAGGGATATGTGCAGAGAGTGAGAGTGATAAGGCACAGGCAGGAGGCTTGGAAGCAGCAAAAGCTTTGAGAGTTGCCACTGGCCTCTGCGGGAACAGGAGCATTTGTGACACTTGAGTCTTTTCTCTGCGCTATGAAGGGAATGAGATGAGATGTGCAGGGACTTTGCTTGGCTCTGGGTAAGTGTGTGTATGGGTGTGCATGTGCTGTCCATTCATGTGCCTCTGCACAAAACTATTTGGTATATTATTTGAGTGTGTATTCATGCATGGGACAGGTTCAGGTGTTAACAGAGGCCAATCGAGATGTTAATTTAGGTCGAAGGTGATGTAATTACAATTGCAGTTATTGAAGCAGAATAAGTTTGATTTTCTCAATAAAGTAAGTTAAATTGTCTAAATGCAGAACTATTCATTTCAACTGCACTTTGGCATTGTCGTGTCTGTTGCAGCTGTAATTTAGGCCACAAATAATATGGGCTTCTATCTTGTCTGGTGTGCTAGTGTGACTGTAGTTGAAAGCACTGGCCGCTCACACAAGACAGGATCAGGACACATCAGCTGACCACAGGTTGACCTACATGCTGTTCTGTCATAGGTTTATTCTGAGTGGGGTTTTGTCTGTGTGCACAAACATACATTAATAGTGCGATTTACTGGCTCATTTCTGTTATGTTATGGTGTTTAGGTCTTGTTTCAAGGCTGGGCATTGAACGAGTACAGTTTAACTTTGGGTTATAGTTATAGAGACTGTTGGCCACACTTGGGGTTAGGGAAGTAAGATTTGATTGTACAGTAATTCTTAAGTTCTTACAAACATAGAGGAACAAACACGTGTGGTTTTAACATTACATACATATGTAAATGCAATAATTACAGCATCATACATTCAACAACTTGTTGTGTTAACAGTGCATGTGTATGTGCGTTAGTGTGTGTTTCTGTGTGAGGAGAAGATGACCCATTTTTTGTGGATTCCTTTTTAAGTTGACCTGTGCTTGGAGCCAGAGCATGTCTGCCTGTCCACTCATTAGGAGAGAAAGAGGGTGGCAGGGGGTGTAGTCATGAAAGGACAATGCAGTGAGATCAGTGCACAGAAAGGTCTTCTTTTTGTTTCAGTCTTTCAGTGGTGTTTAAAAGTATTGTAATGTACCTCTTTTGGTTAAAACGTTCTCATAGAGGGAAGCAACACTTCCTTCACATGAGTGAGTAAAGGGCAGTCTGGCAATAAAAGCGACGCGATGCTCTAGGCTATTCGTTCAGTGTTTAATCTAACCTTAAAATTGACAACTTAATTAGAAAATGGCTGTTGTAAACAATAACACTATCTTCCAATGACCTATGTAGAAAATAGTCTTAACACAACTGGACTTCCAGCAAGCTGTCGTTACAGGGCGTAAACTGCTGAAACCGTCTGCATCCTCAACCTCACAGCCACATGCAGCAGCTCTCCCCCTCTAGCCTTCTTCCTGTCTCTCTGTCTCCAAAGCTTTGTGCGTATTGCTTACTCTACACACTCTGTTGACCTCCTGTGACTGCACTCTGAGTACTTCCCATCAGGCCTGTTTAGTGACTCATTCATGACATTTGACTTTGAACTGTGTGTGTGCGGCCTCTGTTTGTTTTTGCAGTTTGTTTCTGCTTTTTCTGTGAATTATTGCCATACTCGACACCGCTCCCTCCTCCCACTGACAGCAAGTGGTCAAGTAAAGTTGTGTTTGATTTGTTGCTTGAGAAGGGAGAAAGGAATTTGTGGAAGGACAAACTGATGTCAAGTGCTGATAGCTGCGAGGGTGGAGCTCTCGGCACCCCGGGCAGTACAGTATTCTTGCAGGATGTGTTGTTAATCTCTTGCATTTGTATTCAGTGCTTTAGTCAAGGTGTTTTGACGCCTTCTCATGGCCAGTGCTCAAGAAATTCTTCCTTTACAGATTCACCTGTGAAAGAGCCACAGCTGGAATTTCATCACTTTTTAATCACTGTCTTATATTATGAAACCACAGCCGCAGGAAATCTCTGAATTCTTGATTGTGTTTTTCACCCTGACTATTTCATTGTAGGAACAACAGTGTGAGATGAAAGACATATTGTGGAAGTTGAGACTAGTAGGGCGTCTGGCGTATGGTTATAATTAGCCATATGAAATTTACTAGTTCCCCTTCAGTGGTGGGGAGCTGCGCGTGTCTGATAAGAGCAGTTCATTCACAGCTTGCTGTTCTCTGATGCTCTTCCCAGCCGTGTGAGGCGCTTTACTGTACATCTTCACAAATCCCAGGCACTGACTGTTTGTTTACTCACCAACACAGACCTCCGTTTCCATATTTACGTTACTTTTTTTCTTTCTGTTTTTGTATGGATGCTTGTGCCAACAAACCTGTGTGCCGTCGTGTATTTCCCCATTTCTTTGACATGCCTTTGAGTTCAACTGTGCACATTCCCTGCCAAATATGTGAGACTCAGATGTGGATAGTGGGTGTGTGTGCTCATATGTAGGATCATTGTGAGTGTTGTGATAGTTCTCTGATGCAGATGTGGAAGGTCGTGACCCCAGGCTTAGTACTGTAAGCAGAGCGTGGTGACTCACCGAGCATTGTGACGCAGATACGCCGGCCACCTGAATTTCATATCCCAGAGAGGATGTAGGTCAAATCCATAGGTCAGTGCCGTAACCCCTGTCATAACAAATGTATCCAAAGCAAACCTGTAGTGTGCTGCGTAACTGATGTGTTCTGTTATTTCACTCGAAACACTGTGGTCACAAATACAAAAAATACCATAACAGAGGGAGTATTTTAGGATGTAGGTGTGCTTTTGGATTATAGATGCATACTGGAAAACATTAAAGACCACAAATTTATCTGATTACGGTAGTATTAGATAAATAAGTGGTATCTGATTTGATCTTTGTGTAGAGTCTCAGTTAAGCTCAGTTTGACGTCACACCCCCACAATACATTCAAACCGTCTGTGTTTATTATTTGTTTGTTTTTTTGTGGCCACATACGACATGGAGATCCCACATTTCCCACCGAGCTCCCGACATTTTGCACCTTTAGTCAGATCTAGCCGTCATACTGCATTATGTTTGGTGTTCATGCTGATTCATATAACTCTGCCCCGTTTAAAAATGTGTAATTTGAACCCCACAGAAACCAACACCTGCAGGAGATGTCAGAGTGACTCAGGTAGAGCTACCCTCCCTTCTGGGCTGCAGCATCTCTTTGGCTTGTGACCCACACACATCCCGAGGAGGAGGGAATCTGCCCACTCCCTCCATCTCCACTTGTCCTCTGTCTAGCATCCTTCCATCCATCCTCTACCCCCCCACTCTGTCCTCATGTCTGGTGTACTGCCAGAGGTGCTGGATGAAATTGTGTCAAACCAACCAGATAAAAAAAAACCTTTGTTTTTACCAGTGCAAATGGACAAAACAATTATGGACAATTAAAAGTCAATTAAGTGAAAACTCACACAAAATAATACTTTTTAAGTTAGAGGCCATTTCCGATTTGGAATTTTCTGATCCGTGCGAACAGTTAGTTACCTTAAAGGCCTGGTTTTGGTTGAGTGTGATTTCTGAGAGCGGTCTCTCTGCAGGGCATGTTTGTGTTGTTCTGCCTCCAAGCTGTTGAGACTAAAGCCCATTTGATATGCTCTTCTGGGGCAGGATGGGGGGGTATCATCGACTGCTTAAATGGCTTCCATTACACTTATGCAAAAAGCATGACTTTCTTTTTATTTCGCAGGATTTTATATCCCCTCCATATTCCTCTGCATAATATTTGTACCCACACAGCATAGACCTACCTGCCAGTGTTTTACAGACTTGTGCCTATGATATCTATTATAAATTGCTTCCTTGTTATCATCCCACACATTGTCTGAGAAGGCTTCTATGTCTAGTGCTGCAGTGTTCATGCTCAGAAAGTGTAATTTTTCCTGTAGTATTTTCTCCTTTGTCTGTGTTGTTATCAACAAAACTACAGTAGAGCTGCATGCACAGTATTACATGTCTCAATCAAAGCCTGGTGTGACCAGTGTTGATCAGAATTTGGCATGACAGCCAGATATTTGGTCATTTCAGGACCAGAGGTGATTTGAAGACAGGGAATTCCATCTTAATATTTATTACAATTAGCACAATGCTCTTGCACCATATGACACAAACTTCTTAATGGGCTTTTGTGCAAACAAAGCTTGTTAGCAATAAAACCGAGCCTCCATGTTTATACTTTATAGTTGCCACTCTCAACATCAAAGGAAGAGGAGCACACACTGTAACATCCTGGGGTTGTGTTCAGTATAGTAGCTCATGCAGCTACAAGAAAGATTTTGTTCTTTCTCCGCTCCTTTACAAAACTTCATTGCCACCAATCCTTGCTTTGCATTATCATCCAAATACATGAGGCTGCAGCAGTCACATGTAATGTATCCAGCTTTCTTGGTTGTAGCACCTAAAACATGAATTTAATAATACAACAAAAAAGCTAAGCCCTACTGCTGCTCCATGATACAATATCAGTAACATTTCACTGATGCCATATCAGTATCATAATATGGCAGTGCAGAGTCATGGCTGTAATTGCATTCTTAAGAGGAAACAGGTGCACGTTTCCTGCAATGAATTTGAGCAGGGTGCAATGTGTCCACAACCGCCCCCCTCCCCCCCCCCAAAAAATAACTGCATGTGTTCACAAAAAAGGTGGCACAGGTTTGAAAACTTGCCTCCAAAACTCATCAGCAGTCACATCTGTCAAGTAGTTTTATTACCACTTGAGTGCCGCCTATTTCTTGTGTTTACAGGGGTTTACTAGACACCATCTTTGCTATTCAGTTACCGTAAATGGAGTACTTAATTTATATGCAGTACTGAATTTGCACACATGTAAATATAGCCACACATATTGCTTTTGTAGTTGAATAAAATATTTTTACTTTCTATTAATTAAGGTTGGTTTTTTTTCACACTTGGCATATTGAAGTGATTTTTATGTCACACTTAGTCAGTGGTGGAAGTCTTAAAATGTGTCTGTGCCATGTTGGAGTGCCTGTGCAACTTCACCAGCCAAAGTCATGAAAATTGGCTGGAGTACCAGCGTTTGCACTGAGACATGGTTGGACTGTTTGCAGTGTGAGCTCTGCTTCCCTTTTAACACAGAGGATGTCATGAGCTACACAATTACTGATTGGGTGCAGGAGAGAAAAAACAATCTGTTTACACCCATTGAAATGGCCATTTCAATGGCATTTGACATGCACTGGCCACAAAATTAGGCCATTTCAGCGTGTTCTTCTGTACTTCTTCGGCCAGTTGCTGGGTATACTTTCCTCTGTGGTCTTATAACACATTCCGTTCAGTGATTCACACCTGGGAACTCTCCGGCGCAATCTCACTCCTCTGCTGCTGGCTTCAGCTTCTCCATTGAAAGAGTTGACTATTAACTTCCTTGCTAAAGGGTACAGCAGTTCGAGGAGAGGCGAAGCTGTCTCAATCACCTCCCCAACCTGATGTGCTCATTGCGTTTGTGTGGCAGATCTAGGGCACAACAAAGTGGGATCATTATCTTGCAGCTAACTGAATTATGTTGGGGTACGCGCATTTATGGTGTTCTAGACTCAGATAGTTAGCAATCTGTTGTGATATAATTGACAAATGATATGCTCAAAGGCTCTCACCATACAAAAAATGCTTGCACACACAAACACACACACAGCACAGAGTTCATAGTAATTAGCAGTGGGGTTTTCTTGTAAAAGAGGACTTGTACATGCACTCTGTCATTAGTTAATGGGCCTTGCAGCCTGTTACCAGGGCTTACTCTCCCTGCCTGCTGCTCCCAGAGGGGCTGAGGTGAGGTGAGAATGAGCCAGGGCGTCTGCTATCAGTCAGCCATACAGCTTTAAGTACAACCTGAGGGAGGAGGGCCCATATGTCTCTGAGCATTACTCAAGTAAAAGCTGACGTGTACGTGAACGTCTAGTGGGCGTTCACGTACACAAGGCATGTGCATGCCGGTGTAAACATGAAGCAGACGGTCTATTCCGTAGTTATAGAAGATTAGGCAAAAGAATAAACGAAGAATCAGAGCAGATTTATTTTTTTTTGCATACACCAATAACGAGCTGGAACTGTTATTGAATGCAACACGGGAGTGTCGCGGCAGAAAACAGACTGGCAGTCGGCGCAAAGAAAACGGCAACATGCACAGTACAAGTGTAGGCAGATAAGTGTTATTTGCATGGTACAGAATATTTTAATAAAAAGACCAACTCAAAAACAGGGTCGGCAACGTTTCCAAACTTCTCCGTTTTAGGTTTTGGTTTTTGCTACGTTTTAGTGTGGATGGGAAGTGCAAACGTAGCAAAAGGTCTCCGTTTTAATTCGAAAATGCAGTAGTGTGGATGGGGCCTAAGAAATCGAGCTGTTTGGAGAGGGTTCAGGAGAGAGTTTCCTTAAAAAAATCTCTCTCTGCTGGTAGAGGACATTACAAACCACTTGTTAAGGAGAGGTCTCTGTGTGTCAAGGCCCCATTACAGAGAATTCAATGAAAATACCTCAATACAACACAGAAGCTTGAGTTTGAGTGTCACTGCAATCTGTAGACATTAGTTACCCAGAGCAGTACTCGTGCATTTAAAAGGATAGTTTGAAAATATTATGATATGAAGGGTGAGATTAACCTAGATAAACTCATAGCCATTGGATAGGGGATTCAATGTGGTCAGCATCTGCTTCTCTCAAAGGTAGGGAAATACAACTTTATACTTCTCCAAAGAGGCAAGGCATGTCTAAGTAAACTATGATGTAATTTCCATCTTTAAATAGACATAGACACAAATTGTTATTATTAACAAAGAAGGAAAAACTAAACCAGCCAACTAACTGCCAATAGACTCTTCTTCACAGGAGCCTACAGGCAGAAATTAGTTTCAAACTATAATGTTATTGTTGGGATTTTGTATGTACTCAATGTAAGAAAACATTGTTAATATTAGACTAACAACTGCAAACCCTCAGTGCTGGAGAAGGTGCCTTCCGGCAACACTGCCAACTCCCCTTAAGCCTAATGTTACATACTGTAGCTACAATCTCTCTGTTTTCTTACTCAACTGTAAACTGGCATGTCAACACATTATCAAATAGCACTGATGTTCCGCAGGGCTGCTACTTGATCCTCTAGATATCCAGTGTTTGGGCAAAGCTCGGCGAAACCCACCATTTAACATTCAGACTGCATGCAGAGACATAAGAAAAACATCTCCTCCTCGTCCCGCTCTGTGTGGAGAAAAACTAGTACCATTTCCCCAAAACTGAGCTATCACTTTGATCTCGCCTGTTGCAGAATTTGCTCATCATGCACCAAAGTTATTATTTTATGATGTTGTAAATCAATGTAGTGATAGAAATTCTCAGGATTTTAGTTCACAGTGATTCAATTTAGCCTCATCACCATGAATTGGCGCAATATAAATAAAATTGAATTGATTAATGAAACTCTTAGTTTGTCTACTTTTTACATTCTGCATAGTTTTAATGAGCACTGTGGACCTTTTGACTGTGGAAGCTGCTGATATAAAGTCGGTATAGAGTAAAGAAGGTTTTCACCAAGAGCTTTTCAGTAGTTGGCCTTGACTTGTCTCCACCAGGTAGCTGAAAGTGATTTAACTACATGGTTTTAATTTAAATGAAATGGGAATGAATGGAAAGATGAAAGAGGACAAATGAGACCGAGACCTTGCCTTTATGCTCTCATGTTTTTGTTGGCTGTGCTCTTGGCATCTGATCCTCTTGTTCTCCATTAGTGAAGTTAACAAATCATCTTAATTAATAATAGTTTAAACAGGTGGATCGCAATAGGAGAAAAAAATGACTGAGAGCAATGTGGGTGTGTACAGTACGTGAGAAGGTGCATTTATGTAGAGGAGCGAGATAAAGCTAGAGGAGTATAGTAACTTAATTGCGGGTGTTGGCAGGGGTTTTAACACAGGGGGACTGTGAGGTGAAAACAAGGTCATGTACTGTACTAAGCTTACAAAATATGCACATTGCCCAGAGCGGACCTCCACTCTATTATGAATGACTTCTGGCCTTGGCCACTTGTTAGATTTGGTCGTTTGTAGCCATTCTGATATGATGAGGACACCACCGCTCTTTTCTCCTCTGCCTCTCTCCCTCCCTCAGAGCGACTCCATCAGTTGCGCTTTAGGTCTAAATGGTGGGTTGCCAGTTGAAGAGACAGTCCCTCTGTGTGGAGGTGGTGATTTAGTGGGGAGATAAGCTCTCTGTAATGGCAGGGTGGAATAATTCCTCCTTAACTAGGAGGCTTGGCTCGCTCCACCCTCCAGAAGAAAATGTTACTGCTCCTCTGCTTTGTTCTTCATTCCTTTGGGCCCTTTTTTCTTCCCCTTTCTCCTCTCCTTTTTGTTTGTCTTTGTAAACAGCCAGTTGTCAGATCAAATATTAATCACTCAAAAAACATAATGCATTTGCTCAAGCAATTTAGACTTGGTATATCATAATATAGGCTACAGGTTACATATGGCACCACTGAATGCAAGGTTTCAGTTTTGACATTTGTTGCCTTGCAAATCGTTACAATGCAATGCCATTTTTCAATGCGACAGAATGTTTAAACCTCAGACACATGATTTCTTTAGGGCACCAACCTGGTAACAACACTTCCTGAAAGCTGGTGTATCTGGGTCTGCAAGGCTAAAAATAGCATCTTAAATTATTTAATTAGCTACTGAACACAGTAATCTTTCCTTTGTTGGTTTGTCAAGACAACGTTCTACAATCAAGAGGCAGTGTGTTTAAATAAGCTCCACAACTCTGATCAATTCAAGAAAGACAAGTTGTAAAAATAAAATGAAAATAAAATAGAGGATGAGAATGCTGCACAGTTTGATTAGTACTTAGAACACAGGAAGTGTGGCGGAGAATTAAGTGATGGTGATGGGTGAGGAAAGTGGAGGAGAGTAAAGATATCACAGTTTCTTACTTCCTACATAGATCTGTAACCCAAACCACTCTGTTCACTGTCTGCCTCACGCTCCATTTCAGCTTCTCCCGCTCTGTGGCAGAAAAACTGGGAGGTCCTTTGTGCCTGTAGATTGATTTCAGTTTATATTTTACACTGCAGGTAGAGATGGCGTGATGTAACTGTTGTGAAATCCACACAGGAAAAATAATCAATGTAGTTTATTGAGTTAGGGTGCCCCCTGGAGGCTTTAGCAATGACTCCAGGCTCTGGGCACAAGCAAAGGAGTCAGGATACTGCGCCGTTGAGAGACCTGACAGTGTAAATCTATTTGTTCGAGTTTGACATTTAAAAGTGCATTACAAGTGAAGTTGAAAACAAGAAATTCTGCTTGTTTTCTATGTGACCATTCACTTATTTGCTACATGAATACACAGTTCATGTAAGTGTGAGAGTGTGTTTGTATGCTGAAGGGAGACTCACGTGTGTGTGTGTGTGTGTGTGTCTTGTGTGTTTTCCTTGCAGCCCTGCTGTCGTCGTGGTGCGAGGAGCTGGGTCGTCTCCTCCTGCTGCGTCACCAGAAGAACAGGCAGAACGAACCGCAGGGAAAAGTCCCCATGCAGCCCAGCATGAACAGCATGAAGCCCGGCCTCACACACAGGTCAGTGGGGAGTCTCTGACACATCTCCTGTCAGATTATTAAAGACTGTGCTTATCTTACTGCAAAACCAGATTCTCAATTCAGTTCAAGGTTACCGTTTTTCCATCTTACGAATGAAATGAAGCTTTTTAACCCCCCCAAGAAAAAAATTTGTTAAAAGAGGAGTATCAAGGGAAAAAAAATGTGCAACATAAAATCAGTGAAGTGCAGCTGTGATTTGGCAGACATGAGATACTTGTATTTGAATAAATTCAGTTAATACTACTGTTTTTAAGCATTTGTTTGTAGTTATTCCCCATTGAATGTAATACACATCCAACACTCAGGGGTTTTTTTTTTTTACAGTTCAAATGTTTTTATTTGATTTTCACAATACAAATCAGCAAACGATTTATTCACACAGACCCAAGAACCACACACACCAACATCAGCCCTCAGCCTACATCTGTCTCGCACATACATAATGGAGAGATGTTGATTTTCTAGGGTAGTTTTTTCTATCTGGCCATAGTTGCCAATATTTTTACCTTTGGACTGCAACTTCTTGTCCATGTCCATCCACTGTACTTGTAGATTCAATCATACAGTGTGTAATGTATTTAAAAAATAAATAGATATATGTATGTGTATATATATAGATAGATATATAGATAGATAGATAGATAGATGTATGTGTGTGTGTATATATATATATATATATATATATATATATATATAAAGTGTTATAATACATGCATTTCTTTTTTATTATTGTGAGAAATAACATGACCCAATAAATAAACAACACAACATAGATAAAATACACTGAAATCACTGAAGCACAACAGATAAGAGGAAGTATGTGTTGGGAGGGGGTAATGGGTGCTGTGGGTGTGTGTGGGTGTGTGTGTGTGTGGTGAGATGATGAGATGAAAGTGTCAGGGAAGATGCAGAGAAAGAGAAGAGAAATGCAAATAGAGGAAAAAGGAAATAAAAATAGATTGTTTATAGATTTAAAATGATTTATTTAGTGGTCACGGTTCCAAAACTGACAAATTTGTGTTATTATTTTCAAGGTAACCTTTGATGTCTTATTTCTCTGCTCCTTCCCGTACATTTTTAGATGGTGCATTCTCCCAAATTTGTACCAAACAGATTGATTAGAGCTAACTAAGGCTCTCTTTAGTACCTTTTAAGAGACTAGGTGCAGTGGTGGCTCTGGTCTTTATTATGGTATTATTTTGTATTCAGCGCTTCTGTAATACACACATGCCAAGATACAAGAAGCTTTCCATTGTTTGGAGAGGAGCCAAAATTCCTTTGAGTAGAGCTGAGGTGATTTGGGGTGGAGTGACAAACCAGCAGGGAAGCGAGCTGTGAAGTAATGCCTTTTGAGAACATTGTGTGCTTATGCCTCTCTCTTGAAGAAAGCCTGGAGTTGGCCAAGAGTCCTGCTTGCCTCTGCTGAGGATCTTAGGATAATGTTGTGCCTTTATGAGGAAATACTGAACACGTCGTCCATTCCGAGAGCTAACCTCTGAGCGAAAACAAGCTGCTCTCCAAAAACAGCAGTTACTTCCCCACTCCACCGGCCACTTGCCTCTTTCCCCATGAGGATTTAGCTTGTTTATTATATGTAACAGTCTCTCATATTTTGCCCTGATATTTGTTTTAAATCTGAATGCTAAATATCCCCACTGCTCTCTACCTAACCATATCCAAAGGTTTTTCAACAACTCAAAGAAATAATTTAATCATGTTTGTTTTTGAACTGGTGTGTGTATGGAGATTTTGGAGATTTTTACTCATCTCCCAGTGCAGCCATTTGCAGATATCCTGGCTGAAAATGTGTTTTGAAATTGAACGCCAAGCATTTCAAATTGCCTAACATTCTGGCAAGAATAATTCCCAAATTATTCACATTTTTGGACGGATATGCAATTCTCTTGGCTTTCTTGGCCAGTTGAAACTTCAAGTGACATCAGGCATGCGTGTTTTTGTTTTGATCTACTTTTCCCAGTGATGGATCATTTCCCTATGACTCTGTCCCCTGGCAACAAAACACCAACCAGCCCCCTGGGTCATTGTCTGTGGTTACAACAGTGTGGGGTGTGACCAATACGTCACAGAGTCAGGTATGTCCATGCATGAACAGCATCCTCTGTCATTATGTAAGTTCTGACATACAGTTGGTGCTGGTTGGTTTCTCTGCTTACTTTATTTTACAAACCTAATGTATATTTTATCTTCCTGTATCGTGCTTTGTTAAATCCAGGTGCTAGGTAACCCAATGGTGAATAGCAATAACCCCATGAATCCTGGAGGTAACCCAATGGGATCAGGTATGTCTGCCAGCGCAGCAGGACTCAACTCACCTCAGTACAATGCTCAGCAGCAACAGTTTCCAAACAAGGGAGGCTCCAACCAACCGTACATGCAGCAGGGCATGTACGGCAGGCCTGGCTACCCTGGAGGTCCTGGGGGATACAGCGGGAGGTAAGAGACTGGAAACAACTCTATGTAAAAAAAATATATAAAAATCAAGTAATAAAATTTAGCATAATGATTAAAACATGTTTTTTTTTACAGTTATTCTGGAGGCCCAAATGCTCCTCCAGGAGGTATGGGAATGACCTCTCACACACGTCCTCCTGGTGACTTCACTCAGCCAGCCGCCGCTGCTGCAGCAGCTGCTGTCGCTGCTGCTGCTGCTACGGCAACGGCCACAGCAACGGCCACGGTGGCAGCTCTGCAGGAAACCCAGAATAAAGACATGAACCAGTATGGACAGGTACAGTACACACCTGCTAATAGATGTTTACAGCTGCAACCACAAATATACACAGGAACCTATTATCCCACCACCTGCTGGAGATCCAAAATAATCATATTAAACACTGAAACCTTGTGCTTTGCCTCCAGATGTGTTCATCGTTCCAAATGGGCCCCGCTCAGGCCTACAACAGCCAGTTCATGAACCAGCCAGGCCCACGAGGCCCCCCTGGAGGTATGAATCCAGCCAGCATGGGATCAGCCATGAACAACCCTAATATGAGTGGGCCTCCCATGGGCATGAACCAGGCTCGAACCCCAGGCATGGGGCCTTTTGGAGCTCACGGCCAAAGGATGCCTCAGCAAGGGTATCCCGGAGGACCTCGACAGGGCATGCCCATGCAGGGGATAAAGAGGCCATATCCTGGAGAGGTGAGTGGAAAGATCTGACAATTAATGTCGTATTATGAGATTATGTGCAAAGCCAGTGCTTAGACAAACGTAATTTTTATGCTATTTTCCTCTGGTATTTCTTTGCGTCTGCGCCTGTTTTCCTGGCACCAAATGAACCTGTTTGCACCCAGGAGGGAGGAGGGTGTGTTTATGCTGGTGGGGTGGTACAATTTTGCTTACAAAATGGCTTTTGTGTTAAAACCTGCTGCAGACCAGCTCTTATTGCAGATGCAGATGCTGGGCGCACGCACACAGACCACAATGACGACCACGGTTTTTCCTCTCTCCTTTTGCCACACTTCCTCATCTACTACAGATTGATATGTGCTTTAAAATAAGATTCTTACCAATAATATCATTCAAGTGCGTTCCATGAAAAGTGATGCTCTGTTTAATGAGCTAGTTTCACGCAGCTTGTTGAAAGTCGGATCTTTCCCATGCAGTTGATTAAACACCTGTAGTAATCACACAGCAGCAGGAATGAAATTTGTGTTTAATTTCTGACTTGAGAGAGGAGCTGTGTGTAATTTTGCACACGGATGGCACAGCAGCAATAACCTCGTTAATTATTTAAATCTTGCAAACAAGGTGACGGGACATGTAACACTAATTAATGTACTGTGTTTTTTAAACATCAGACTCGAAAGCTGTTATTCACAGATTGCAAGCAAGATCACCTGGAGTGGCGAGAGCTACATCAAATCTGCACAGCCCTTTTTATTAAAAGCAAAACTGCTGGTCACGTCCTTTTGTGTTTTGTATTAGCGTTTCTGGAAAATAGAGCCCTATGTGTTTAACATATTTTCTTATAACTTTCTGCTTCCAGGCAAGTTACGGGGGGCAGCCGTACGGGCCAAACAGTCAGTTCCCACCACAGCAGGGGCAATACCCCACATCCAACGCCTCCAGGCCGCTGCCATCTCCTAACTACCCCGGCCAGAGGATGCCAGGGCAGCAGGGTCAAGGACAGTACCCACCTGGCATGCCCATGGGCCAATACTACAAGGTCTGTAATGCAACAACACTCATCCATCTATCCATTTGCTTACTTACAACTTACGCCGGCTCAGGAGGGGGGCTGGAGCCTATCCAACCATGCACTGTGCAAAAGGCAGAGACAGATGGATTAATAGTTATATTTATATCACATTTTGGAACAAACTACATATGCCTGGTTATAATATATCAAATTATTATTGCTCTCTACTTCCTTTACAGCAAGAGCCCTTCAATGGTCAGAGCACCAACTTCTCCGGAGGTGGATACTCCTACGGCCAAGGAAATGGGGTATGTTTTCAGCACGACCTTTGTGCTAAATTTGACCCAGTCATGCATGGGAAACACGTTATGCAGATGTTTTCATTATTGCACTTTCCTGCTTTTTACAGCCCCCCAGGCCAGGCAACTACCCACATTCCCCGGTCCCTGGAAACCCTACACCCCCTATGACCCCAGGAAGTGGTATTCCTCCATACCTGTCGCCAAACCAGGATGTGAAGCCCCCGTTTCCACCCGACATGAAACCAAATATGACAGCACTACCGCCCCCTCCATGTAAGTACCCTTTTATCCTTGTGCTCTTTTATTTCATCTGCCGCATTGTGTGACTTTACCAGTGTTAGATTAAAACCTCCACCCTCTCTGTGTTTCTTATTTCCCAGCAAACTCCAATGAAGAGCTGCGGCTGACATTCCCAGTCAGGGATGGAGTGGTGCTGGAGCCGTTCCGCTTGGAGCACAACCTGGCTGTCAGTAACCACGTCTTCCACCTTCGACCCTCCGTCCATCAGACCCTCATGTGGAGGTAAGGCCACCTCGGTCATTCATTGCTGATCAAATACAAATTTGGTTAGTTTAACAGAATATTCTTAAAAATATAATTAATTGAAATTTATCCATAATAATTGAAATAATTGCTGTACCACTTTCATTAATTCAACATTTGTGTGGTTGTTTCGGGGCCATAGCGAATGTTGTATTCAGGCAGGAACTGAATGTTGACGCAAACCCGCCAACTCTCTCGTCCTACTACACCCATAGGTCAGACCTTGAACTGCAGTTTAAGTGCTACCACCATGAAGACAGGCAGATGAACACCAACTGGCCCGCCTCCGTCCAAGTCAGCGTCAACGCCACGCCCCTCACCATCGAGAGGGGAGACAACAAAACCTCCCACAAACCCCTGCACCTGAAGCACGTATGCCAACCTGGAAGGAACACCATCCAGATTACAGTCACCGCCTGCTGTTGTGTGAGTGCACACTACCAGGACAATGTAAAACTACTAACATTACAGAAATTGAATTATTTCATTCATAAGAAAAATCAGCTGGAAAGATTGTACACAGATGATTTAACTTAGTATAAGTGTTGCGCTGAATAGACTGTTTGATTTTGTTTGTTTTCGTTTTTCTCGTGTTGCTTTGCAGTCCCACCTGTTTGTGCTGCAGCTGGTCCACAGGCCATCTGTGCGGTCCGTCCTCCAGGGGCTCCTGAAGAAAAGACTCCTTCCTGCAGAACACTGCATCACCAAGAGTATGTCTCATTTTGTGTATTAATGTTGTTAATGTGCATAAGTACATCTTAATTACACGAGCGTACACCTGTTTCTCCTTATGGTTCTCCCAAAATTGGTCTTGAAGTACACCTGCAACTGCTCACAAAGTAATACCTTCCCTCTAAAACGCTTTCTCTTTTTAGTTAAGAGGAACTTCAGCAGTGTGGCGGCGTCGGCAGGAAACGCCAATCTTAACGGGGAAGACGGTGTAGAGCAGACGGCTATTAAAGTGTCGCTAAAATGTCCCATTACCTTCCGACGCATCCAGCTACCGGCTCGAGGGCATGATTGCAAACATGTCCAGGTTTGTTTAGATTTAAAGAGGCGGTAAAAGTTTATTGTTCATGAAAAATGTTGTCACAGGTCTCTTTGAATGGGAGAAGATTGTTTTAATGAATTGTGATGTTGTTCTCCACAGTGTTTTGATCTAGAGTCATACTTGCAGCTCAACTGTGAGAGGGGGACATGGAGGTGTCCTGTGTGCAAGTAAGTGAAAAGTTGTTCTGTATTTTGGGATTTTTTGGATGGAAAGATGGGATCACTAAAGGAGTGCCTCTAATGGATTATATCTAATGTTTATTTTTCTCCTTTCAGTAAAACAGCATTATTAGAAGGCCTGGAGGTGGACCAGTACATGTGGGGAATCCTAAATGCCATCCAAAAGTAAGTTCTTCTCATTCTTAGGCTAAAAATCCACCCTTAACTTTTAGTCCATCCTCTCAAAATTCAAACTTTCTACTTTCTCCTTTAATAGTTCAGAGTTTGAGGAGGTCACTATAGACCCTACATGTAGCTGGAGACCTGTTCCCATAAAGTCTGAGGTACACATCAAAGAGGACCCTGACGGACCACTTGCCAAGCGCTTTAAGACCATGAGCCCCAGTCAGATGACCATGCCCAATGTGATGGAGATGATTGCCCAGCTAGGGCCTGGCCCAGGACCTGGCCATGGCCCTGGACCAGGTCCCAGCCCCTACCCCCCACACCCTAGTCAACATGCTAGTGGCAACGGGGGAGATTACCCTGGAGCAGGTAAGGGAAAGCAGCCGGGATCCAACTATGTAGATAAATAACAGGATAGTCAGCTCATTTGTTGGAAAAGTGAGCTGTTTTGCAGTTTATAGCAGAAACTACTGATGTGTCTCTAGTGCATTAAACAAAGAAACAGCCCCAAGGAGAGTTTTTTGCTGAACCTGTTTTAAACTGGTGTACGCTCGTTGCTCTGATAACAGTAAAAAAAAAGTGAAATGTGTGTATCCTGTTGTGCAACCACTTTGAAAAGAAAACTTTTTGCAACAGTAAGGATTCATTAAACAAGTCAGCAAGGCCAAAATGCAGTTAGCGTCTTGACAAAATCTGTTTGTTCTGTTGTCCTTCAAGGCAACAGTTACCACAGCCAGGGGAACTTTGACTTCCCTCACGGGAACCCCTCTGGTGGTGGAGGAGGTCCCCCTATGAATGACTTCATCCACGGCCCCCAGCTCTCCCACCCCCCAGATGGACCTGGTGGAATCCTCTCCCAGGACAAGCCGCTTCACCACGGCATGAATGATGCAGTAAGAAGGACTGACTTTCAGGGCTGTTTGCTTTCCTGTGCCACTGTACAAATAAAGCATGTTTGAATGAATAGTATATCACTATGCAATCTAGTTGGCTTAAATTAGAGTAATGTTTGGCCTGAGTTTTATGTTTATGTACTAAAGTATTTTGTCCCGTGGCATAATTTGGTACCTCAGTTTGTAGAAGACGGTCTGTGCCGTACTGAAAAAAACTGGCTCAGATTTGTTATCTGACCAAGGTGCAGCTTGTGCCTCTAGCCAGCATGTGTGCTCAGTCATACTCACATGCTCATGTCACCGTATAATGTTGCAGCTGTACATGTCTGCTGATCACAGCTTCCATTCAGAAGGCCTGTTTCATATTATTCATGCTGGAACTCATTTCGCTTTTCCTCTCTTTCTTCCCACGCACCTCCCCCCCCTTAACACTCTCTCCTTCCCTATCTGTCTCTCTCACTATATCTTCTTCCTTATTTTTCACTCTCCGTCTCCTCTCTCGCTTTCTGTCTCCCTCTCACACCTTCAGATGTCCCATCCCGATCAGTCCCATAACTCCATGCAGCAGATCTTGCATGCGTCTCCCCACCCTGGCAGCCAAACAGGGCCGCCCTTGCATCACAGTGGCCAGTCAGGGCCGCCCTTGCATCACAGTGGCCAGTCAGTGCAGCCCTTGCATCACAGTGGCCAGTCATCGCAGCCGTCTCGCCAGTCGCAGCCTCAGCAGCAGCCTCAGCAGCAGCCTCAGCAGCCTGGGCAGAACAGTCACCCCCACAGCGATCTGAACTTTAACCCCTCCTCAGACGGCCAGATGGGTCAGGGAGCCCAGGATATGCCCGAACCCTCCCTGGATGTAAGTGTGCCTGCTTTTGGGCACCGTGAGCTACCTGTTAACAGCTAATTGTCTGCTGCTGCTGCTCTCATCTCTTTGCTGTGTGCTCTGTTTGTGTTTGACTCTCAAATTGCTTCTGAGCAGCAGGTAGCTGTGCTTATGTGTACACTGGCTTCAACAGACACTTGAGCATGATTCAAAGCTGTTAAATGTTATTTAGCCTTGCCACTCAGGGCCTCTTTCTGCCTTTTATCCACAGCTGCTTCCAGAGCTGGCCAACCCAGATGAGTTACTATCATACCTGGACCCCCCCGACCTTCCCGCCAACAGCAACGACGACCTTCTCTCCCTCTTCGAGAACAACTAGCCCCTCGCCTCCCCAACAAACCCTCCTGCACCTACAGGAGTCGTCATGATTGTGTTTGACTGTCCGTCCACAGGCACTTCACTGACACTCCAAGCAGCTACCTATGCTCGCACACACACACACATACACAGTCTCTTGACAGATAATGTGTGGCATAGGAGCACGGCTGAAATGAGGCACCTGTTTGAGGACTCCAAGAGAGAAAGCAGGAACGCCACACGTCCCCCACACTCCCTTTTTTCCTCGTGTAAAGATTCCACGCACCAGTTCCACCACCTGACTCGAAACACACCATTTACAGCCATGTAGGCGGGCACTAAAGTGATATTATGTATATACATATATGATATTTGTGACTTTTCAACTGAAAACTGTGCAGCTATAATCATCATGTGTAAACAACACGGAGGAGAGGCAGAGAAGTGTTGTAGCTTTGTTTTTTTTTATTATAATTTTCCATTTGTGAAAAAAACATTGTCTTGTAAGAGTTTTTAACCTATTTGAAATGTGTTCTTCCAAAACTTTGGTACATGCCATGCCCTTTGACCCTCAGATGTCTGTGTGTGTGTGTGTGTGTGTGTGTGTGTGTGACAGTTGAATTACTGGAACTCATCAGAATCAGAGTGCTGAAAGGACGAGCTAAAATGTCCTCCAGTATCAACAGAGGAAACAAGCGCACGTTGTGCAATGTAGTGTGTGTGAGTGTGTGTATATATACCTGTGTGTGTGTGTGTTTACGTGTCCTCATTTGTTTGCCTGCGAGCGTGTGTGAAAGACAGCGGGGGAGCGAAAGTTTGAGACGGAGGAGGGAAGAAAAATATTGAATGGAAGAAACATAAAACAATCCACTTCAAGAGCTGTCTCAGTTCTTCTCCAGCCAGTCCGCAGTTCTTCTTGTGTATTTATTGTAATGTTTCACTCTTCCTCATCAGATTCAGCACCATTTTGTGCATGTGTGCCAATGGCTCCTGTTGTCTTTGTCCAGCCTAAACTGCTTGATCAAATCATTTTCTATCATCTTTATATTTATTATTTTATTTCAAACCCATCGTTTTTTTTAATTATTGTTGTCCTCTTTCATGTGTTTTATTTTTATATTTTTGTTATTCATTGTCCCACATTGAAAATAATCAGATACACATCACCAAAGTTGTCCTATGCTTTTTGTAAGGGGTTGGGCCTGGATATTATGTTGGTGTAAGAGCAGGATTTCAACATGCAACAGATGTCTACAGAAGTTTTTAAATCACTGTATTTTATAGAAACATCTGTGTGATTGTACTGATCTTTCCTTTTGTCGTTTTGTTACTGTTGAACTGCATCTTTTTTGGGGAAAACATCCTGCATGATCCAACAGTGTTTCCAGAGCTGTTGTATATACCCTTTGTGAATACTTTGTACTGTGCCTATTTTACTGGGAACTACACGGTACTGTATGTCTGTCAAGGACTACACACACTCACAAACTGACACAGAATCCCTTATAACCAGTCCAATATTGTAATGAATTGATCCAAATGCACTCTCTGGCCTTGTATTGAGTACCTGTGTATTGTGTACAGTTTTTCCATTACCCTGTGACATTGCGTCAGTGAAAATGAATATTTGAATTGCTCAGCTGGCAAGTTTTAAGAGTTTCCCCCCTTTTATTTATATATATATATATATATATATATATATAATATATAATATATAATATAAATCAAGGAGCTTTAAACAAGCTGGGGGGAGTTTCTGTCTAAAAGATTGTTGCTTAGAGGTCCAAATTTCTCTAAAAATGATTTGTTTAATATTATTGGAACAAGTGACCTCGTCCTTTATTTAAAGTGAGAATGTGCAAAATGTCCTCTAGATTGTTTTTAGGCCTGGTGATGAGCTTTTGATTACCATACTTAGCAAAAATATGTGAACCTGATTTGTGTATTTTCATCACATTTTATATTGTTTCAAGTTTTAAGTTATTATTTTTGTCCCATGTTTTTATGACAGGTATAATTTGGTTTACACAGTTTTATGCAGTACAGTCATTGAATTTAAAATATACTGTATGTCGTTGGATACAAGTTCCCCCATTTGAGAGTTGTAATCTGTTTAAAGAACCAAATATGGCTTTACTGATCTTCAAAATAGATCAAATCGCCTGCATATAACACAATTGAAGGATCAGATGTTGTTTGTGTTTGTTTCTATGTTTGTGAAAGACAATGCACTGCCGCATTGGGATGTTTTATCTCCCTACAAAAGGTGTAACCATAACCTTTCACAAAATCACGTCTAGTAATCTGAGAAACACAAATTCTACTGTCTGATTGCAGACACCGGAAATTGAGTTGAGGATTTAAAAGAGAATGCAATTAATATTGTAAAATGAATTTTGCATTACATGGGGAGGTTGTGGCAGAGGGTTGGGGTTGGGGATGTAAGGGATACATGTATATAATGTAAATGACAAATAGAGACACATTAACAGAAATGTATTCATTTTCTCCAGGGGGAGTGTGCATAGTGTATTTAGAATTTGTAAAGCTTCCATCCTCCTGTCAGACATTGAATTGGCAAAATGAGTCTGTGTTCGATTGCGTCTGTGCAGACCTCTCTAACCACGCCTGTTCATTAATGTAAGATACTTTATGTACCCCTCCACGTGGGGTTTCCGAGAAAAAAAAGACATTTTCCTTTGTGTAATATTAAACTTCTGTGTATTTCTCTATTACCTGTGTACTTTATAAAGGTGCTACAAAATTATTCAAACCTTTGGAGGTATAATTGGGACTTGGAGACATTGAGCTTTGAGTGGCTCATAAGGGTTGTTTGCAAATTTACAGTTTGTAAAAAAAAAAAAAAAATTGTCAGATTTATCATTTTTATGCAATTTGGCAAAATATGCTATAAAAGGTACAATCTCAAAGTGATTGGCCCAACAAGCGGCAGTTGTCTCTTTGGTTTTGTACATTCTATGTACAATCATTTCATATTCTAAACTGGTCAGAAAAACATTGTGATTTTTAGTCTTGCAAATCTGTATGTAGTTAGATGACGTGACATCCTAATATTTATCTAATAAATATGTATTCAGATGAAACACAATTAATGGCCTCTGTGTCTTTTGGCATACAAAGTGCAACCAGCATGTATTAAACCATTACATATTGCACAAAAATAAAAATAAAAAGGATTGTAATTTTGTGCTACACAATCCATAGATCTCCAATCTCTGTTAATAAACAATATAGACATAAAATTTGTTTTTTTTTTCACCAGCTGGAATAGCACTGCATAACTAATAGGCCTTTTTCACTGAGGACATTTTGACACGTCACAGGAAAAGCACAAATGTAAATGATGGCTGAATGCCATTTAGCGACTTTAGTTTCAGGGTCGTAGTATTGTGCATACTGGCATCATTAATGTTATCAATAACACCTGTGACAGCTTAAAATGTCTGCTGTGAAAAAAGCCTATTACCACCTTAATAATTAGTTCATTCATAAGCTATTAGCAAAAAGGCATTGTTAAATGTAGAAAAGCAACATGTTATCTCTTATCCTGTAAGTGGAAATTAAACTGACAGAAAGTAGATTGATTCAGTAACAGTAGCAAATAATCAGCAGATTTTTTCTCAGTTAATTAGTGAGTTACAAAGTGGAGCTGTAAAACTTACTGTGGGCCTCTGAGCAATTTGAGAATGATCCAAGAAGTGTTCAGTGTTCCAGACAAACAAAACTTAAGCTTACTTACGCTATTATATTGGCCGAATCAGTTCAATGTAACTGAGATCACAATACTGACACTATTAATGCTGATAATAAAGTTCCCTCTTGGTTAAAACTTTTGCAACACCTCGTGACAATCAGTAATAGGATAATATTTAGGAGCAACTGAAAATCCTGATATTTTATTTACATTATCATTACACACCTCATTTTGGTCTGTAAATATTAAAAAGAATCATGCATCTGCAGTTTTATATTGTTATGTTTTGGGGTAGGCAACATCAAAGCTAAACTGAACACCAGAAAAAGAGGTTTTGCACAGACCTTTTGGTCAAATGAGTGTTTAAAAGTTGAGTTGTTTTTCATAACAGTGAGTAGGTTAAAGCAATGCCAATTGCACAAATGCAAATGATATCAGAATGGAGAAGTTCAATTTCGGTGCCCACTCTTTGAAATGTAAATATGACTGATGTAGAAAAGCACTGTAAAATTTACAAGCGATAGCCATCATCCAAATAATAACTTGCAGGAACACATTATTTCATATGCACAAGATAACAACTTGTTTCCACAAGATAATTAACTTGTGTTCACAAGATAGCCTAATAACCTTTGCAAATTTGTGAGCAATAAAATCTCAGACAAGGTTTGCTTACTTGGTGTTTCCAGACCTTTCAATCACATCTCTTGGCCTTCCTGGATGGAGTTCCTCAGATGCCATGGAGATGGTTTAGTTGTTATTACGGCGACATGTTAACCACCTATACATTCTGACAAACTGAGAAACTCCTAGACAACAACTAGAAAGTTGACCTTGTATGAGATATATATTTACGTCAGGTCAACCCAGATAAAGTTGTTTTACTTCCTAAACCTGCCACGTGGTGTCGCTGCTGGTTTCACCGCTGTCTGTCTGTGTGACGTCACGTGTAAACACCGTCCAGTACCCATGGCCTGCTTGGTGCCCCTGTCCTCCTCTCCCCCTCTTTACACACCAGCAGTGTCCTCTCCCTGTCAGCTGAGCAGCCATGTTGAAAATAAAAAAACGCATGAGATACAGCTCGCTGGTTGTCGCCGCTGCGAGGCTGTTTTCCTCCGGTCCCGCCAAGAACCCAGTCGTGTTTCTGGACATCGAGGCAGACAGTGAGCCTCTTGGAAGAGTAATCATTGAGGTAGCTATAGCTAGTTAGCGCTAGCCACTCCTGCAGTGTGTCTCCCACAGCATGTCGCAGTAACGTTACTCAAATATTTACAGATAACGGCGGCAGCGCATTGGGAGGTATAAACATTCATGAATTTGAATGTTATTTGTATTATCTTGCAGTTGAATGCAGATGTAGTGCCAAAGACTGCAGGTAATGTTATGTTTACCCTTGTTTCTTTAAACATAGCTGCTGAATATTAAGAGTTACATTTGTTGTATTCATTATTTAAAGTATAACACTTATGACTTGTTTTAATATTTATTTTTAAAAAGACGACTAATTTCACAGAGAACTTCAGAGCACTCTGCATTGGGGAACATGGCTTTGGATTCAAGGGATCTGTGTTTCACAGGGTCATACCTGGGTTCATGTGCCAGGTAAGATTTACAGTAAAGATGGTTTACATGTACAGAGTGTTTGCCATGCTGTCTGTTGCTGTGTTTTCTCTTACAGGGTGGGGATTTCACCAAACACAACGGCACAGGGGGGAAATCTATATATGGGAATACGTTCAAAGATGAGAACTTCAAGTTAAAACACACTGGTCCAGGTACACCTCCTGCTTCATCTCTGTTTAGAGGACAAAACAAATTATGCTTTATCCATCCACGGTGCATAAAGTACTAGACAAAAACACTGCTAATTGGATAGTTGTCTGTATGGTGTATCTATGTTACTGTGATACTTGAGTACATTGCTGAAACATTTAGTCAATTAATCAAATAGCAGGTCAACAGAAAAATAATCTACAATTTTGATTATGAATTATAATTTTTTTAATCATTTGTCAAGTAGTATTAGTATTATCCGGTTCCACTAACTCAAATGTGGAGATTTGGAACAGTTTACATATTTTCTGACATTTTGAAGAGTGAATGATTAGTCAGTCAAAAAAAAAAAACATCAACGAAAGAATCATTAAGGACAACTGCAGTTCTTATCTTGTGTATATTATGACATTTCTTACACTGGTTGCTTCCTAATAGTGTCATTTGAGAGTTTTTTGTCTGTATTTTAATATAGCTGCCTCTCCACTAGATGGCAGTGCCTAATTTCATGCAGTGCTAAAATCACATTCTATATAGATTTTTCAAGGTGAATGACCTACTTTTTTAGCAAGTCAACATGCACTAATCAAAATAACTCCTCTCTTGAGTAAACTTCACCCACATGCTGATTGTTTTGTTGCTTCATTTTTATGTGTTGCATAATCATAGTTTGCATGAGGTTCAGAAAAGAGAAACAGGCCTTCACATAACACAGATGTTGACATATGTCATGCTTCTCTTTTGCTACAGTCAGACCTAAATGTTACTGGGTCAGTGATTTAAGGAGGTGAAGATCTTGTTAACAGCATCACATTTAAATTACTTGTTGGTTTTTCGATCTCTGCAGGAACTCTTTCAATGGCAAATTCAGGACCAAACACCAACGGCTCCCAGTTCTTCATATGCACGACTAAAACTGAATGGTAAATACTCTATAATACAACTTTTTAACCAGTCATCTCACCGCATCCCAATCTAATCACTTACCAGCTGCTGAAGTCACTTTTCATCTCTCCTTTGACAGGCTTGATGGGAAACACGTGGTGTTTGGGCAGGTGAGGGAAGGTATGGATGTGGTCACCAAGATGGAGTCCTTTGGTTTACATGACGGCGGTGTGATCAAGAAAATTGTCATCATTGACTGTGGGGAGATCAAATAACACCGGAGATTACACATGGACTTCTGTCGGAAGACTCAGTATGCAACCATTTACTGCTTACTTTATCTTTTGCTCTGTATTCATTATACTTTTGAGGAGGAGCTGTTTCCCCTAAAATCTGTTATTTTCACAGTTGATTATGATGTTAATTGATCCATGGATTTATTTATATATAGATATATTTCTTGCCCAAAATGAGGTATGAAATGTTTATATTGTGTGATTGTTTATAAATGATATTAATAATGGAAAGACTGGGAGTTGCATTGATACATTTTTATGTTAGTTGTGGCAGATATCCTGCTTTCTCTCTTTTTAACTTGGGCCATCTACTTTGTGTACTTTTCTTTCTTCTTCTACTTTAGTTCTTTGTCATCCACTTTGTAAATTGATGTTATTGTGTAGTTACTCTCCATTTACTGCCAAATAAATGACCATTTTCAGATTTTACTAGCTTAGTATAGGACATTTGCTCTCTTGTGCTACCAGCCTCGCTGGTTTTAAAGCTTCCTGGAAATGATCCAGTAGCTTTTTTTAGACACCGGCTCCCAGCACAACTTACTTCCTGCCTATGAGAGCAGGATGTGACATCATGTGACATCCACCTACAGTAGAGCTGAAATATCACATGAATGCAGTTGACAGATGATAGACCTGCGGGCTTTAGCCTCACTGGACACAGTGAGGGCAGATGATTTAATCTGCTGGAACCATAGAAGAACCTGAAAATGTCTTCAGCTTGTATGTGGGCTGCTCTTCCTTCACTGCGTCTTTATTTGAAACACAGAACGTCTGGAAGAGAGAGACAGAGAGAGAGAAAAAAGGAGGCCAGGACATGTCTGAAAGCCAGAGACTGGGTGGTGCTGCTTATCGAGCTAATACTTTATGAAAGTAAATAATGAAGCGACGAGAAAAAGCAGCTCTTGCTCCTAAATGAAACCATATGCACACTGACCTTCCACCGTTTGTTTGAAATCTCATATTACATTGTTGCTATAGAGACTTTTCAGCTCTCACTCTGTTTGAGCTAGAAATGTTGTAACAAACTTGATATAATTTGGGTCCCCACCCTCTGGTTTAGTTTTAGTTATTTGGAATGCACGTCCAATATTGTGCATGGAAACTTGGCTCGAAAAAGACAGCAGTGCTGTGGCCAACATTTAATACACATGCAAAACAATGACATCTTTACAGCCGGTACAGACTGGTTCTTCGGCTGTAAATGTCTACATTTATTACACAGCACCTGTGTCAGTTCGTGTCCTATAGTCTGTGTGTGTGTTTTGGTTTTCCTGTCCACACTGTGACTCAAAGTGTTGAAATTAAGTCCTGTCAACTCATGGTGTGTGTTATCTTTCAGCACTTTCACAGGAAAGTGAAAAAAAGAGTTTCTACTGCTTTACACAACGACCATCAATAATCCATTAAAAACCTCTTTATCATAATCTGTACCCTTTGGTCTTGTGTAAGACTTAAAGCTTGCACTCAAAGACTGTACAGTGTGGCAATTAAAACATACACTCTCTGTAATGTACATTATACAGACAGGAGCTCTCAGAAAACAATGTGTTGCTTTTGGCTGAAATCAAACTCCACAGTGAACACCTCCCAGTTACTGGTAAAAACAATTCAGCAAAGGACCCAAACAAATGAAACCACATAATCCAGGCAGTCCTACTTCAATATGACTTTTATTCATCAAACTTTGACAGCACTAAAGCACTAAAATGTTTTCCCAACTACTAAATAAGGCACATTTTGGAATGCCGTTTCATGGACATGAAAAACAGACCTGTGGTCTACTCTCGAAACCATGACTGTCCTTGTTTCCCAAAATCATCGTCTTCCCTACCTCACGCCTGTGTTCTGTCCAATTTCAAATATTACATTATTGCAATACTGCATTACAAACATCTCAAGTGATACAGACAGTAAATAATACAAACATAACTTTCCAAATTGACCACATAAGTGTTAACACAATACATTCAGTAAATATGTATTATTCATAGAGGCTACACTAGCTGTAAATGAAATACTTCAGGACTAATAACAATCAGGAGTTGCTGATAATGTTAAAAACAATATGTACTGTAGCAAACTACTGTAAAGTATTTAAATAAGTATACATTGCACAAAATAATATTTCATCCCAAACCAAACACATGCACATGCAAACTCTAAAATAGTTCTTTGTCACACACACTTTATTGACAAAAGTATACACTCCCTAAGCTACTAATAACACTAACATTTTATAATAGTTTCTTGTCATTGCTGCTTTAAGCAAACTACATCTCACAGTTTAATGTGCTTGTACAGTGGTGAGTATCCATCACTACTTAAGAAAAAAAGGTTTCTGCATGTTAACACAATATATCTTCATAATATTGTTTACAAAATGAATACGTGCGACTGTATGGATGTAAATGGCAGCTCGTAATTAGTTACATGTAGCAACTGAATAACATTGTGGGTTATTCAACACTGATAACATCATAAAACAAAACACAGAAATACAATGGCTTATAATTGCGAAAGGGTATTAATTATGTACCAACTTTTCTTTAATAGTATTCTATGTAGACATCAATATTTCCTTCTTAGTGTAACTTTGTTGCATATTCTATACAAAAAGTGTTGTAAAAAATCTTTCCATAAATATTTCTGCAGGATAACCCCTCAGATTATTGTAAAACATAAAGAAAGAAAAAAACTCCCAGCTTTGTTTATTTCTCAGCAATAGGCCCTTCTTCACACATAAAAGCTTCAATATTGCATAACACTTTAAAAGAGCTCCTATCCTTAAAATGATGGCCATCAAATATATACATAAAACAGTCTGTCTTTGTTAGGGAAATAACTCAAGAGTTTTTGCAGATTGCTTTAAAATTTTCAACATCTATTAAGTGATCCAAAATACACATCTCATTCATAGAAAATAACAAATTTGAACTGAAAAGGTACTAGAAAAGTCAAGTATATGTAATTCAAGACATTACGTCTGAAAGCAGAGATTTCTTTTTTGCAAATGTATTGTATCAACTGCTTCCATTGGCTCTTGATTTGCCATTTAAAATGGCCTCTTCATAACATGTCTCTGGGCGGAATAATACTCTTAACAGGATTACTCATTTCTATTCAGCCAGAACTCTGTGAATAATACAATAACAATAACATTGTTACTTTTTTGTGAGGTTAGTTCGTAAGGCATCATTGGTATCCATCTCGCTACTGCCTCATGTGGACACTAAGATTCTTATGTAAAGACGCTATCTTTAACTTGTGGTAGTGTAAATGCACAGCTTCCTTCTTTTAAAGGGGCACTCCACCAGTTTTACTCATGAAGTTCAGTTTGCTCGTTCTACTCTGACAGTGAAAACAGTTGTATGTCTTCTGTAGCTTTGGTGGAGCTTTGTCTGAGACTGAGACAAGAGCGTACGATCCAGCATTTTTGGACAAAAAATAAGGACATCTCAGGCATTGATTTTGTGGAACTGTATTACTAAATCACTGGAGTGCCCCTTTAACTTTATAGATGGAATTTAGTTACATTTCCCCAAACTGTAAGGTACCATTATGAGCAACTGCAAACTGTCCCACTAAGGCAAGTGACCATGTATATTTCTCAACAAAACCCATGGTTCCTTGGACAAACATAACTACAATAGATTAAAAATACAAAGATTGAGGTCCACAGTTTCATGTGCGACTCCATTCTGTTGTGAGGACCATCTGAGAAATAACATCTTTGTTGATATTCCATGACAACAGACCACAGTAGGATTGTTATTGCCAGCTGGAAATGCTGTTTCAGCCCATGCCTCCAACTCAGCAAACTGCATTTGAAGTGAACGCCCACCATGCCAGTTCAAACTGTTAATAGAGGAACTGTATCATTTTCTTGTCCTTTGTCACATCTTGAACCTGCATTAAACTTACTGAGCATCACAGTTACCACATGCACACGTATACTGCTCCAACTCTGAGCCTCTACCCACATGTCTTTCCCAAATTTTAAATGGCCTACAAGGCCTGATACTTTTATTAATGATTTAAATCTTTTTAAAGGCACATAAAGTATGTTACAGTATGAAATATAGTAAACCAGCTTTTATAAGGCTAGAAATACAGTACACACAAATATTTCACAATCCCTATACCAAGGTTCCTTGAAAGGAAGCTTTTTATATAGTCAAAACTACATTAATTTCCTCTGTAGTGCTTTAGGTCTGCATGGTGATATATGTAAACAGGAGGTGTACTTATTTTTATTTAAAGACATTGGTTTGTAAAAGTAGGCACTGATATTCTTATTCATTCATGTAAATGAATATAAGTGTAAACTTAATTCATCATCACTTTCATTATATCCTCGAATCTTCAGCATCACCGCATCACAAATCAGCCCCTCTATATTAAATCCTTTTGTTTCTCTCAACCAACCTGAAAATAATTGCAGTTCCCCAAAGCTTCACCTCCCTCTAGACACTCTTTACACTGAAATCAGCTGTTGGACATAGTTTTGAAGGGTGCAAACCCTTTGAAAAGTTTCCATCAAAACTCCACTGACGCCGCCAGGCATCAATTGGCACTAAAATGAGAACTCAAATGTCTTTCTGAATCCCTTTCAAACAAATATCTCCTTTGTATTTGACTAATTTGTGGTTACAGTCCAATCAGGCTTTACATGTGAACAGTTTAACCTCTAAAATCATGTTTTATAATGCTAATCAAATTGTGAAAAGCAGTTTGATTGGACACTGGCAAGAAACTGTGTGGATGGCTAGATTATTGTTTCTGAAACTATTGTTTTCCTACAGCTCCTTCTCAGTTGACCTTCTTGTGATTTGAAATAAACTTACCTATCTAACATCTACACATATCTAACACTACAGAACACTGAGAATCTGTGTGGCAACAAAAATACTCTAGGTAGGGTTAATGAAACCTTATGTGTTAGCAACGCACTAAATCTAAAGCGACTCTACGCAAACTGAACCTACAGTAGTTTCTAAAGACACGTGGAAGCAGTTACACAATAATGTGATATACAAACTTACAAAAAAACAAACACATTTCTTTATGTCCCAGTTAAAATTAAAATTGCACACTAGACGACAAGAAAATAAATAGGCCAAATGTAAGCTAGGGATGTATGGCACATTGTCCCTTAGTTAATTCACAGTTAATAAGATGTGCTGCTGACCCTAATACGGCAAGACATCAAAGGCCTCGTATACATTATACCGTCATGAGAGGCCGGGGTTAAACGTTCATCACATTACCACACACTTCACTTGACAGGGAAATGGAAGGCAGATCTCTGTAAACACAAAGCCAACAAACCCCAAGGTGAGGTAATCTATTGATACCAATACTGTCAGTGACACCAATGAAATATATGCCTGGTGCTTATTCATCAATACAATTATTAGCTGTTATTACTTGAATCAATGGGGTTATGTGGTTTCTGATACATGTGGCATAAAAAAGTCACTGATTTTGGCAGGTTTTTGCTTTTGATAAAAGAGCACTTCGAGAGATAGATATTGATCCTAAGTTAACATGTTCCTCTCATTCCTGGATGTTATCTTCAATACTGTCACTGGAAAAGAAGCATAATGACTAAAATCTGTGTTCCTCGGGTGGTTGAGAAGAGGGACAGAAAGAAGGGTGGGTTAGAGCTACCATCTATATTTGAGGCTTCTGAGAGAAGGAGGGGAAGACGTCAGGAAGAAAGGACGCCATGTGTGCAGGGCGGGGATGTGGGAAACCTGGATGTGAATTTGGCAGGGTGGTAGTTGACAGCCTTGAGGGAGGCTGAGCAATACGACTTGGGACGCAAATGTTGCTCTCCGACTCTGAATCAAGGCGATTATTGCACACGGCGGCAGTAGTAGCCCAGGACTTTACATTTCTCGCACAGGTGTTGCGGGTGCTCCTTACTCTGGTCAGAAACATCCAGGCCATCTGGCTTCTCTAAAGGGCGCTGAGGATACAAACAGAAGACCAACTATGAGTCATATTAAACAATGAAGAAAGCAAACCAAGCAGCACACACACACAGCATAAACCTCTGTGTTTTGCAAGCAGTTAATTTGGCACCAGTTTCAACTCAGCTATACGCCTAACTACTTTGGCCTCCAACATTTCTCCCATATACTTCACAGACCAGACGTGTACTAAACACAATTAGTTGCAGAGATATGGCAACGCACCATTTGCTCTGGAAACTTGCAGCACATTTTAACAACCTGGTATTAAGGAAAAAGATCTAGTATGCATTTGATCATGATGACCTTTATGGAAATATAAGCAAACTGCTACGGCAATGGCTTTCTTGGAATCGTTATTGGGGACAATGGGAATCTATCTGGGTCAGCAGGTTTGGAGGTTGTTTTAACAATCCATCTGGAAAATGTTATTTCTCATCTATTGTTCACTTTCTTGTCAGAGCTTTTTACAAAACTGCTATTTAATCCTAGTGGTCTAACTAAAGGAAACCAGGTTACCATGGGTCACTATAAAGAGATATTTCAGTCGTCCACTAATGAGGTAGTATTGAGGAAGTATTGAGACCTGACTATTGGTGCGTCAAAGCCATTAGGTCCTTGAGGAAAGCTGGAAAATGTTATGTATATTTTATGGGGTTCAAGCCCCTGTGCTGCAGGTATCTTGTGTGTCCTTGAGCAAGAAACTCAAGCTCAATGAAGCCTGTTCTGTAGCTGGAGCAGCAATCTTTCCATTTAGAAAGGAAGATCTAACAACAGAAACAACACAAAGTGACACAGCAAAATTCATTTGCATGTCTTCATGAAATAGGCTGTGCTAGGTGCTTGGTGACATAGCGAATGCTCTCAGGCCTAGTTAGCGAACTAATTGGAGAGCTAGCATGCTCGCAAGCCAGGAACATGTTTGGGCTAGTCAGTCGCAATAGCTCTCAGAGCTTCTTTCTATTTTTCCCATTACTGTATACGTTTACTCCATGGCATTTTTTTATCTCAGGAATGTACATCATTTCATTCAATAAAGAGTTATTAAAGAGGGCAAAAAGCTCTCAGCTAGCAAGCTTGCTAAATATAATTTAACTCACTTTAAGTGTAAGTTAGCATGGCTGTTAGCTTGTCTGCTAAAGGGGCAATAAGTTCACATAGTTTATTTTAAAAAAGCATTCCTTCCATCGACCATCCAAATGCACTATATTTCCCATCTAAGAGGGACAAATATTTCATGCATGTGGATGGGATTGGAAAATACATATTCAGGTTTTCATGGGAATCCGCAGGGAGGAAAGAAGCCGCGCTGAGAGCCTGAGCTCTTTGATACTTGAGGACATGGAGGTTAGGGGAATATGTTAAGTGTGTGACATTGCAAATGCAGGGAATTTACTTGCCTGTGTGTAGCTTTGCCACAGGACACAGAGGCAGAAAAGAGTGAGGTTTTCTTACCAGTGAACTCAATGGAATAAAGTGGAGAAATACTTAAGAACTGGCAATGTGAATGCAGTCTTCCATCCATGCTTTTTAAAGGTTTAGTTAATATTCTTGGTTAAGATGTCACACTGATGAAGATGCAAAATGAATAAGCAATAGATTTAGAATAAATTATGCATGAACTTTCCGTTGTTTGTGAATGTTGCAACTCCCGGCCAGAAGTTCGGGGTAAATTTATTGAGCGGCGTACCTTTCCTGCTTCATTTTACGTGTTAACAGAGTGGGTCATGGTCATCGTGGTATTCAGAGAACGATCAGGGCCTCAAGCAGTAATCCTACTTTTATTTCAGGAAGTGGAATTGGAAGAATGTGGAAAAGCATAAATATTACATGATGAAGTGTTGAGGATAAATATATCTGTAGCTGAAGAAAACAGAGTGGATTCCATCTTAGCTGATCCATCTCTATAGTCAACAGGCTGTTAGGAAACATTTCGAGGTTAAGCCGAACAGACAACTCACCAGCACGTTAATTCCCTCTGAGCGTTTGGAAAAACACTCCACGGGATCTTGGTTAATATGATTTCACTTTTTCGTATTATTAAATGTGAGAGGAATTTCTGCAGCTGTAAGCCTTAATTACCCCAGAGTTAGTTTGTGTCTGTGAGCCATTAATAAAGACATATTTGTTTTAAGATTTGATGACATTTAGTAAATAACTCCAAACTTATTTTAGTTGGGAATTGTAATTAGTATAGTCAGTGCTGGTGTATTACCAGATTGTTAGTTGTATGATTTTTATTTTATTTGAGGCCATCTGGAATATCCTCAAGACAATACACAGCCCGGCAAACCAGAATCTGGACTCTGTTAACTGGTTAAAATGGTCCAATCCACCACTTCAACAGAGAGTATGAGTAATGTTTTTTACTTACTTAAGACATTACTCCAAATTCTCAGAAAGTGAATGTCATACTGTAGGTTGAAGTACCTGTTTGTGTGGATAGACGTTGATGTGGCATTTGATACATTCTTGTCCCATGTTGGCCCAGGAGTTGCCGCTCATCCACTTCCTCTTACACTTGGGGCACTTGTACTCTCCAAAGCATCTCTTCTTCCCCTGGTAGGGTGTCAGCCCTTCCCCTTTGGGTCTGGCCTGTAAAGAACAAAGGAACGTGAATACAATATATGCTTGTGTGGGAAGAGTATCTAATAAAACTTTAGGAGTGCAGAAAGTGTCTTTTTTTCTCTTTTATTCAATACTGTGTTGTGCAGTGAGGTCAGAATGACAGATTTAATAGAAGCTCTTGCATTTAGCTGGACAATAATGGATGGCAAGCTTTGACAATAGGGTGTGTCCACCGTTGTGCTAATATATCCAACTTCATCATACAGCACACTCCTACACACAACTTTGGCACTATATGTGGTTGTGTAATTGACATTTACTTCCATTACAGCTGTGTAAAATTACTCCTCTGATTCTCATGAAGGAAATGATTATGAACAGTCAGTCAGCCATGAAAAAGCACTAGCCTTAGGGCAATATTGTTGGGAAGAGCTGCTTCAATGACTACACTTTGGCAACTTTATTTAGGCCACTATAACAGCAATCGGGGATAAGACAAACTGCTGATCTCATCGAAAGGACAAATTACAAACTGTCCTCCATCCTGCCAAAAGAACCCCAAATGTACACTGATTAGTAAGTTTGTCAGAGCTTGTCATTACCAATTTAAAGTTTCATCATCATCATCATCATCATCATCATCATCATCATCATCAAAAAAAAAGAGGAGAAAAATCCTCCCAGAACTTGCATTTGCCTAGTGACAGTCAAAATCAACATGGGAGTGGTTATTTTAGTTAACCATAAAGATAAACATTGAAAATACAGTGTCTCGGAATTGTGTTATTTTATCTCAAACTTTAAAAATGCTTTCATGCACAGATGGAAATCTTATATGACAGGAAGAAGTAATCTTAATGCACAGCATGCAACTGATGGCAGCTTTCCAGAAGGTTAGGGAAAGGCTGTGCATTCAAAGTGAAATCAGACCTGTCCAGTTCACTCCTGATTCCGCTGCAAGACTGCAGATTGTTTTCATAATCACTTTAACATTGGATGCAGATTCCAGGGTGGATGTAGGGAGTACGGGGCAGTGGGAATGAGAGGACGGGTACAATCTGTATCCCTGGTCTTCCCTGATTTTGTCCCAGCCCTTGTGTGAGTAATAGAAACTTTAATCAGCAGCATCTGGCACAGTCCTGACAGACGTCAGCACTTTGCATCAGCACCAACAAGCCAACCCTAAGTATGAGCGGCTGTGCTTCAATCTGGCCCCTCAACAGTATGACCTCAACCCCACTGTTAGCTTCACATCTCCCACTGTGACAGCACGCAGGCTGGAAAATCTGACTTCTGCTTGCCTGCAGCACACCAGTCTATACACACTGACAGGGCTGTCTTGATGCAATCAATGGGCAATCTCAAAGACAATGCCATGGCAACATTTTGTTTGGGTGCTCTCCTACAAATTATCTAGTTAATATGGTCCTAACAGGTTGCCATTCTCACTCTCTGACGTTTCTGCTGCATCCTAAGACTAACCACTATTTTATCAAATAAAATAAATCTATTCTGAAGTTTAGAAATAAACTATGATGAGAGTGCCAGGTGTGCTACCCAGGGGGTCTAACCTTAACCCTCGTTATTCATTTGGAAATGAACATAGTCAGATTTCCCATCACAGCTGTTTGTTCGAATGTAGAAAGTCTCTCCCCAACACTGCAGCCAGGACTCAGCAGGAAAGAAACAGCACTCATCCTCCTCATGACCATTCCTCTCTCGCTCCATGCTGTTTCCAGAGTCTGGCCTTGGCCTTTGGCTGCACGTCGGTCTGCAGCTGAGTGCTCCCTTTGCAATCAATTATCAATGTGAAGATGCTATTAAAATGAGCGCAGCAAACTGATCATCAATCTAAACTAGATGAAAAAGTGGATGCAATGTAGATGATTAGGTTGGTCTGTCATCTCCTAAGTGTAGTTTTCAAATGCACGAAAGGTGTATATGTATAAACGTAGAGCTGAAAGGATTAGAAGATTAATCAATTAGTCGTCAGAAAATTATGTTATTTATTATGAACTATTTTGGTAATTGATTAATCGTTTTAAACATTCAGTGGTTCCATCGCCCCATTTTGAGGATTTGAAGCTTTCTTTTCTCATCTGTGATAGTAAACTGAATGTCTTTGGGTTTAGGACTGACGGTTGGATAAATCAAGCAATTTCAATATGCCACTTTGGACTCTGGGAAATTATCAGAGGCATTTTTCATTATCTGACATTTAATAGATATAAAACAGTTAATCGATTAATTGAAACAATTAGCAATAATTAAAATAATTAATGACTGTAAATACATGATCCAATTTCTTATGTAAAATACATCACCTCTGCCTTACAAACTGCACATGCAAATTTTGTTTGCACAACTGCAAAGTGATCTGGAACGTATTTGGACATTTGGTTGTTATAAATGTGCAGATTATACTCACATTGTGGTCAGTTGTTGTCAGGCCATTGCAACATGTTGCCTTGTTGGAGGTCTTACATAAAAAGCGAGTTTTGGTTCTGCAGTCATCAACCTTACAGCCACAGTTGGTATTGCACATTCCAATGGACACCCAAACACGTGGGAACAAATGTCACAATAACATCAGGACTGTTGTGCCAACCCTGCCTGCAGAAGCAGACTGAAAAATATGGCCCCAGATTCAGGGCAGCAGCTAATGAAGGAAGCTTTGGGTTTCTTCACATACATACATACAGGGCCTGTCTTTCCATTCACATTGGTGCAGTGGATTACAAATCAAAACCATCAGCTATAAACAGTTGAATGACTGAGTAAATGTTTTAGTTAGGCTTGATTTCCAGGAAAATAACCACGCTTTGCTGCCTTTAAAGCAACATTTACAAACCATTCACAATACACACAGTACAATGACTAATTTAATGGAACTGCGTCATCACACCACACAACGCTCAAGATGAGCCTGCACGGGAGGATGTGTTTTGTTTTCCTTTGCTCTCTACAAATAAAGCCATTCAAGCTTGTGGCAGGGAAAGAGCTAAATGCACACATCTGAGCCATTTAGAGCATTTTAGGTGTCCGTAAAGTGGAAGCAAAGCCTTGAAACAGCTAATCTGTTAATGGTGTCCGTACCAGGAAACGGCGAGCAATGTTTGTCATATCGCTTTCACAGTGCCGGCTTGCATTTAGTCAATGTTTGTTTGTGTCCCCGAGGCTAGAGGCCCGCGTGTTGAGATAAGGGTCAGCGTGTGTGTGGAGATAGTGTAGCTCCATAACCACAACTAGTTGACCAGATCCTCCTTTGGTCCATATTACAGCAGGGACTCATCGTATCGCACACACACATGCGCACACACTATGGGTCAGTGAACTGTTAAATGAAGCATATACACACACGTGATACCCACATTCACTGATGTAGTCTCTATGCAAAACATGGCCACACACAATGGTGTCCCCTTTAACACCAGACACAAATACACACACACACACTCAACAAATTCCACATCCACAGGTTTTCATGCACTCTTGAGACACAACTGGAACGTCTCGGCGCACGGTTTCCTGCACTACTCCCACTCAAGAGTTTAGCCCTGCTACAAGGACACAGATCA